>NC_091743.1:30657864-30966927 GCF_043380555.1 Nothobranchius furzeri
AAGACGCTCCTAGGGGCGCATCTTGCTTGGGCCTCTCTCCAGAAGGCCCTCAATCAGACCCAGTGTTGACACGTGGCAAGACGTTCCTCGGGGCGCGTCTTGCTTGGGCCTCTCTCCTGGAGGCGCTCAGTCAGACTGAGTAGTGACATGTGGCCTGACGCTCCTCGGGGCGCGTCTTGCTTGGGCCTCTCTCCTGGAGGCGCTCAGTCAGACCCAGTGTTGACATTTGGCAAGACGCTCCTCGGGGCGCTTCTTGCTTGGGCCTCTCGCCTGGAGGTGCTCAGTCAGACCCAGTGTTGACATGTGACAAGACGCTCCTCGGGGCGCGTCTTACTTGGGCCTCTCTCCTGGAGGCGCTCAGTCAGACCCAGTGGTGACATGTGGCAAGACGCTCCTCCGGGCGCGTCTTGCTTGGGCCTCTCTCCTGGAGGCGCTCAGTCAGACCCAGTGTTGACATATGGCAAGACGCTCCTCGGGGCGCATCTTGATATGGCTTCTCTCCTGGAGGCCCTCAGTCAGACCCATTGTTGACATGTGGCAAGACGCTCCTCGGGGCGCGTCTTGCTTGGGCCACTCTCCTGGAGGCGCTCAGTCAGACCGAGTGCTGACATGTGGCAAGACGCTCATCGGGGCGCGTCTTGCTGGGGCTTCTCTCATGGAGGCACTCAGTCAGACCCAGTGTTGACATGTGGCAAGACGCTCCTCGGGGCGCGTCTTGCTTGGGCCTCTCTCCTGGAGGCGCTCAGTCAGACCCAGTGGTGACATGTGGCAAGACGCTCCTCGGGGCGCGTCTTGCTTGGGCCTCTCTCCTGGAGGCGCTCAGTCAGACCCAGTGTTGACACGTGGCAAGACGCTCCTCGGGGCGCATCTTGCTTGGGCCTCTCTGCTGGAGGCGCTCAGTCAGACCCAGTGTTCACATGTGGCAAGACACTCATCGGGGCGCGTCTTGCTTGGGCCTCTCTCATGGTGGCCCTCTGTCAGACCCAGTGTTGACATGTGTCAAGACGCTCCTCGGGGCGCGTCTTGCTTTGGCCTCTCTCCTGGAGGCCCTCAGTAAGACCCATTGTTGACATGTGGCAAGACGCTCCTCGGGGCGTGTCTTGCTTGGGCTTCTCTCCTGGAGGCCCTCAGTCAGACCCATTGTTGACATGTGGCAAGACGCTCCTCAGGCCGCGTCTTGCTTGGGCCTCTCTCCAGAAGGCCCTCAATAAGACCCAGTGTTGACACGTGGCAAGACGCTCCTCGGGGCGCGTCTTGCTTTGGCCTCTCTCCTGGAGGCGCTCAGTCAGACCGACTGCTGACATGTGGCAAGAAGCTCCTCGGGGTGCGTCTTGTTTGGGCTTCTCTCCTGGAGGCCATCATTAAGACCCATTGTTGACATGTGGCAAGACGCTCCTCGGGGCGCGTCTTGCTTGGGCTTCTCTCCTGGAGGCCCTCAGTCAGACCCATTGTTGACATGTGGCAAGACGCTCCTAGGGGCGCATCTTGCTTGGGCCTCTCTCCAGAAGGCCCTCAATCAGACCCAGTGTTGACACGTGGCAAGACGTTCCTCGGGGCGCGTCTTGCTTGGGCCTCTCTCCTGGAGGCGCTCAGTCAGACTGAGTAGTGACATGTGGCCTGACGCTCCTCGGGGCGCGTCTTGCTTGGGCCTCTCTCCTGGAGGCGCTCAGTCAGACCCAGTGTTGACATTTGGCAAGACGCTCCTCGGGGCGCTTCTTGCTTGGGCCTCTCGCCTGGAGGTGCTCAGTCAGACCCAGTGTTGACATGTGACAAGACGCTCCTCGGGGCGCGTCTTACTTGGGCCTCTCTCCTGGAGGCGCTCAGTCAGACCCAGTGGTGACATGTGGCAAGACGCTCCTCGGGGCACGTATTGCTTGGGCCTCTCTCCTGGAAGCCCTCTGTCAGACCCAGTGTTGACATGTGGCAAGACGCTCCTCGGGGCGCGTCTTGCTTGGGCTTTTCTCATTGAGGCCCTCAGTCAGACCCAGTGTTGACATGTGTCAAGACGCTCCTCGGGGCGTGTCTTGCTTGGGCCTTTCTCCTGGAGGCGCTCAGTCAGACCCAGTCTTGACATGTGGCAAGTCACTCCTCGGGGCGCGTCTTGCTTGGGCCTCTCTCCTGGAGGCCCTCTGTCTGATCCAGTGTTGACATGTGGCAAGACGCTCCTCGGGGCGCGTCTTGCTTGGGCCTCCCTCATGGAGGCCCTCAGTCAGACCCAGTGTTGACAAGTGTCAAGACGCTCCTCAGGGCGCGTCTTGCTTGGGCCTCTCTCCTGGAGGCCCTCAGTCAGACCCATTGTTGACATGTGGCAAGACGCTCCTCGGGGCGCTTCTTGCTTGGGCCTCTCTCCTGGAGGCGCTCAGTCAGACCCAGTGTTGACATGTGGCAAGACGCTCCTCGGGGCACGTCTTGCTTGGGCCTCTCTCCTGGAGGCGCTCAGTCAGACCCAGTGTTAACATGTGGCAAGACGCTCCTCGGGGCGCGTCTTGCTTGGGCCTCTCTCCTGGAGGCCCTCTGTCAGACCCAGTGTTGACATGTGGCAAGACGTTCCTAGGGGCGCGTCTTGCTTGGGCCTCTCTCCTGGAGGCGCTCAGTCAGACCAAGTGCTGACATGTGGCAAGACGCTCCTCGGTGCGCGTCTTGCTTGGGCCTCTCTCCTGGAGGCGCTCAGTCAGACCCAGTGTTGACATGTGGCAAGACGCTCCTCGGTGCGCGTCTTGCTTGGGCCTCTCTCCTGGAGGCGCTCAGTCAGACCCAGTGTTGACATGTGGCAAGACACTCCTCGGGGCGCGTCTTGCTTGGGCCTCTCTCCTGGAGGTGCTCAGTCAGACCGAGTGCTGACATGTGGCAAGACGCTCCTCGGGGCGCGTATTGCTTGGGCCTCTCTCATGGAGGCCCTCAGTCAGACCCAGTGTTGACAAGTGTCAAGACAGTCCTCCGGGCGCGTCTTGCTTGGGCCTCTCTCCTGGAGGCCCTCAGTCAGACCCATTGTTGACATGTGGCAAGACGCTCCTCGGGGCGCTTCTTGCTTGGGCCTCTCTCCTGGAGGGGCTCAGTCAGACCCAGTGATGACATGTGGCAAGACACTCCTCGGGGCGCGTCTTGCTTGGGCCTCTCTCCTGGAGGCCCTCTGTCAGACCCAGTGTTGACATGTGGCAAGACACTCCTCGGGGCGCGTCTTGCTTGGGCCTCTCTCATGGAGGCCCTCAGTCAGACCCAGTGATGACAAGTGTCAAGACGCTCCTCGGGGCGCTTCTTGCTTGGGCCTCTCTCCTGGAGGCGCTCAGTCAGACCCAGTGTTGACATGTGGCAAGACGCTCCTCGGGGCACGTCTTGCTTGGGCCTCTCTCCTGGAGGCGCTCAGTCAGACCCAGTGTTAACATGTGGCAAGACGCTCCTCGGGGCGCTTCTTGCTTGGGCCTCTCTCCTGGAGGCGCTCAGTCAGACCCAGTGGTGACATGTGGCAAGACGCTCCTCGGGGCACGTCTTACTTGGGCCTCTCTCCTGGAGGTGCTCAGTCAGACCCAGTGGTGACATGTGGCAAGACGCTCCTCGGGGCACGTATTGCTTGGGCCTCTCTCCCGGAGGCCCTCTGTCAGACCCAGTGTTGACATGTGGCAAGACGCTCCTCGGGGCGCGTCTTGCTTGGGCTTCTCTCATTGAGGCCCTCAGTCAGACCCAGTGTTGACATGTGTCAAGACGCTCCTCGGGGCGTGTCTTGCTTGGGCCTCTGTCCTGGAGGCGCTCAGTCAGACCCAGTGTCGACATTTGGCAAGACACTCCTCGGGGCGCGTCTTGCTTGGGCCTCTCTCCTGGAGGCCCTCTGTCAGACCCAGTGTTGACATGTGGCAAGACGCTCCTCGGGGCGCGTCTTGCTTGGGCCTCTCTCATGGAAGCCCTCAGTCAGACCCAGTGTTGACAAGTGTCAAGACGCTCCTCAGGGCGCGTCTTGCTTGGGCCTCTCTCCTGGAGGCCCTCAGTCAGACCCATTGTTGACATGTGGCAAGACGCTCCTCGGGGCGCTTCTTGCTTGGGCCTCTCTCCTGGAGGCGCTCAGTCAGACCCAGTGTTGAAATGTGGCAAGACGCTCCTCGGGGCACGTCTTGCTTGGGCCTCTCTCCTGGAGGCCCTCTGTCAGACCCAGTGTTGACATGTGGCAAGACGCTCCTAGGGGCGCGTCTTGCTTGGGCCTCTCTCCTGGAGGCGCTGAGTCAGACCAAGTGCTGACATGTGGCAAGACGCTCCTCGGTGCGCGTCTTGCTTGGGCCTCTCTCCTGGAGGCGCTCAGTCAGATCCAGTGTTGACATGTGGCAAGACGCTCCTCGGTGCACGTCTTGCTTGGGCCTCTCTCCTGGAGGCGCTCAGTCAGACCCAGTGTTGACATGTGGCAAGACACTACTCGGGGCGCGTCTTGCTTGGGCCTCTCTCCTGGAGGCCCTCTGTCAGACCCAGTGTTGACATGTGGCAAGACGCTCCTAGGGGCGCGTCTTGCTTGGCTCTCTCTACTGGAGGCGCTCAGTCAGACCGAGTGCTGACATGTGGCAAGACGCTCCTCGGGGCGCGTCTTGCTTGGGCCTCTCTCCTGGAGGCGCTCAGTCAGACCCAGTGGTGACGTATGGCAAGACGCTCCTCGGGGCGCGTATTGCTTGGGCCTCTCTCCTGGAGGACCTCTGTCAGACCCAGTGTTGACATGTGGCAAGACACTCCTCGGGGCGCGTCTTGCTTGGGCTTCTCTCATGGAGGCCCTCAGTCAGACCCAGTGTTGACAAGTGTCAAGACACTCCTCGGGGCGCGTCTTGCTTGGGCCTCTCTCCTGGAGGCGCTCAGTCAGACCCATTGTTAACATGTGGCAAGACGCTCCTCGGTGCGCGTCTTGCTTGGGCCTCTCTCCTGGAGGTGCTCAGTCAGACCCAGTGTTGACATGTGGCAAGACGCTCCTCGGTGCGCGTCTTGCTTGGGCCTCTCTCCTGGAGGCGCTCAGTCAGACCCAGTGTTGACATGTGGCAAGACACTCCTCGGGGCGCGTCTTGCTTGGGCCTCTCTCCTGGAGGCGCTCAGTCAGACCGAGTGCTGACATGTGGCAAGACGCTCCTCGGGGCGCGTCTTGCTTGGGCCTCTCTCCTGGAGGCGCTCAGTCAGACCCAGTGGTGACGTATGGCAAGACGCTCCTCGGGGCGCGTATTGCTTGGGCCTCTCTCATGGAGGCCCTCAGTCAGACCCAGTGTTGACAAGTGTCAAGACACTCCTCGGGGCGCGTCTTGCTTGGGCCTCTCTCCTGGAGGCCCTCAGTCAGACCCATTGTTGACATGTGGCAAGACGCTCCTCGGGGCGCTACTTGCTTGGGCCTCTCTCCTGGAGGGGCTCAGTCAGACCCAGTGTTGACAAGTGTCAAGACGCTCCTCGGGGCGCGTCTTGCTTGGGCCTCTCTCCTGGAGGCACTCAGTCAGACCCATTGTTGACATGTGGCAAGACGCTCCTCTGGGCGCGTCTTGCTTGGGCTTCTCTCCTGGAGGCCCTCAGTCAGACCCATTGTTGACAAGAGGCAAGACGCTCCTCGGGGCGCTTCTTGCTTGGGCCTCTCTCCTGGAGGCGCTCAGTCAGACCCAGTGTTGACATGTGGCAAGACGCTCCTCGGGGCACGTCTTGCTTGGGCCTCTCTCCTGGAGGCGCTCAGTCAGACCCAGTGTTGACATGTGGCAAGAGGCTCCTCGGGGTGCTTCTTGCTTGGGCCTCTCTCCTGGAGGCGCTCAGTCAGACCCAGTGGTGACATGTGGCAAGACGCTCCTCGGGGCGCGTCTTACTTGGGCCTCTCTCCTGGAGGTGCTCAGTCAGACCCAGTGGTGACATGTGGCAAGACGCTCCTCGGGGCACGTCTTGCTTGGGCCTCTCTCCTGGAGGCCCTCTGTCAGACCCAGTGTTGACATGTGGCAAGACGCTCCTCGGTGCACGTCTTGCTTGGGCCTCTCTCCTGGAGGCGCTCAGTCAGACCCAGTGTTGACATGTGGCAAGACACTCCTCGGGGCGCGTCTTGCTTGGGCCTCTCTCCTGGAGGCCCTCTGTCAGACCCAGTGTTGACATGTGGCAAGACGCTCCTAGGGGCGCGTCTTGCTTGGCTCTCTCTACTGGAGGCGCTCAGTCAGACCGAGTGCTGACATGTGGCAAGACGCTCCTCGGGGCGCGTCTTGCTTGGGCCTCTCTCCTGGAGGCGCTCAGTCAGACCCAGTGGTGACGTATGGCAAGACGCTCCTCGGGGCGCGTATTGCTTGGGCCTCTCTCCTGGAGGCCCTCTGTCAGACCCAGTGTTGACATGTGGCAAGACACTCCTCGGGGCGCGTCTTGCTTGGGCTTCTCTCATGGAGGCCCTCAGTCAGACCCAGTGTTGACAAGTGTCAAGACACTCCTCGGGGCGCGTCTTGCTTGGGCCTCTCTCCTGGAGGCGCTCAGTCAGACCCATTGTTAACATGTGGCAAGACGCTCCTCGGGGCGCGTCTTGCTTTGGCTTCTCTCCTGGAGGCCCTCAGTCAGACCCATTGTTGACATGTGGCAAGACGCTCCTCGGGGCGCTTCTTGCTTGGGCCTCTCTCCTGGAGGCGCTCAGTCAGACCCAGTGTTGACCTGTGGCAAGACTCTCCTCGGGGCGCTTCTTGCTTGGGCCATCTCCTGGAGGCGCTCAGTCAGACCCAGTGTTGACATGTGGCAAGACGCTCCTTGGGGCACATCTTGCTTGGGCCACTCTCCTGGAGGCGCTCAGTCAGACCCAGTGTTGACATGTGGCAAGACGCTCCTTGGGGCGCGTCTTGCTTAGGCCTCTCTCCTGGAGGCGCTCAGTCAGACCCAGTGTTGACATGTGGCAAGACGCTCCTCGGGGCGCGTCTTACTTGGGCCTCTCTCCTGGAGGCGCTCAGTCAGACCCAGTGTTGACATGTGGCAAGACGCTCCTCGGGGCGCGTCTTGCTTGGGCCTCTCTCCTGGAGGCTCTCAGTCAGACCCAGTGGTGACATGTGGCAAGACGCTCCTCGGGGCGCGTCTTGCTTGGCTCTCTCTCCTGGAGGCGCTCAGTCAGACCGAGTGCTGACATGTGGCAAGACGCACCTCGGGGCGCGTCTTGCTTGGGCCTCTCTCCTGGAGGCGCTCAGTCAGACCCAGTGGTGACGTATGGCAAGACGCTCCTCGGGGCGCGTATTGCTTGGGCCTCTCTCCTGGAGGCCCTCTGTCAGACCCAGTGTTGACATGTGGAAAGACACTCCTCGGGGCGCGTCTTGCTTGGGCTTCTCTCCTGGAGGCCCTCAGTCAGACCCAGTGTTGACATGCGGCAAGACGCTCCTAGGGGCGCGTCTTGCTTGGGCTTCTCTCATTGAGGCCCTCAGTCAGACCCAGTGTTGACATATGGCAAGACAATCCTCGGGGCGCGTCTTGCTTGGGCCTCTCTCCAGGAGGCGCTCAGTCAGACCGAGTACTGACATGTGGCAAGACGCTCCTCGGGGCGCGTCTTGCTTGGGCCTCTCTCCTGGAGGCGCTCAGTCAGACCCAGTGGTGACGTATGGCAAGACGCTCCTCGGGGCGCGTATTGCTTGGGCCTCTCTCATGGAGGCCCTCAGTCAGACCCAGTGTTGACAAGTGTCAAGACACTCCTCGGGGCGCGTCTTGCTTGGGCCTCTCTCCTGGAGGCCCTCAGTCAGACCCATTGTTGACATGTGGCAAGACGCTCCTCGGGGCGCTTCTTGCTTGGGCCTCTCTCCTGGAGGGGCTCAGTCAGACCCAGTGATGACATGTGGCAAGACACTCCTCGGGGCGCGTCTTGCTTTGGCTTCTCTCCTGGAGGCCCTCAGTCAGACCCTTTGTTGACATGTGGCAAGACGCTCCTCGGGGCGCTTCTTGCTTGGGCCTCTCTCCTGGAGGCGCTCAGTCAGACCCAGTGTTGACCTGTGGCAAGACTCTCCTCGGGGCGCTTCTTGCTTGGGCCATCTCCTGGAGGCGCTCAGTCAGACCCAGTGTTGACATGTGGCAAGACGCTCCTCGGGGCACATCTTGCTTGGGCCACTCTCCTGGAGGCGCTCAGTCAGACCCAGTGTTGACATGTGGCAAGACGCTCCTCGGGGCGCGTCTTGCTTGGGCCTCTCTCCTGGAGGCGCTCAGTCAGACCCAGTGTTGACATGTGGCAAGACGCTCCTCGGGGCGCGTCTTACTTGGGCCTCTCTCCTGGAGGCGCTCAGTCAGACCCAGTGTTGACATGTGGCAAGACGCTCCTCGGGGCGCGTCTTGCTTGGCTCTCTCTCCTGGAGGCGCTCAGTCAGACCGAGTGCTGACATGTGGCAAGACGCTCCTCGGGGCGCGTCTTGCTTGGGCCTCTCTCCTGGAGGCGCTCAGTCAGACCCAGTGGTTACGTACGGCAAGACGCTCCTCGGGGCGCGTATTGCTTGGGCCTCTCTCCTGGAGGCCCTCTGTCAGACCCAGTGTTGACATGTGGCAAGACACTCCTCGGGGCGCGTCTTGCTTGGGCTTCTCTCATGGAGGCCCTCAGTCAGACCCAGTGTTGACAAGTGTCAAGACACTCCTCGGGGCGCGTCTTGCTTGGGCCTCTCTCCTGGAGGCGCTCAGTCAGACCCATTGTTAACATGTGGCAAGACGCTCCTCGGGGCGCGTCTTGCTTTGGCTTCTCTCCTGGAGGCCCTCAGTCAGACCCATTGTTGACATGTGGCAAGACGCTCCTCGGGGCGCTTCTTGCTTGGGCCTCTCTCCTGGAGGCGCTCAGTCAGACCCAGTGTTGACCTGTGGCAAAACTCTCCTCGGGGCGCTTCTTGCTTGGGCCATCTCCTGGAGGCGCTCAGTCAGACCCAGTGTTGACATGTGGCAAGACGCTCCTTGGGGCACATCTTGCTTGGGCCACTCTCCTGGAGGCGCTCAGTCAGAATCAGTGTTGACATGTGGCAAGACGCTCCTCGGGGCGCGTCTTGCTTGGGCCTCTCTCCTGGAGGCGCTCAGTCAGACCCAGTGTTGACATGTGGCAAGACGCTCCTCGGGGCGCGTCTTACTTGGGCCTCTCTCCTGGAGGCGCTCAGTCAGACCCAGTGTTGACATGTGGCAAGACGCTCCTCGGGGCGCATCTTGCTTGGGCCTCTCTCCTGGAGGCTCTCAGTCAGACCCAGTGGTGACATGTGGCAAGACGCTCCTCGGGGCGCGTCTTGCTTGGGCCTCTCTCCTGGAGGTGCTCAGTCAGACCCAGTGGTGACGTATGGCAAGACGCTCCTCGGGGCGCGTATTGCTTGGGCCTCTCTCGTGGAGGCCCTCTGTCAGACCCAGTGTTGACATGTGGAAAGACACTCCTCGGGGCGCGTCTTGCTTGGGCTTCTCTCATGGAGGCCCTCAGTCAGACCCAGTGTTCACAAGTGTCAAGACACTCCTCGGGGCACGTCTTGCTTGGGCCTCTCTCCTGGAGGCCCTCAGTCAGACCCAGTGTTGACATGCGGCAAGACGCTCCTAGGGGCGCGTCTTGCTTGGGCTTCTCTCATTGAGGCCCTCAGTCAGACCCAGTGTTGACATGTGGCAAGACACTCCTCGGGGCGCGTCTTGCTTGGGCCTCTCTCCAGGAGGCGCTCAGTCAGACCGAGTACTGACATGTGGCAAGACGCTCCTCGGGGCGCGTCTTGCTTGGGCCTCTCTCCTGGAGGCGCTCAGTCAGACCCAGTGGTGACGTATGGCAAGACGCTCCTCGGGGCGCGTATTGCTTGGGCCTCTCTCATGGAGGCCCTCAGTCAGACCCAGTGTTGACAAGTGTCAAGACACTCCTCGGGGCGCGTCTTGCTTGGGCCTCTCTCCTGGAGGCCCTCAGTCAGACCCATTGTTGACATGTGGCAAGACGCTCCTCGGGGCGCTTCTTGCTTGGGCCTCTCTCCTGGAGGGGCTCAGTCAGACCCAGTGATGACATGTGGCAAGACACTCCTCGGGGCGCGTCTTGCTTTGGCTTCTCTCCTGGAGGCCCTCAGTCAGACCCATTGTTGACATGTGGCAAGACGCTCCTCGGGGCGCTTCTTTCTTGGGCCTCTCTCCTGGAGGCGCTCAGTCAGACCCAGTGTTGACCTGTGGCAAGACTCTCCTCGGGGCGCTTCTTGCTTGGGCCATCTCCTGGAGGCGCTCAGTCAGACCCAGTGTTGACATGTGGCAAGACGCTCCTCGGGGCACATCTTGCTTGGGCCACTCTCCTGGAGGCGCTCAGTCAGACCCAGTGTTGACATGTGGCAAGACGCTCCTCGGGGCGCGTCTTGCTTGGGCCTCTCTCCTGGAGGCGCTCAGTCAGACCCAGTGTTGACATGTGGCAAGACGCTCCTCGGGGCGCGTCTTACTTGGGCCTCTCTCCTGGAGGCGCTCAGTCAGACCCAGTGTTGACATGTGGAAAGACGCTCCTCGTGGCGCGTCTTGCTTGGGCCTCTCTCCTGGAGGCGCTCAGTCAGACCAAGTAGTGACATGTGGCAAGATGCTCCTCGGGGCGCTTCTTGCTTGGGCTTCTCTCATGGAGGCACTCAGTCAGACCCAGTGTTGACACGTGGCAAGACGCTCCTCGGGGCTCGTCTTGCTTGGGCCTCTCTCCTGGAGGCGCTCAGTCAGACCCAGTGGTGACACGTGGCAAGACGCTCCTCGGGGCGCGTCTTGCTTGGGCCTCTCTCCTGGAGGCGCTCAGTCAGACTGAGTAGTGACATGTGGCCTGACGCTCCTCGGGGCGCGTCTTGCTTGAGCCTCTCTCCTGGAGGCCCTCAGTCAGACCCATTGTTGACATGTGGCAAGACGCTCCTCGGGGCGCATCTTGCTTGGGCCTCTCTCCAGAAGACCCTCAATCAGACCCAGTGTTGACACGTGGCAAGACACTCCTCGGGGCGTGTCTTGCTTGGGCCTCTCTCCTGGAGGCGCTCAGTCAGACCCAGTGTTGACATGTGGCAAGACGCTCCTCGGGGCGCGTCTTGCTTGGGCCTCTCTCCTGGAGGCGCTCAGTCAGAACCAGAGGAGAAATGTGGCAAGACGCTCCTCGGGGCGCGTCTTGCTAGGGCCTCTCTCCTGGAGGCCCTCCGTCAGACCCAGTGTTGACACGTGGCAAGACACTCCTCGGGGCGTGTCTTGCTTGGGCCTCTCTCCTGGAGGCGCTCAGTCAGACCCAGTGTTGACATGTGGCAAGACGCTCCTCGGGGCGCGTCTTGCTTGGGCCTCTCTCCTGGAGGCGCTCAGTCAGACCCAGTGCTGACATGTGGCAAGACGCTCCTCGGGGCGCTTCTTGCTTGGGCTTCTCTCATGGAGGCACTCAGTCAGACCCAGTGTTGACACGTGGCAAGACGCTCCTCGGGGCTCATCTTGCTTGGGCCTCTCTCCTGGAGGCGCTCAGTCAGACCCAGTGGTGACACGTTGCAAGACGCTCCTCGGGGCGCGTCTTGCTTGGGCCTCTCTCCTGGAGGCGCTCAGTCAGACCGAGTGCTGACATGTGGCAAGAAGCTCCTCGGGGCGCGTCTTGCTTGGGCTTCTCTCCTGGAGGACCTCAGTAAGACCCATTGTTGACATGTGGCAAGACGCTCCTCGGGGCGCGTCTTGCTTGGGCTTCTCTCCTGGAGGCCCTCTGTCAGACCCATTGTTGACATGTGGCAAGACGCTCCTCGGGGCGCGTCTTGCTTGGGCCTCTCTCCTGGAGGCCCTTGTCAGACCCAGTGTTGACATGTGTCAAGACGCTCCTCGGGGCGCGTCTTGCTTGGGCTTCTCTCCTGGAGGCCCTCAGTCAGACCCATTGTTGACATGTGGCAAGACGCTCCTAAGGGCGCGTCTTGCTTGGGCCTCTCTCCTGGAGGCGCTCAGTCAGAACCAGAGGTGACATGTGGCAAGACGCTCCTCAGGGCGCATCTTGCTTGGGCCTCTCTCCTGGAGGCCCTCTGTCAGACCCAGTGTTGACATGTGGCAAGACGCTCCTCCGGACGCGTCTTGCTTGGGCCTCTCTCCTGGAGGCGCTCAGTCAGACCCAGTGTTGACATGTGGCAAGACGCTCCTCGGGGCGTGTCTTGATTGGGCTTCTCTCCTGGAGGCCCTCAGTCAGACCCATTGTTGACATGTGGCAAGACGCTCCTCGGGGCGCGTCTTGCTTGGGCCTCTCTCCTGGAGGCGCTCAGTCAGACCGAGTGCTGACATAAGGCAAGACACTCCTCGGGAAGCGTCTTGCTGGGGACTCTCTCCTGGAGGCGCTCAGTCAGACCCAGTGGTGACATGTGGCAAGACGCTCCTCGGGGCGCGTCTTGCTTGGGCCTCTCTCCTGGAGGCCCTCAGTCAGACCCATTGTTGACATGTGGCAAGACGCTCCTCGGGGCGCATCTTGCTTGGGCCTCTCTCCAGAAGGCCCTCAATCAGACCCAGTGTTGACACGTGGCAAGACACTCCTCGGGGCGTGTCTTGCTTGGGCCTCTCTCCTGGAGGCGCTCAGTCAGACCCAGTGTTGACATGTGGCAAAACGCTCCTCGGGGCGCGTCTTGCTTGGGCCTCTCTCCTGGAGGCGCTCAGTCAGAACCAGAGGTGAAATGTGGCAAGACGCTCCTCGGGGCGCGTCTTGCTAGGGCCTCTCTCCTGGAGGCCCTCCGTCAGACCCAGTGTTGACATGTGGCAAGACGCTCCTCCGGACGCGTCTTGCTTGGGCCTCTCTCCTGGAGGCGCTCAGTCAGACCCAGTTTTGACATATGGCAAGACGCTCCTCGGGGCGCGTCTTGATTGGGCTTCTCTCCTGGAGGCCCTCAGTCAGACACATTGTTGACATGTGGCAAGACGCTCCTCGGGGCGCGTCTTGCTTGGGCCACTCTCCTGGAGGCGCTCAGTCAGACCGAGTGCTGACATAAGGCAAGACGCTCATCGGGGCGCGTCTTGCTGGGGACTCTCTCCTGGAGGCACTCAGTCAGACCCAGTGCTGACATGTGGCAAGACGCTCCTCGGGGCGCTTCTTGCTTGGGCTTCTCTCATGGAGGCACTCAGTCAGACCCAGTGTTGACACGTGGCAAGACGCTCCTCGGGGCTCATCTTGCTTGGGCCTCTCTCCTGGAGGTGCTCAGTCAGACCCAGTGGTGACACGTTGCAAGACGCTCCTCGGGGCGCGTCTTTCTTGGGCCTCTCTCCTGGAGGCGCTCAGTCAGACCGAGTGCTGACATGTGGCAAGAAGCTCCTCGGGGCGCGTCTTGCTTGGGCTTCTCTCCTGGAGGACCTCAGTAAGACCCATTGTTGACATGTGGCAAGACGCTCCTCGGGGCGCGTCTTGCTTGGGCTTCTCTCCTGGAGGCCCTCTGTCAGACCCATTGTTGACATGTGGCAAGACGCTCCTCGGGGCGCGTCTTGCTTGGGCCTCTCTCCTGGAGGCGCTCAGTCAGACCGAGTAGTGACATGTGGCCTGACGCTCCTCGGGGCGCGTCTTGCTTGGGCCTCTCTCCTGGAGGGGCTCAGTCAGACCCAGTGGTGACATGTGGCAAGACACTCCTCGGGGCGCGTCTTGCTTGGGCTTCTCTCCTGGAGGCCCTCAGTCAGACCCATTGTTGACATGTGGCAAGACGCTCCTCGGGGCGCGTCTTGCTTGGGCTTCTCTCCTGGAGGCCCTCAGTCAGACCCATTGTTGACATGTGGCAAGACGCTCCTCGGGGCGCGTCTTGCTTGGGCCTCTCTCCTGGAGGCGCTCAGTCAGAACCAGAGGTGACATGTGGCAAGACGCTCCTCGGGGCGCGTCTTGCTTGGGCCTCTCTCCTGGAGGCCCTCTGTCAGACCCAGTGTTGACATGTGGCAAGACGCTCCTCCGGGCGCATCTTGCTTTGGCCTCTCTCCTGGAGGCGCTCAGTCAGACCGAGTGCTGACATAAGGCAAGACGCTCCTCGGGGCGCGTATTGCTGGGGCCTCTTTCCTGGAGGCCCTCTGTCAGACCCAGTGATGACATGTGGCAAGACGCTCCTCCGGGCGCGTCTTGCTTGGGCCTCTCTCCTGGAGGCGCTTAGTCAGACCCAGTGTTGACATGTGGCAAGACGCTCCTCGGGGCGCGTCTTGTTTGGGCTTCTCTCCTGGAGGCCCTCAGTCAGACCCATTGTTGACATGTGGCAAGACGCTCCTCGGAGCGCGTCTTGCTTGGGCCTCTCTCCTGGAGGCGCTCAGTCAGACCGAGTGCTTACATAAGGCAAGACACTCCTTGGGGCGCGTCTTGCTGGGGACTCTCTCCTGGAGGCGCTCAGTCAGACCCAGTGCTGACATTTGGCAAGACGCTCCTCGGGGCGCGTCTTGCTTGGGCCTCTCTCCTGGAGTCGCTCAGTCAGACCCAGTGTTGACAAGTCGCAAGACACTCCTCGGGGCGAGTCTTGCTTGGGCCTCTTTCCTGGAGGCGCTCAGGCAGACCCAGTGTTGACATGTGGCAAGACGCTCCTCGGGGCGCGTCTTGCTTGGGCCTCTCTCCTGGAGGCGCTCAGTCAGAACCAGAGGTGACATGTGGCAAGACGCTCCTCGGGGCGCGTCTTGCTTGGGCCTCTCTCCTGGAGGCGCTCAGTCAGAACCAGAGGAGAAATGTGGCAAGACGCTCCTCGGGGCGCGTCTTGCTAGGGCCTCTCTCCTGGAGGCCCTCCGTCAGACCCAGTGTTGACACGTGGCAAGACACTCCTCGGGGCGTGTCTTGCTTGGGCCTCTCTCCTGGAGGCGCTCAGTCAGACCCAGTGTTGACATGTGGCAAGACGCTCCTCGGGGCGCGTCTTGCTTGGGCCTCTCTCCTGGAGGCGCTCAGTCAGACCCAGTGCTGACATGTGGCAAGACGCTCCTCGGGGCGCTTCTTGCTTGGGCTTCTCTCATGGCACTCAGTCAGACCCAGTGTTGACACGTGGCAAGACGCTCCTCGGGGCTCATCTTGCTTGGGCCTCTCTCCTGGAGGCGCTCAGTCAGACCCAGTGGTGACACGTTGCAAGACGCTCCTCGGGGCGCGTCTTGCTTGGGCCTCTCTCCTGGAGGCGCTCAGTCAGACCGAGTGCTGACATGTGGCAAGAAGCTCCTCGGGGCGCGTCTTGCTTGGGCTTCTCTCCTGGAGGACCTCAGTAAGACCCATTGTTGACATGTGGCAAGACGCTCCTCGGGGCGCGTCTTGCTTGGGCTTCTCTCCTGGAGGCCCTCTGTCAGACCCATTGTTGACATGTGGCAAGACGCTCCTCGGGGCGCGTCTTGCTTGGGCCTCTCTCCTGGAGGCCCTTGTCAGACCCAGTGTTGACATGTGTCAAGACGCTCCTCGGGGCGCGTCTTGCTTGGGCTTCTCTCCTGGAGGCCCTCAGTCAGACCCATTGTTGACATGTGGCAAGACGCTCCTAAGGGCGCGTCTTGCTTGGGCCTCTCTCCTGGAGGCGCTCAGTCAGAACCAGAGGTGACATGTGGCAAGACGCTCCTCAGGGCGCATCTTGCTTGGGCCTCTCTCCTGGAGGCCCTCTGTCAGACCCAGTGTTGACATGTGGCAAGACGCTCCTCCGGACGCGTCTTGCTTGGGCCTCTCTCCTGGAGGCGCTCAGTCAGACCCAGTGTTGACATGTGGCAAGACGCTCCTCGGGGCGTGTCTTGATTGGGCTTCTCTCCTGGAGGCCCTCAGTCAGACCCATTGTTGACATGTGGCAAGACGCTCCTCGGGGCGCGTCTTGCTTGGGCCTCTCTCCTGGAGGCGCTCAGTCAGACCGAGTGCTGACATAAGGCAAGACACTCCTCGGGAAGCGTCTTGCTGGGGACTCTCTCCTGGAGGCGCTCAGTCAGACCCAGTGCTGACATGTGGCAAGACGCTCCTCGGGGCGCGTCTTGCTTGGGCCTCTCTCCTGGAGGCCCTCAGTCAGACCCATTGTTGACATGTGGCAAGACGCTCCTCGGGGCGCATCTTGCTTGGGCCTCTCTCCAGAAGGCCCTCAATCAGACCCAGTGTTGACACGTGGCAAGACACTCCTCGGGGCGTGTCTTGCTTGGGCCTCTCTCCTGGAGGCGCTCAGTCAGACCCAGTGTTGACATGTGGCAAAACGCTCCTCGGGGCGCGTCTTGCTTGGGCCTCTCTCCTGGAGGCGCTCAGTCAGAACCAGAGGTGAAATGTGGCAAGACGCTCCTCGGGGCGCGTCTTGCTAGGGCCTCTCTCCTGGAGGCCCTCCGTCAGACCCAGTGTTGACATGTGGCAAGACGCTCCTCCGGACGCGTCTTGCTTGGGCCTCTCTCCTGGAGGCGCTCAGTCAGACCCAGTTTTGACATATGGCAAGACGCTCCTCGGGGCGCGTCTTGATTGGGCTTCTCTCCTGGAGGCCCTCAGTCAGACACATTGTTGACATGTGGCAAGACGCTCCTCGGGGCGCGTCTTGCTTGGGCCACTCTCCTGGAGGCGCTCAGTCAGACCGAGTGCTGACATAAGGCAAGACGCTCATCGGGGCGCGTCTTGCTGGGGACTCTCTCCTGGAGGCACTCAGTCAGACCCAGTGCTGACATGTGGCAAGACGCTCCTCGGGGCGCTTCTTGCTTGGGCTTCTCTCATGGAGGCACTCAGTCAGACCCAGTGTTGACACGTGGCAAGACGCTCCTCGGGGCTCATCTTGCTTGGGCCTCTCTCCTGGAGGTGCTCAGTCAGACCCAGTGGTGACACGTTGCAAGACGCTCCTCGGGGCGCGTCTTGCTTGGGCCTCTCTCCTGGAGGCGCTCAGTCAGACCGAGTGCTGACATGTGGCAAGAAGCTCCTCGGGGCGCGTCTTGCTTGGGCTTCTCTCCTGGAGGACCTCAGTAAGACCCTTTGTTGACATGTGGCAAGACGCTCCTCGGGGCGCGTCTTGCTTGGGCTTCTCTCCTGGAGGCCCTCTGTCAGACCCATTGTTGACATGTGGCAAGACGCTCCTCGGGGCGCGTCTTGCTTGGGCCTCTCTCCTGGAGGCGCTCAGTCAGACCGAGTAGTGACATGTGGCCTGACGCTCCTCGGGGCGCGTCTTGCTTGGGCCTCTCTCCTGGAGGGGCTCAGTCAGACCCAGTGGTGACATGTGGCAAGACGCTCCTCGGGGCGCGTCTTGCTTGGGCTTCTCTCCTGGAGGCCCTCAGTCAGACCCATTGTTGACATGTGGCAAGACGCTCCTCGGGGCGCGTCTTGCTTGGGCCTCTCTCCTGGAGGCGCTCAGTCAGAACCAGAGGTGACATGTGGCAAGACGCTCCTCGGGGCGCGTCTTGCTTGGGCCTCTCTCCTGGAGGCCCTCTGTCAGACCCAGTGTTGACATGTGGCAAGACGCTCCTCCGGGCGCATCTTGCTTTGGCCTCTCTCCTGGAGGCGCTCAGTCAGACCGAGTGCTGACATAAGGCAAGACGCTCCTCGGGGCGCGTATTGCTGGGGCCTCTTTCCTGGAGGCCCTCTGTCAGACCCAGTGATGACATGTGGCAAGACGCTCCTCCGGGCGCGTCTTGCTTGGGCCTCTCTCCTGGAGGCGCTTAGTCAGACCCAGTGTTGACATGTGGCAAGACGCTCCTCGGGGCGCGTCTTGTTTGGGCTTCTCTCCTGGAGGCCCTCAGTCAGACCCATTGTTGACATGTGGCAAGACGCTCCTCGGAGCGCGTCTTGCTTGGGCCTCTCTCCTGGAGGCGCTCAGTCAGACCGAGTGCTTACATAAGGCAAGACACTCCTTGGGGCGCGTCTTGCTGGGGACTCTCTCCTGGAGGCGCTCAGTCAGACCCAGTGCTGACATTTGGCAAGACGCTCCTCGGGGCGCGTCTTGCTTGGGCCTCTCTCCTGGAGTCGCTCAGTCAGACCCAGTGTTGACAAGTCGCAAGACACTCCTCGGGGCGAGTCTTGCTTGGGCCTCTTTCCTGGAGGCGCTCAGGCAGACCCAGTGTTGACATGTGGCAAGACGCTCCTCGGGGCGCGTCTTGCTTGGGCCTCTCTCCTGGAGGCGCTCAGTCAGAACCAGAGGTGACATGTGGCAAGACGCTCCTCGGGGCGCGTCTTGCTAGGGCCTCTCTCCTGGAGGCCCTCCGTCAGACCCAGTGTTGACATGTGGCAAGACGCTCCTCCGGGCGCGTCTTGCTTGGGCCTCTCTCCTGGAGGCGCTCAGTCAGACCCAGTGTTGACATATGGCAAGACGCTCCTCGGGGCGCGTCTTGATATGGCTTCTCTCCTGGAGGCCCTCAGTCAGACCCATTGTTGACATGTGGCAAGACGCTCCTCGGGGCGCGTCTTGCTTGGGCCACTCTCCTGGAGGCGCTCAGTCAGACCGAGTGCTGACATGTGGCAAGACGCTCATCGGGGCGCGTCTTGCTGGGGCTTCTCTCATGGAGGCACTCAGTCAGACCCAGTGTTGACATGTGGCAAGACGCTCCTCGGGGCTCGTCTTGCTTGGGCCTCTCTCCTGGAGGCGTTCGGTCAGACCCAGTGGTGACACGTGGCAAGACGCTCCTCGGGGCGCGTCTTGCTGGGGCCTCTCTCCTGGAGGCGCTCAGTCAGACCCAGTGGTGACATGTGGCAAGACGCTCCTCGGGGCGCGTCTTGCTTGGGCCTCTCTCCTGGAGGCGCTCAGTAAGACCCAGTGTTGACACGTGGCAAGACGCTCCTCGGGGCGCATCTTGCTTGGGCCTCTCTGCTGGAGGCGCTCAGTCAGACCCAGTGTTCACATGTGGCAAGACACTCATCGGGGCGCGTCTTGCTTGGGCCTCTCTCATGGTGACCCTCTGTCAGACCCAGTGTTGACATGTGTCAAGACGCTCCTCGGGGCGCGTCTTGCTTTGGCCTCTCTCCTGGAGGCCCTCAGTAAGACCCATTGTTGACATGTGGCAAGACGCTCCTCGGGGCGTGTCTTGCTTGGGCTTCTCTCCTGGAGGCCCTCAGTCAGACCCATTGTTGACATGTGGCAAGACGCTCCTCAGGCCGCGTCTTGCTTGGGCCTCTCTCCAGAAGGCCCTCAATAAGACCCAGTGTTGACACGTGGCAAGACGCTCCTCGGGGCGCGTCTTGCTTTGGCCTCTCTCCTGGAGGCGCTCAGTCAGACCGACTGCTGACATGTGGCAAGAAGCTCCTCGGGGTGCGTCTTGTTTGGGCTTCTCTCCTGGAGGCCATCATTAAGACCCATTGTTGACATGTGGCAAGACGCTCCTCGGGGCGCGTCTTGCTTGGGCTTCTCTCCTGGAGGCCCTCAGTCAGACCCATTGTTGACATGTGGCAAGACGCTCCTAGGGGCGCATCTTGCTTGGGCCTCTCTCCAGAAGGCCCTCAATCAGACCCAGTGTTGACACGTGGCAAGACGTTCCTCGGGGCGCGTCTTGCTTGGGCCTCTCTCCTGGAGGCGCTCAGTCAGACTGAGTAGTGACATGTGGCCTGACGCTCCTTGGGGCGCGTCTTGCTTGGGCCTCTCTCCTGGAGGCGATCAGTCAGACCCAGTGTTGACATTTAGCAAGACGCTCCTCGGGGCGCTTCTTGCTTGGGCCTCTCGCCTGGAGGTGCTCAGTCAGACCCAGTGTTGACATGTGACAAGATGCTCCTCGGGGCGCGTCTTACTTGGGCCTCTCTCCTGGAGGCGCTCAGTCAGACCCAGTGGTGACACGTGGCAAGACGTTCCTCGGGGCGCGTCTTGCTTGGGCCTCTCTCCTGGAGGCGCTCAGTCAGACTGAGTAGTGACATGTGGCCTGACGCTCCTCGGGGCGCGTCTTGCTTGGGCCTCTCTCCTGGAGGCCCTCAGTCAGACCCATTGTTGACATGTGGCAAGACGCTCCTCGGGGCGCATCTTGCTTGGGCCCCTCTCCAGAAGGCCCTCAATCAGACCCAGTGTTGACACGTGGCAAGACACTCCTCGGGGCGTGTCTTGCTTGGGCCTCTCTCCTGGAGGCGCTCAGTCAGACCCAGTGGTGACACGTGGCAAGACGCTCCTCGGGGCGCGTCTTGCTTGGGCCTCTCTCCTGGAGGCGCTCAGTCAGACCGAGTGCTGACATGTGGCAAGAAGCTCCTCGGGGCGCGTCTTGCTTGGGCTTTTCTCCTGGAGGCCCTAAGTAAGACCAATTGTTGACATGTGGCAAGACGCTCCTCGGGGCGCGTCTTGCTTGGGCTTCTCTCCTGGAGGCCCTCAGTCAGACCCATTGTTGACATGTGGCAAGACGCTCCTAGGGGCGCATCTTGCTTGGGCCTCTCTCCAGAAGGCCCTCAATCAGACCCAGTGTTGACACGTGGCAAGACGTTCCTCGGGGCGCGTCTTGCTTGGGCCTCTCTCCTGGAGGCGCTCAGTCAGACTGAGTAGTGACATGTGGCCTGACGCTCCTTGGGGCGCGTCTTGCTTGGGCCTCTCTCCTGGAGGCGCTCAGTCAGACCCAGTGTTGACATTTGGCAAGACGCTCCTCGGGGCGCTTCTTGCTTGGGCCTCTCGCCTGGAGGTGCTCAGTCAGACCCAGTGTTGACATGTGACATGACGCTCCTCGGGGCGCGTCTTACTTGGGCCTCTCTCCTGGAGGCGCTCAGTCAGACCCAGTGGTGACACGTGGCAAGATGTTCCTCGGGGCGCGTCTTGCTTGGGCCTCTCTCCTGGAGGCGCTCAGTCAGACTGAGTAGTGACATGTGGCCTGACGCTCCTCGGGGCGCGTCTTGCTTGGGCCTCTCTCCTGGAGGCCCTCAGTCAGACCCATTGTTGACATGTGGCAAGACGCTCCTCGGGGCGCATCTTGCTTGGGCCTCTCTCCAGAAGGCCCTCAATCAGACCCAGTGTTGACACGTGGCAAGACACTCCTCGGGGCGTGTCTTGCTTGGGCCTCTCTCCTGGAGGCGCTCAGTCAGACCCAGTGGTGACACGTGGCAAGACGCTCCTCGGGGCGCGTCTTGCTTGGGCCTCTCTCCTGGAGGTGCTCAGTCAGACCGAGTGCTGACATGTGGCAAGAAGCTCCTCGGGGCGCGTCTTGCTTGGGCTTTTCTCCTGGAGGCCCTCAGTAAGACCAATTGTTGACATGTGGCAAGACGCTCCTCGGGGCGCGTCTTGCTTAGGCTTCTCTCCTGGAGGCCCTCAGTCAGACCCATTGTTGACATGTGGCAAGACGCTTCTCGGGGCGCGTCTTGCTTGGGCCTCTCTCCTGGAGGCGCTCAGTCAGACTGAGTAGTGACATGTGGCCCGACGCTCCTCGGGGCGCGTCTTGCTTGGGCCTCTCTCCTGGAGGCACTCAGTCAGACCCAGTGGTGACATGTGGCAAGACACTCCTCGGGGCGCGTCTTGCTTGGGCCTCTTTCCTGGAGGCCCTCTGTCAGACCCAGTGTTGACATGTGTCAAGACGCTCCTCGGGGCGCGTCTTGCTTGGGCTTCTCTCCTGGAGGCCCTCTGTCAGACCCAGTGTTGACATGTGTCAAGACGCTCCTCGGGGCGCGTCTTGCTTGGGCTTCTCTCCTGGAGGCCCTCAGTCAGACCCATTGTTGACATGTGGCAAGACGCTCCTCGGGGCGCGTCTTGCTTGGGCCTCTCTCCTGGAGGCGCTCAGTCAGAACCAGAGGTGACATGTGGCAAGACGCTCCTCGGGGCGCGTCTTGCTTGGGCCTCTCTCCTGGAGGCCCTCTGTCAGACCCAGTGTTGACATGTGGCAAGACGCTCCTCCGGGCGCATCTTGCTTGGGCCTCTCTCCTGGAGGCGCTCAGTCAGACCGAGTGCTGACATAAGGCAAGACGCTCCTCGGGGCGCGTATTGCTGGGGCCTCTCTCCTGGAGTCGCTCAGTCAGACCCAGTGTTGACAAGTCGCAAGACACTCCTCGGGGCGAGTCTTGCTTGGGCCTCTTTCCTGGAGGCGCTCAGGCAGACCCAGTGTTGACATGTGGCAAGACGCTCCTCGGGGCGCGTCTTGCTTGGGCCTCTCTCCTGGAGGCGCTCAGTCAGAACCAGAGGTGACATGTGGCAAGACGCTCCTCGGGGCGCGTCTTGCTAGGGCCTCTCTCCTGGAGGCCCTCCGTCAGACCCAGTGTTGACATGTGGCAAGACGCTCCTCCGGGCGCGTCTTGCTTGGGCCTCTCTCCTGGAGGCGCTCAGTCAGACCCAGTGTTGACATATGGCAAGACGCTCCTCGGGGCGCGTCTTGATATGGCTTCTCTCCTGGAGGCCCTCAGTCAGACCCATTGTTGACATGTGGCAAGACGCTCCTCGGGGCGCGTCTTGCTTGGGCCACTCTCCTGGAGGCGCTCAGTCAGACCGAGTGCTGACATGTGGCAAGACGCTCATCGGGGCGCGTCTTGCTGGGGCTTCTCTCATGGAGGCACTCAGTCAGACCCAGTGTTGACATGTGGCAAGACGCTCCTCGGGGCTCGTCTTGCTTGGGCCTCTCTCCTGGAGGCGTTCGGTCAGACCCAGTGGTGACACGTGGCAAGACGCTCCTCGGGGCGCGTATTGCTGGGGCCTCTCTCCTGGAGTCGCTCAGTCAGACCCAGTGTTGACAAGTCGCAAGACACTCCTCGGGGCGAGTCTTGCTTGGGCCTCTTTCCTGGAGGCGCTCAGGCAGACCCAGTGTTGACATGTGGCAAGACGCTCCTCGGGGCGCGTCTTGCTTGGGCCTCTCTCCTGGAGGCGCTCAGTCAGAACCAGAGGTGACATGTGGCAAGACGCTCCTCGGGGCGCGTCTTGCTAGGGCCTCTCTCCTGGAGGCCCTCCGTCAGACCCAGTGTTGACATGTGGCAAGACGCTCCTCCGGGCGCGTCTTGCTTGGGCCTCTCTCCTGGAGGCGCTCAGTCAGACCCAGTGTTGACATATGGCAAGACGCTCCTCGGGGCGCGTCTTGATATGGCTTCTCTCCTGGAGGCCCTCAGTCAGACCCATTGTTGACATGTGGCAAGACGCTCCTCGGGGCGCGTCTTGCTTGGGCCACTCTCCTGGAGGCGCTCAGTCAGACCGAATGCTGACATGTGGCAAGACGCTCATCGGGGCGCGTCTTGCTGGGGCTTCTCTCATGGAGGCACTCAGTCAGACCCAGTGTTGACATGTGGCAAGACGCTCCTCGGGGCTCGTCTTGCTTGGGCCTCTCTCCTGGAGGCGTTCGGTCAGACCCAGTGGTGACACGTGGCAAGACGCTCCTCGGGGCGCGTCTTGCTGGGGCCTCTCTCCTGGAGGCGCTCAGTCAGACCCAGTGGTGACATGTGGCAAGACGCTCCTCGGGGCGCGTCTTGCTTGGGCCTCTCTCCTGGAGGCGCTCAGTAAGACCCAGTGTTGACACGTGGCAAGACGCTCCTCGGGGCGCATCTTGCTTGGGCCTCTCTGCTGGAGGCGCTCAGTCAGACCCAGTGTTCACATGTGGCAAGACACTCATCGGGGCGCGTCTTGCTTGGGCCTCTCTCATGGTGACCCTCTGTCAGACCCAGTGTTGACATGTGTCAAGACGCTCCTCGGGGCGCGTCTTGCTTTGGCCTCTCTCCTGGAGGCCCTCAGTAAGACCCATTGTTGACATGTGGCAAGACGCTCCTCGGGGCGTGTCTTGCTTGGGCTTCTCTCCTGGAGGCCCTCAGTCAGACCCATTGTTGACATGTGGCAAGACGCTCCTCAGGCCGCGTCTTGCTTGGGCCTCTCTCCAGAAGACCCTCAATAAGACCCAGTGTTGACACGTGGCAAGACGCTCCTCGGGGCGCGTCTTGCTTTGGCCTCTCTCCTGGAGGCGCTCAGTCAGACCGACTGCTGACATGTGGCAAGAAGCTCCTCGGGGTGCGTCTTGTTTGGGCTTCTCTCCTGGAGGCCATCATTAAGACCCATTGTTGACATGTGGCAAGACGCTCCTCGGGGCGCGTCTTGCTTGGGCTTCTCTCCTGGAGGCCCTCAGTCAGACCCATTGTTGACATGTGGCAAGACGCTCCTAGGGGCGCATCTTGCTTGGGCCTCTCTCCAGAAGGCCCTCAATCAGACCCAGTGTTGACACGTGGCAAGACGTTCCTCGGGGCGCGTCTTGCTTGGGCCTCTCTCCTGGAGGCGCTCAGTCAGACTGAGTAGTGACATGTGGCCTGACGCTCCTTGGGGCGCGTCTTGCTTGGGCCTCTCTCCTGGAGGCGATCAGTCAGACCCAGTGTTGACATTTAGCAAGACGCTCCTCGGGGCGCTTCTTGCTTGGGCCTCTCGCCTGGAGGTGCTCAGTCAGACCCAGTGTTGACATGTGACAAGATGCTCCTCGGGGCGCGTCTTACTTGGGCCTCTCTCCTGGAGGCGCTCAGTCAGACCCAGTGGTGACACGTGGCAAGACGTTCCTCGGGGCGCGTCTTGCTTGGGCCTCTCTCCTGGAGGCGCTCAGTCAGACTGAGTAGTGACATGTGGCCTGACGCTCCTCGGGGCGCGTCTTGCTTGGGCCTCTCTCCTGGAGGCCCTCAGTCAGACCCATTGTTGACATGTGGCAAGACGCTCCTCGGGGCGCATCTTGCTTGGGCCCCTCTCCAGAAGGCCCTCAATCAGACCCAGTGTTGACACGTGGCAAGACACTCCTCGGGGCGTGTCTTGCTTGGGCCTCTCTCCTGGAGGCGCTCAGTCAGACCCAGTGGTGACACGTGGCAAGACGCTCCTCGGGGCGCGTCTTGCTTGGGCCTCTCTCCTGGAGGCGCTCAGTCAGACCGAGTGCTGACATGTGGCAAGAAGCTCCTCGGGGCGCGTCTTGCTTGGGCTTTTCTCCTGGAGGCCCTAAGTAAGACCAATTGTTGACATGTGGCAAGACGCTCCTCGGGGCGCGTCTTGCTTGGGCTTCTCTCCTGGAGGCCCTCAGTCAGACCCATTGTTGACATGTGGCAAGACGCTCCTAGGGGCGCATCTTGCTTGGGCCTCTCTCCAGAAGGCCCTCAATCAGACCCAGTGTTGACACGTGGCAAGACGTTCCTCGGGGCGCGTCTTGCTTGGGCCTCTCTCCTGGAGGCGCTCAGTCAGACTGAGTAGTGACATGTGGCCTGACGCTCCTTGGGGCGCGTCTTGCTTGGGCCTCTCTCCTGGAGGCGCTCAGTCAGACCCAGTGTTGACATTTGGCAAGACGCTCCTCGGGGCGCTTCTTGCTTGGGCCTCTCGCCTGGAGGTGCTCAGTCAGACCCAGTGTTGACATGTGACATGACGCTCCTCGGGGCGCGTCTTACTTGGGCCTCTCTCCTGGAGGCGCTCAGTCAGACCCAGTGGTGACACGTGGCAAGATGTTCCTCGGGGCGCGTCTTGCTTGGGCCTCTCTCCTGGAGGCGCTCAGTCAGACTGAGTAGTGACATGTGGCCTGACGCTCCTCGGGGCGCGTCTTGCTTGGGCCTCTCTCCTGGAGGCCCTCAGTCAGACCCATTGTTGACATGTGGCAAGACGCTCCTCGGGGCGCATCTTGCTTGGGCCTCTCTCCAGAAGGCCCTCAATCAGACCCAGTGTTGACACGTGGCAAGACACTCCTCGGGGCGTGTCTTGCTTGGGCCTCTCTCCTGGAGGCGCTCAGTCAGACCCAGTGGTGACACGTGGCAAGACGCTCCTCGGGGCGCGTCTTGCTTGGGCCTCTCTCCTGGAGGTGCTCAGTCAGACCGAGTGCTGACATGTGGCAAGAAGCTCCTCGGGGCGCGTCTTGCTTGGGCTTTTCTCCTGGAGGCCCTCAGTAAGACCAATTGTTGACATGTGGCAAGACGCTCCTCGGGGCGCGTCTTGCTTAGGCTTCTCTCCTGGAGGCCCTCAGTCAGACCCATTGTTGACATGTGGCAAGACGCTTCTCGGGGCGCGTCTTGCTTGGGCCTCTCTCCTGGAGGCGCTCAGTCAGACTGAGTAGTGACATGTGGCCCGACGCTCCTCGGGGCGCGTCTTGCTTGGGCCTCTCTCCTGGAGGCACTCAGTCAGACCCAGTGGTGACATGTGGCAAGACACTCCTCGGGGCGCGTCTTGCTTGGGCCTCTTTCCTGGAGGCCCTCTGTCAGACCCAGTGTTGACATGTGTCAAGACGCTCCTCGGGGCGCGTCTTGCTTGGGCTTCTCTCCTGGAGGCCCTCTGTCAGACCCAGTGTTGACATGTGTCAAGACGCTCCTCGGGGCGCGTCTTGCTTGGGCTTCTCTCCTGGAGGCCCTCAGTCAGACCCATTGTTGACATGTGGCAAGACGCTCCTCGGGGCGCGTCTTGCTTGGGCCTCTCTCCTGGAGGCGCTCAGTCAGAACCAGAGGTGACATGTGGCAAGACGCTCCTCGGGGCGCGTCTTGCTTGGGCCTCTCTCCTGGAGGCCCTCTGTCAGACCCAGTGTTGACATGTGGCAAGACGCTCCTCCGGGCGCATCTTGCTTGGGCCTCTCTCCTGGAGGCGCTCAGTCAGACCGAGTGCTGACATAAGGCAAGACGCTCCTCGGGGCGCGTATTGCTGGGGCCTCTCTCCTGGAGGCCCTCTGTCAGACCCAGTGATGACATGTGGCAAGACGCTCCTCGGGGCGCGTCTTGCTTGGGCCTCTCTCCTGGAGGCGCACAGTCAGACCCAGTGTTGACATGTGGCAAGACGCTCCTCGGGGCGCTTCTTGCTTGGGCCTCTCGCCTGGAGGCGCTCAGTCAGACCCAGTGTTGACATGTGGCAAGACGCTCCTCGGGGCGCATCTTGCTTGGGCCTCTCTCCTGGAGGCGCTCAGTTAGACCCATTGTTGACATCTGGCAAGACGCTCCTCGGGGCGCGTCTTGCTTGGGCTTCTCTCCTGGAGGCCCTCAGTCAGACCCCTTTTTGACATGTGGCAAGATGCTCCTCGGGGTGCGTCTTGCTTGGGCCTCTCTCCTGGAGGCGCTCAGTCAGACCGAGTAGTGACATGTGGCAAGATGCTCCTCGGGGCGCGTTTTGCTTGGGCCTCTCTCCTGGAGGCGCTCAGTCAGACCCAGTGGTGACACGTGGCAAGACGCTCCTCGGGGCGCGTCTTGCTTGGGCCTCTCTCCTGGAGGCGCTCAGTCAGACCCAGTGGTTACATGTGGCAAGACGCTCCTCGGGGCGCGTCTTGCTTGGGCCTCTCTCCTGGAGGCGCTCAGTCAGACCCAGTGTTGACACGTGGCAAGACTCTCCTCGGGGCGCATCTTGCTTGGGCCTCTCTGCTGGAGGCGCTCAGTCAGACCCAGTTTTGACATGTGGCAAGACACTCCTTGGGGTGCGTCTTGCTTGGGCCTCTCTCAAGGAGGCCCTCTGTCAGACCCAGTGTTGACATGTGTCAAGACGCTCCTCGGGGCGCGTCTTGCTTTGGCCTCTCTCCTGGAGGCCCTCAGTAAGACCCATTGTTGACATGTGGCAAGACGCTCCTCGGGGCGTGTCTTGCTTGGGCTTCTCTCCTGGAGGCCCTCAGTCAGACCCTTTGTTGACATGTGGCAAGACGCTCCTCAGGCCGCGTCTTGCTTGGGCCTCTCTCCAGAAGGCCCTCAATAAGACCCAGTGTTGACACGTGGCAAGACGCTCCTCGGGGCGCGTCTTGCTTTGGCCTCTCTCCTGGAGGCGCTCAGTCAGAACGACTGCTGACATGTGGCAAGAAGCTCCTCGGGGTGCGTCTTGCTTGGGCTTCTCTCCTGGAGGACCTCAGTAAGACCCATTGTTTACATGTGGCAAGACGCTCCTCGGGGCGCATCTTGCTTGGGCCTCTCTCCAGAAGGCCCTCAATCAGACCCAGTGTTGACACGTGGCAAGACGCTCCTTGGGGCACGTCTTGCTTGGGCCTCTCTCCTGGAGGCGCTCAGTCAGACCCATTGTTGACATGTGGCAATACACTCCTCCGAGCGCATCTTGCTTTGGCCTCTCTCCTGGAGGTGCTCAGTCAGACCGAGTGCTTACATGTGGCAAGAAGCTCCTCGGGGCGCGTCTTGCTTGGGCTTCTCTCCTGGAGGCCCTCAGTCAGACCCATTGTTGACATGTGGCAAGACGCTCCTCGGGGCGCATCTTGCTTGGGCCTCTCTCCAGAAGGCCCTCAATCAGACCCAGTGTTGACACGTGGCAAGACGTTCCTCGGGGCGCGTCTTGCTTGGGCCTCTCTCCTGGAGGCGCTCAGTCAGACTGAGTAGTGACATGTTGCCTGACGCTCCTTGGGGCGCGTTTTGCTTGGGCCTCTCTCCTGGAGGCCCTCAGTCAGACCCATTGTTGACATGTGGAAAGACGCTCCTCGGGGCGGATCTTGCTTGGGCCTCTCTCCAGAAGGCCCTCAATCAGACCCAGTGTTGACAAGTGGCAAGACACTCCTCGGGGCGAGTCTTGCTTGGGCCTCTCTCCTGGAGGCTCTCAGTCAGACCCAGTGTTGACATGTGGCAAGACGCTCCTCGGGGCTCGTCCTGCTTGGGCCTCTCTCCTGGAGGCGCTCAGTCAGAACCAGAGGTGACATGTGGCAAGACCCTCCTCGGGGCGCGTCTTGCTAGGGCCTATCTCCTGGAGGCCCTCCGTCAGACCCAGTGTTGACATGTGGCAAGACGCTCCTCCGGGCGCGTCTTGCTTGGGCCTCTCTCCTGGAGGCGCTCAGTCAGACCCAGTGTTGACATATGGCAAGACGCTCCTCGGGGCGCGTCTTGATATGGCTTCTCTCCTGGAGGCCCTCAGTCAGACCCATTGTTGACATGTGGCAAGACGCTCCTCGGGGCGCTTCTTGCTTGGGCCACTCTCCTGGAGGCGCTCAGTCAGACCGAGTGCTGACATGTGGCAAGACGCTCATCGGGGCGCGTCTTGCTGGGGCTTCTCTCATGGAGGCACTCAGTCAGACCCAGTGTTGACATGTGGCAAGACGCTCCTCGGGGCGCGTCTTGCTTGGGCCTCTCTCCTGGAGGCGCTCAGTCAGACCCAGTGGTGACATGTGGCAAGACGCTCCTCGGGGCGCGTCTTGCTTGGGCCTCTCTCCTGGAGGCACTCAGTCAGACCCAGTGTTGACACGTGGCAAGACGCTCCTCGGGGCGCATCTTGCTTGGGCCTCTCTGCTGGAGGCGCTCAGTCAGACCCATTGTTGACATGTGGCAAGACGCTCCTCAGGCCGCGTCTTGCTTGGGCCTCTCTCCAGAAGGCCCTCAATAAGACCCAGTGTTGACACGTGGCAAGACGCTCCTCGGGGCGCGTCTTGCTTTGGCCTCTCTCCTGGAGGCGCTCAGTCAGACCGACTGCTGACATGTGGCAAGAAGCTCCTCGGGGTGCGTCTTGTTTGGGCTTCTCTCCTGGAGGCCATCATTAAGACCCATTGTTGACATGTGGCAAGACGCTCCTCGGGGCGCGTCTTGCTTGGGCTTCTCTCCTGGAGGCCCTCAGTCAGACCCATTGTTGACATGTGGCAAGACGCTCCTAGGGGCGCATCTTGCTTGGGCCTCTCTCCAGAAGGCCCTCAATCAGACCCAGTGTTGACACGTGGCAAGACGTTCCTCGGGGCGCGTCTTGCTTGGGCCTCTCTCCTGGAGGCGCTCAGTCAGACTGAGTAGTGACATGTGGCCTGACGCTCCTCGGGGCGCGTCTTGCTTGGGCCTCTCTCCTGGAGGCGCTCAGTCAGACCCAGTGTTGACATTTGGCAAGACGCTCCTCGGGGCGCTTCTTGCTTGGGCCTCTCGCCTGGAGGTGCTCAGTCAGACCCAGTGTTGACATGTGACAAGACGCTCCTCGGGGCGCGTCTTACTTGGGCCTCTCTCCTGGAGGCGCTCAGTCAGACCCAGTGGTGACATGTGGCAAGACGCTCCTCGGGGCACGTATTGCTTGGGCCTCTCTCCTGGAGGCCCTCTGTCAGACCCAGTGTTGACATGTGGCAAGACGCTCCTCGGGGCGCGTCTTGCTTGGGCTTTTCTCATTGAGGCCCTCAGTCATACCCAGTGTTGACATGTGTCAAGACGCTCCTCGGGGCGTGTCTTGCTTGGGCCTTTCTCCTGGAGGCGCTCAGTCAGACCCAGTCTTGACATGTGGCAAGTCACTCCTCGGGGCGCGTCTTGCTTGGGCCTCTCTCCTGGAGGCCCTCTGTCTGACCCAGTGTTGACATGTGGCAAGACGCTCCTCGGGGCGCGTCTTGCTTGGGCCTCCCTCATGGAGGCCCTCAGTCAGACCCAGTGTTGACAAGTGTCAAGACGCTCCTCAGGGCGCGTCTTGCTTGGGCCTCTCTCCTGGAGGCCCTCAGTCAGACCCATTGTTGACATGTGGCAAGACGCTCCTCGGGGCGCTTCTTGCTTGGGCCTCTCTCCTGGAGGCGCTCAGTCAGACCCAGTGTTGACATGTGGCAAGACGCTCCTCGGGGCACGTCTTGCTTGGGCCTCTCTCCTGGAGGCGCTCAGTCAGACCCAGTGTTAACATGTGGCAAGACGCTCCTCGGGGCGCGTCTTGCTTGGGCCTCTCTCCTGGAGGCCCTCTGTCAGACCCAGTGTTGACATGTGGCAAGACGCTCCTAGGGGCGCGTCTTGCTTGGGCCTCTCTCCTGGAGGCGCTCAGTCAGACCAAGTGCTGACATGTGGCAAGACGCTCCTCGGTGCGCTTCTTGCTTGGGCCTCTCTCCTGGAGGCGCTCAGTCAGACCCAGTGTTGACATGTGGCAAGACGCTCCTCGGTGCGCGTCTTGCTTGGGCCTCTCTCCTGGAGGCGCTCAGTCAGACCCAGTGTTGACATGTGGCAAGACACTCCTCGGGGCGCGTCTTGCTTGGGCCTCTCTCCTGGAGGCGCTCAGTCAGACCGAGTGCTGACATGTGGCAAGACGCTCCTCGGGGCGCGTCTTGCTTGGGCCTCTCTCCTGGAGGCGCTCAGTCAGACCCAGTGGTGACGTATGGCAAGACGCTCCTCGGGGCGCGTATTGCTTGGGCCTCTCTCATGGAGGCCCTCAGTCAGACCCAGTGTTGACAAGTGTCAAGACAGTCCTCGGGGCGCGTCTTGCTTGGGCCTCTCTCCTGGAGGCCCTCAGTCAGACCCATTGTTGACATGTGGCAAGACGCTCCTCGGGGCGCTTCTTGCTTGGGCTTCTCTCCTGGAGGGGCTCAGTCAGACCCAGTGATGACATGTGGCAAGACACTCCTCGGGGCGCGTCTTGCTTGGGCCTCTCTCCTGGAGGCCCTCTGTCAGACCCAGTGTTGACATGTGGCAAGACACTCCTCGGGGCGCGTCTTGCTTGGGCCTCTCTCATGGAGGCCCTCAGTCAGACCCATTGTTGACAAGTGTCAAGACGCTCCTCGGGGCGCGTCTTGCTTGGGCCTCTCTCCTGGAGGCACTCAGTCAGACCCATTGTTGACAAGAGGCAAGACGCTCCTCGGGGCGCTTCTTGCTTGGGCCTCTCTCCTGGAGGCGCTCAGTCAGACCCAGTGTTGACATGTGGCAAGACGCTCCTCGGGGCACGTCTTGCTTGGGCCTCTCTCCTGGAGGCGCTCAGTCAGACCCAGTGTTGACATGTGGCAAGAGGCTCCTCGGGGCGCTTCTTGCTTGGGCCTCTCTCCTGGAGGCGCTCAGTCAGACCCAGTGGTGACATGTGGCAAGACGCTCCTCGGGGCGCGTCTTACTTGGGCCTCTCTCCTGGAGGTGCTCAGTCAGACCCAGTGGTGACATGTGGCAAGACGCTCCTCGGGGCACGTATTGCTTGGGCCTCTCTCCTGGAGGCCCTCTGTCAGACCCAGTGTTGACATGTGGCAAGACGCTCCTCGGGGCGCGTCTTGCTTGGGCTTCTCTCATTGAGGCCCTCAGTCAGACCCAGTGTTGACATGTGTCAAGACGCTCCTCGGGGCGTGTCTTGCTTGGGCCTCTGTCCTGGAGGCGCTCAGTCAGACCCAGTGTCGACATGTGGCAAGCCACTCCTCGGGGCGCGTCTTGCTTGGGCCTCTCTCCTGGAGGCCCTCTGTCAGACCCAGTGTTGACAAGTGGCAAGACGCTCCTCGGGGCGCGTCTTGCTTGGGCCTCTCTCATGGAAGCCCTCAGTCAGACCCAGTGTTGACAAGTGTCAAGACGCTCCTCAGGGCGCGTCTTGCTTGGGCCTCTCTCCTGGAGGCCCTCAGTCAGACCCATTGTTGACATGTGGCAAGACGCTCCTCGGGGCGCTTCTTGCTTGGGCCTCTCTCCTGGAGGGGCTCAGTCAGACCCAGTGTTGACAAGTGTCAAGACGCTCCTCGGGGCGCGTCTTGCTTGGGCCTCTCTCCTGGAGGCACTCAGTCAGACCCATTGTTGACATGTGGCAAGACGCTCCTCTGGGCGCGTCTTGCTTGGGCTTCTCTCCTGGAGGCCCTCAGTCAGACCCATTGTTGACAAGAGGCAAGACGCTCCTCGGGGCGCTTCTTGCTTGGGCCTCTCTCCTGGAGGCGCTCAGTCAGACCCAGTGTTGACATGTGGCAAGACGCTCCTCGGGGCACGTCTTGCTTGGGCCTCTCTCCTGGAGGCGCTCAGTCAGACCCAGTGTTGACATGTGGCAAGAGGCTCCTCGGGGTGCTTCTTGCTTGGGCCTCTCTCCTGGAGGCGCTCAGTCAGACCCAGTGGTGACATGTGGCAAGACGCTCCTCGGGGCGCGTCTTACTTGGGCCTCTCTCCTGGAGGTGCTCAGTCAGACCCAGTGGTGACATGTGGCAAGACGCTCCTCAGGGCACGTATTGCTTGGGCCTCTCTCCTGGAGGCCCTCTGTCAGACCCAGTGTTGACATGTAGCAAGACGCTCCTCGGGGCGCGTCTTGCTTGGGCTTCTCTCATTGAGGCCCTCAGTCAGACCCAGTGTTGACATGTGTCAAGACGCTCCTCGGGGCGTGTCTTGCTTGGGCCTCTCTCCTGGAGGCGCTCAGTCAGACCCAGTGTCGACATGTGGCAAGACACTCCTCGGGGCGCGTCTTGCTTGGGCCTCTCTCCTGGAGGCCCTCTGTCAGACACAGTGTTGACATGTGGCAAGACGCTCCTCGGGGCGCGTCTTGCTTGGGCCTCTCTCATGGAAGCCCTCAGTCAGACCCAGTGTTGACAAGTGTCAAGACGCTCCTCAGGGCGCGTCTTGCTTGGGCCTCTCTCCTGGAGGCCCTCAGTCAGACCCATTGTTGACATGTGGCAAGACGCTCCTCGGGGCGCTTCTTGCTTGGGCCTCTCTCCTGGAGGCTCTCAGTCAGATCCAGTGTTGACATGTGGCAAGACGCTCCTCGGTGCACGTCTTGCTTGGGCCTCTCTCCTGGAGGCGCTCAGTCAGACCAAGTGCTGACATGTGGCAAGACGCTCCTCGGTGCGCGTCTTGCTTGGGCCTCTCTCCTGGAGGCGCTCAGTCAGATCCAGTGTTGACATGTGGCAAGACGCTCCTCGGTGCACGTCTTGCTTGGGCCTCTCTCCTGGAGGCGCTCAGTCAGACCCAGTGTTGACATGTGGCAAGACACTCCTCGGGGCGCGTCTTGCTTGGGCCTCTCTCCTGGAGGCCCTCTGTCAGACCCAGTGTTGACATGTGGCAAGACGCTCCTAGGGGCGCGTCTTGCTTGGCTCTCTCTACTGGAGGCGCTCAGTCAGACCGAGTGCTGACATGTGACAAGACGCTCCTCGGGGCGCGTCTTGCTTGGGCCTCTCTCCTGGAGGCGCTCAGTCAGACCCAGTGGTGACGTATGGCAAGACGCTCCTCGGGGCGCGTATTGCTTGGGCCTCTCTCCTGGAGGCCCTCTGTCAGACCCAGTGTTGACATGTGGCAAGACACTCCTCGGGGCGCGTCTTGCTTGGGCTTCTCTCATGGAGGCCCTCAGTCAGACCCAGTGTTGACAAGTGTCAAGACACTCCTCGGGGCGCGTCTTGCTTGGGCCTCTCTCCTGGAGGCGCTCAGTCAGACCCATTGTTAACATGTGGCAAGACGCTCCTCGGGGCGCGTCTTGCTTTGGCTTCTCTCCTGGAGGCCCTCAGTCAGACCCATTGTTGACATGTGGCAAGACGCTCCTCGGGGCGCTTCTTGCTTGGGCCTCTCTCCTGGAGGCGCTCAGTCAGACCCAGTGTTGACCTGTGGCAAGACTCTCCTCGGGGCGCTTCTTGCTTGGGCCATCTCCTGGAGGCGCTCAGTCAGACCCAGTGTTGACATGTGGCAAGACGCTCCTTGGGGCACATCTTGCTTGGGCCACTCTCCTGGAGGCGCTCAGTCAGACCCAGTGTTGACATGTGGCAAGACGCTCCTCGGGGCGCGTCTTGCTTGGGCCTCTCTCCTGGAGGCGCTCAGTCAGACCCAGTGGTGACGTATGGCAAGACGCTCCTCGGGGCGCGTATTGCTTGGGCCTCTCTCCTGGAGGCCCTCTGTCAGACCCAGTGTTGACATGTGGAAAGACACTCCTCGGGGCGCGTCTTGCTTGGGCTTCTCTCATGGAGGCCCTCAGTCAGACCCAGTGTTCACAAGTGTCAAGACACTCCTCGGGGCACGTCTTGCTTGGGCCTCTCTCCTGGAGGCCCTCAGTCAGACCCAGTGTTGACATGCGGCAAGACGCTCCTAGGGGCGCGTCTTGCTTGGGCTTCTCTCATTGAGGCCCTCAGTCAGACCCAGTGTTGACATGTGGCAAGACACTCCTCGGGGCGCGTCTTGCTTGGGCCTCTCTCCAGGAGGCGCTCAGTCAGATCGAGTACTGACATGTGGCAAGATGCTCCTCGGGGCGCGTCTTGCTTGGGCCTCTCTCCTGGAGGCGCTCAGTCAGACCCAGTGGTGACGTATGGCAAGACGCTCCTCGGGGCGCGTATTGCTTGGGCCTCTCTCATGGAGGCCCTCAGTCAGACCCAGTGTTGACAAGTGTCAAGACACTCCTCGGGGCGCGTCTTGCTTGGGCCTCTCTCCTGGAGGCCCTCAGTCAGACCCATTGTTGACATGTGGCAAGACGCTCCTTGGGGCGCTTCTTGCTTTGGCCTCTCTCCTGGAGGGGCTCAGTCAGACCCAGTGATGACATGTGGCAAGACACTCCTCGGGGCGCGTCTTGCTTTGGCTTCTCTCCTGGAGGCCCTCAGTCAGACCCATTGTTGACATGTGGCAAGACGCTCCTCGGGGCGCTTCTTGCTTGGGCCTCTCTCCTGGAGGCGCTCAGTCAGACCCAGTGTTGACCTGTGGCAAGACGCTCCTCGGGGCGCTTCTTGCTTGGGCCATCTCCTGGAGGCGCTCAGTCAGACCCAGTGTTGACATGTGGCAAGACGCTCCTCGGGGCACATCTTGCTTGGGCCACTCTCCTGGAGGCGCTCAGTCAGACCCAGTGTTGACATGTGGCAAGACGCTCCTCGGGGCGCGTCTTACTTGGGCCTCTCTCCTGGAGGCGCTCAGTCAGACCCAGTGTTGACATGTGGCAAGACGCTCCTCGGGGCGCGTCTTGCTTGGGCCTCTCTCCTGGAGGCGCTCAGTCAGACCCAGTGGTGACGTATGGCAAGACGCTCCTCGGGGCGCGTATTGCTTGGGCCTCTCTCATGGAGGCCCTCAGTCAGACCCAGTGTTGACAAGTGTCAAGACACTCCTCGGGGCGCGTCTTGCTTGGGCCTCTCTCCTGGAGGCCCTCAGTCAGACCCATTGTTGACATGTGGCAAGACGCTCCTCGGGGCGCTTCTTGCTTGGGCCTCTCTCCTGGAGGGGCTCAGTCAGACCCAGTGATGACATGTGGCAAGACACTCCTCGGGGCGCGTCTTGCTTTGGCTTCTCTCCTGGAGGCCCTCAGTCAGACCCATTGTTGACATGTGGCAAGACGCTCCTCGGGGCGCTTCTTGCTTGGGCCTCTCTCCTGGAGGCGCTCAGTCAGACCCAGTGTTGACCTGTGGCAAGACGCTCCTCGGGGCGCTTCTTGCTTGGGCCATCTCCTGGAGGCGCTCAGTCAGACCCAGTGTTGACATGTGGCAAGACGCTCCTCGGGGCACATCTTGCTTGGGCCACTCTCCTGGAGGCGCTCAGTCAGACCCAGTGTTGACATGTGGCAAGACGCTCCTCGGGGCGCGTCTTGCTTGGGCCTCTCTCCTGGAGGCGCTCAGTCAGACCCAGTGTTGACATGTGGCAAGACGCTCCTCGGGGCGCGTCTTACTTGGGCCTCTCTCCTGGAGGCGCTCAGTCAGACCCAGTGTTGACATGTGGCAAGACGCTCCTCGGGGCGCGTCTTGCTTGGGCCTCTCTCCTGGAGGCTCTCAGTCAGACCCAGTGGTGACATGTGGAAAGACGCTCCTCGGGGCGCGTCTTGCTTGGCTCTCTCTCCTGGAGCAGCTCAGTCAGACCGAGTGCTGACATGTGGCAAGACGCTCCTCGGGGCGCGTCTTGCTTGGGCCTCTCTCCTGGAGGCGCTCAGTCAGACCCAGTGGTGACGTATGGCAAGACGCTCCTCGGGGAGCGTATTGCTTGGGCCTCTCTCCTGGATGCCCTCTGTCAGACCCAGTGTTGACATGTGGAAAGACACTCCTCGGGGCGCGTCTTGCTTGGGCTTCTCTCATGGAGGCCCTCAGTCAGACCCAGTGTTCACAAGTGTCAAGACACTCCTCGGGGCACGTCTTGCTTGGGCCTCTCTCCTGGAGGCCCTCAGTCAGACCCAGTGTTGACATGCGGCAAGACGCTCCTAGGGGCGCGTATTGCTTGGGCTTCTCTCATTGAGGCCCTCAGTCAGACCCAGTGTTGACATGTGGCAAGACACTCCTCGGGGCGCGTCTTGCTTGGGCCTCTCTCCAGGAGGCGCTCAGTCAGACCGAGTACTGACATGTGGCAAGACGCTCCTCGGGGCGCGTCTTGCTTGGGCCTCTCTCCTGGAGGCGCTCAGTCAGACCCATTGTTGACATGTGGCAAGACGCTCCTCGGGGCGCTTCTTGCTTGGGCCTCTCTCCTGGAGGCTCTCAGTCAGACCCAGTGTTGACATGTGGCAAGACGCTCCTCGGGGCACGTCTTGCTTGGGCCTCTCTCCTGGAGGCCCTCTGTCAGACCCAGTGTTGACATGTGGCAAGACGCTCCTAGGGGCGCGTCTTGCTTGGGCCTCTCTCCTGGAGGCGCTCAGTCAGACCAAGTGCTGACATGTGGCAAGACGCTCCTCGGTGCGCGTCTTGCTTGGGCCTCTCTCCTGGAGGCGCTCAGTCAGATCCAGTGTTGACATGTGGCAAGACGCTCCTCGGTGCACGTCTTGCTTGGGCCTCTCTCCTGGAGGCGCTCAGTCAGACCCAGTGTTGACATGTGGCAAGACACTCCTCGGGGCGCGTCTTGCTTGGGCCTCTCTCCTGGAGGCCCTCTGTCAGACCCAGTGTTGACATGTGGCAAGACGCTCCTAGGGGCGCGTCTTGCTTGGCTCTCTCTACTGGAGGCGCTCAGTCAGACCGAGTGCTGACATGTGGCAAGACGCTCCTCGGGGCGCGTCTTGCTTGGGCCTCTCTCCTGGAGGCGCTCAGTCAGACCCAGTGGTGACGTATGGCAAGACGCTCCTCGGGGCGCGTATTGCTTGGGCCTCTCTCCTGGAGGCCCTCTGTCAGACCCAGTGTTGACATGTGGAAAGACACTCCTCGGGGCGCGTCTTGCTTGGGCTTCTCTCATGGAGGCCCTCAGTCAGACCCAGTGTTCACAAGTGTCAAGACACTCCTCGGGGCACGTCTTGCTTGGGCCTCTCTCCTGGAGGCCCTCAGTCAGACCCAGTGTTGACATGCGGCAAGACGCTCCTAGGGGCGCGTATTGCTTGGGCTTCTCTCATTGAGGCCCTCAGTCAGACCCAGTGTTGACATGTGGCAAGACACTCCTCGGGGCGCGTCTTGCTTGGGCCTCTCTCCAGGAGGCGCTCAGTCAGACCGAGTACTGACATGTGGCAAGACGCTCCTCGGGGCGCGTCTTTCTTGGGCCTCTCTCCTGGAGGCGCTCAGTCAGACCCAGTGGTGACGTATGGCAAGACGCTCCTCGGGGCGCGTATTGCTTGGGCCTCTCTCATGGAGGCCCTCAGTCAGAGCCAGTGTTGACAAGTGTCAAGACACTCCTCGGGGCGCGTCTTGCTTGGGCCTCTCTCCTGGAGGCCCTCAGTCAGACCCATTGTTGACATGTGGCAAGACGCTCCTCGGGGCGCTTCTTGCTTGGGCCTCTCTCCTGGAGGGGCTCAGTCAGACCCAGTGATGACATGTGGCAAGACACTCCTCGGGGCGCGTCTTGCTTGGGCCTCTCTCCTGGAGGCCCTCTGTCAGACCCAGTGTTGACATGTGGCAAGACACTCCTCGGGGCGCGTCTTGCATGGGCCTCTCTCATGGAGGCCCTCAGTCAGACCCAGTGTTGACAAGTGTCAAGACGCTCCTCGGGGCGCGTCTTGCTTGGGCTTCTCTCCTGGAGGCACTCAGTCAGACCCATTGTTGACAAGAGGCAAGACGCTCCTCTGGGCGCGTCTTGCTTGGGCTTCTCTCCTGGAGGCCCTCAGTCAGACCCATTGTTGACAAGAGGCAAGATGCTCCCCGGGGCGCTTCTTGCTTGGGCCTCTCTCCTGGAGGCGCTCAGTCAGACCCAGTGTTGACATGTGGCAAGACGCTCCTCGGGGCACGTCTTGCTTGGGTCTCTCTCCTGGAGGCGCTCAGTCAGACCCAGTGTTGACATGTGGCAAGAGGCTCCTCGGGGAGCTTCTTGCTTGGGCCTCTCTCCTGGAGGCGCTCAGTCAGACCCAGTGGTGACATGTGGCAAGACGCTCCTCATGGCGCGTCTTACTTGGGCCTCTCTCCTGGAGGTGCTCAGTCAGACCCAGTGGTGACATGTGGCAAGACGCTCCTCGGGGCACGTATTGCTTGGGCCTCTCTCCTGGAGGCCCTCTGTCAGACCCAGTGTTGACATGTGGCAAGACGCTCCTCGGGGCGCGTGTTGCTTGGGCTTCTCTCATTGAGGCCCTCAGTCAGACCCAGTGTTGACATGTGTCAAGACGCTCCTCGGGGCGTGTCTTGCTTGGGCCTCTCTCCTGGAGGCGCTCAGTCAGACCCAGTGTCGACATGTGGCAAGACACTCCTCGGGGCGCGTCTTGCTTGGGCCTCTCTCCTGGAGGCCCTCTGTCAGACCCAGTGTTGACATGTGGCAAGACGCTCCTCGGGGCGCGTCTTGCTTGGGCCTCTCTCATGGAGGCCCTCCGTCAGACCCAGTGTTGACAAGTGTCAAGACGCTCCTCAGGGTGCGTCTTGCTTGGGCCTCTCTCCTGGAGGCCCTCAGTCAGACCCATTGTTGACATGTGGCAAGACGCTCCTCGGGGCGCTTCTTGCTTGGGCCTCTCTCCTGGAGGCGCTCAGTCAGACCCAGTGTTGACATGTGGCAAGATGCTCCTCGGGGCACGTCTTGCTTGGGCCTCTCTCCTGGAGGCCCTCTGTCAGACCCAGTGTTGACATGTGGCAAGACGCTCCTAGGGGCGCGTCTTGCTTGGGCCTCTCTCCTGGAGGCGCTCAGTCAGACCCAGTGTTGACATGTGGCAAGACGCTCCTCGGGGCACGTCTTGCTTGGGTCTCTCTCCTGGAGGCGCTCAGTCAGACCCAGTGTTGACATGTGGCAAGAGGCTCCTCGGGGCGCTTCTTGCTTGGGCCTCTCTCCTGGAGGCGCTCAGTCAGACCCAGTGGTGACATGTGGCAAGACGCTCCTCATGGCGCGTCTTACTTGGGCCTCTCTCCTGGAGGTGCTCAGTCAGACCCAGTGGTGACATGTGGCAAGACGCTCCTCGGGGCACGTATTGCTTGGGCCTCTCTCCTGGAGGCCCTCTGTCAGACCCAGTGTTGACATGTGGCAAGACGCTCCTCGGGGCGCGTGTTGCTTGGGCTTCTCTCATTGAGGCCCTCAGTCAGACCCAGTGTTGACATGTGTCAAGACGCTCCTCGGGGCGTGTCTTGCTTGGGCCTCTCTCCTGGAGGCGCTCAGTCAGACCCAGTGTCGACATGTGGCAAGACACTCCTCGGGGCGCGTCTTGCTTGGGCCTCTCTCCTGGAGGCCCTCTGTCAGACCCAGTGTTGACATGTGGCAAGACGCTCCTCGGGGCGCGTCTTGCTTGGGCCTCTCTCATGGAGGCCCTCCGTCAGACCCAGTGTTGACAAGTGTCAAGACGCTCCTCAGGGTGCGTCTTGCTTGGGCCTCTCTCCTGGAGGCCCTCAGTCAGTCCCATTGTTGACATGTGGCAAGACGCTCCTCGGGGCGCTTCTTGCTTGGGCCTCTCTCCTGGAGGCGCTCAGTCAGACCCAGTGTTGACATGTGGCAAGATGCTCCTCGGGGCACGTCTTGCTTGGGCCTCTCTCCTGGAGGCCCTCTGTCAGACCCAGTGTTGACATGTGGCAAGACGCTCCTAGGGGCGCGTCTTGCTTGGGCCTCTCTCCTGGAGGCGCTCAGTCAGACCAAGTGCTGACATGTGGCAAGACGCTCCTCGGTGCGCGTCTTGCTTGGGCCTCTCTCCTGGAGGCGCTCAGTCAGATCCAGTGTTGACATGTGGCAAGACGCTCCTCGGTGCGCGTCTTGCTTGGGCCTCTCTCCTGGAGGCGCTCAGTCAGACCCAGTGTTGACATGTGGCAAGACACTCCTCGGGGCGCGTCTTGCTTGGGCCTCTCTCCTGGAGGCCCTCTGTCAGACCCAGTGTTGACATGTGGCAAGACGCTCCTAGGGGCGCGTCTTGCTTGGCTCTCTCTACTGGAGGCGCTCAGTCAGACCGAGTGCTGACATGTGGCAAGACGCTCCTCGGGGCGCGTCTTGCTTGGGCCTCTCTCCTGGAGGCGCTCAGTCAGACCCAGTGGTGACGTATGGCAAGACGCTCCTCGGGGCGCGTATTGCTTGGGCCTCTCTCCTGGAGGCCCTCTGTCAGACCCAGTGTTGACATGTGGCAAGACACTCCTCGGGGCGCGTCTTGCTTGGGCTTCTCTCATGGAGGCCCTCAGTCAGACCCAGTGTTGACAAGTGTCAAGACACTCCTCGGGGCGCGTCTTGCTTGGGCCTCTCTCCTGGAGGCGCTCAGTCAGACCCATTGTTAACATGTGGCAAGACGCTCCTCGGGGCGCGTCTTGCTTTGGCTTCTCTCCTGGAGGCCCTCAGTCAGACCCATTGTTGACATGTGGCAAGACGCTCCTCGGGGCGCTTCTTGCTTGGGCCTCTCTCCTGGAGGCACTCAGTCAGACCCATTGTTGACATGTGGCAAGACGCTCCTCGGGGCGCGTCTTGCTTGGGCCTCTCTCCTGGAGGCACTCAGTCAGACCCATTGTTGACATGTGGCAAGACGCTCCTCTGGGCGCGTCTTGCTTGGGCTTCTCTCCTGGAGGCCCTCAGTCAGACCCATTGTTGACAAGAGGCAAGATGCTCCCCGGGGCGCTTCTTGCTTGGGCCTCTCTCCTGGAGGCGCTCAGTCAGTCCCAGTGTTGACATGTGGCAAGACGCTCCTCGGGGCACGTCTTGCTTGGGTCTCTCTCCTGGAGGCGCTCAGTCAGACCCAGTGTTGACAAGTGTCAAGACACTCCTCGGGGCGCGTCTTGCTTGGGCCTCTCTCCTGGAGGCGCTCAGTCAGACCCATTGTTAACATGTGGCAAGACGCTCCTCGGGGCGCGTCTTGCTTTGGCTTCTCTCCTGGAGGCCCTCAGTCAGACCCATTGTTGACATGTGGCAAGACGCTCCTCGGGGCGCTTCTTGCTTGGGCCTCTCTCCTGGAGGCACTCAGTCAGACCCATTGTTGACATGTGGCAAGACGCTCCTCGGGGCGCGTCTTGCTTGGGCCTCTCTCCTGGAGGCACTCAGTCAGACCCATTGTTGACATGTGGCAAGACGCTCCTCTGGGCGCGTCTTGCTTGGGCTTCTCTCCTGGAGGCCCTCAGTCAGACCCATTGTTGACAAGAGGCAAGATGCTCCCCGGGGCGCTTCTTGCTTGGGCCTCTCTCCTGGAGGCGCTCAGTCAGTCCCAGTGTTGACATGTGGCAAGACGCTCCTCGGGGCACGTCTTGCTTGGGTCTCTCTCCTGGAGGCGCTCAGTCAGACCCAGTGTTGACATGTGGCAAGAGGCTCCTCGGGGCGCTTCTTGCTTGGGCCTCTCTCCTGGAGGCGCTCAGTCAGACCCAGTGGTGACATGTGGCAAGACGCTCCTCATGGCGCGTCTTACTTGGGCCTCTCTCCTGGAGGTGCTCAGTCAGACCCAGTGGTGACATGTGGCAAGACGCTCCTCGGGGCACGTATTGCTTGGGCCTCTCTCCTGGAGGCCCTCTGTCAGACCCAGTGTTGACATGTGGCAAGACGCTCCTCGGGGCGCGTGTTGCTTGGGCTTCTCTCATTGAGGCCCTCAGTCAGACCCAGTGTTGACATGTATCAAGACGCTCCTCGGGGCGTGTCTTGCTTGGGCCTCTCTCCTGGAGGAGCTCAGTCAGACCCAGTGTCGACATGTGGCAAGACACTCCTCGGGGCGCGTCTTGCTTGGGCCTCTCTCCTGGAGGCCCTCTGTCAGACCCAGTGTTGACATGTGGCAAGACGCTCCTCGGGGCGCGTCTTGCTTGGGCCTCTCTCATGGAGGCCCTCCGTCAGACCCAGTGTTGACAAGTGTCAAGACGCTCCTCAGGGTGCGTCTTGCTTGGGCCTCTCTCCTGGAGGCCCTCAGTCAGACCCATTGTTGACATGTGGCAAGACGCTCCTCGGGGCGCTTCTTGCTTGGGCCTCTCTCCTGGAGGCGCTCAGTCAGACCCAGTGTTGACATGTGGCAAGATGCTCCTCGGGGCACGTCTTGCTTGGGCCTCTCTCCTGGAGGCCCTCTGTCAGACCCAGTGTTGACATGTGGCAAGACGCTCCTAGGGGCGCGTCTTGCTTGGGCCTCTCTCCTGGAGGCGCTCAGTCAGACCAAGTGATGACATGTGGCAAGACACTCCTCGGGGCGCGTCTTGCTTTGGCTTCTCTCCTGGAGGCCCTCAGTCAGACCCATTGTTGACGTGTGGCAAGACGCTCCTCGGGGCGCTTCTTGCTTGGGCCTCTCTCCTGGAGGCGCTCAGTCAGACCCAGTGTTGACCTGTGGCAAGACGCTCCTCGGGGCGCTTCTTGCTTGGGCCATCTCCTGGAGGCGCTCAGTCAGACCCAGTGTTGACATGTGGCAAGACGCTCCTCGGGGCACATCTTGCTTGGGCCACTCTCCTGGAGGCGCTCAGTCAGACCCAGTGTTGACATGTGGCAAGACGCTCCTCGGGGCGCGTCTTGCTTGGGCCTCTCTCCTGGAGGCGCTCAGTCAGACCCAGTGTTGACATGTGGCAAGACGCTCCTCGGGGCGCGTCTTACTTGGGCCTCTCTCCTGGAGGCGCTCAGTCAGACCCAGTGTTGACATGTGGCAAGACGCTCCTCGGGGCGCGTCTTGCTTGGGCCTCTCTCCTGGAGGCTCTCAGTCAGACCCAGTGGTGACATGTGGCAAGACGCTCCTCGGGGCGCGTCTTGCTTGGCTCTCTCTCCTGGAGCAGCTCAGTCAGACCGAGTGCTGACATGTGGCAAGACGCTCCTCGGGGCGCGTCTTGCTTGGGCCTCTCTCCTGGAGGCGCTCAGTCAGACCCAGTGGTGACGTATGGCAAGACGCTCCTCGGGGAGCGTATTGCTTGGGCCTCTCTCCTGGAGGCCCTCTGTCAGACCCAGTGTTGACATGTGGAAAGACACTCCTCGGGGCGCGTCTTGCTCGGGCTTCTCTCATGGAGGCCCTCAGTCAGACCCAGTGTTCACAAGTGTCAAGACACTCCTCGGGGCACGTCTTGCTTGGGCCTCTCTCCTGGAGGCCCTCAGTCAGACCCAGTGTTGACATGCGGCAAGACGCTCCTAGGGGCGCGTATTGCTTGGGCTTCTCTCATTGAGGCCCTCAGTCATACCCAGTGTTGACATGTGGCAAGACACTCCTCGGGGCGCGTCTTGCTTGGGCCTCTCTCCAGGAGGCGCTCAGTCAGACCGAGTACTGACATGTGGCAAGACGCTCCTCGGGGCGCGTCTTGCTTGGGCCTCTCTCCTGGAGGCGCTCAGTCAGACCCATTGTTGACATGTGGCAAGACGCTCCTCGGGGCGCTTCTTGCTTGGGCCTCTCTCCTGGAGGCTCTCAGTCAGACCCAGTGTTGACATGTGGCAAGACGCTCCTCGGGGCACGTCTTGCTTGGGCCTCTCTCCTGGAGGCCCTCTGTCAGACCCAGTGTTGACATGTGGCAAGACGCTCCTAGGGGCGCGTCTTGCTTGGGCCTCTCTCCTGGAGGCGCTCAGTCAGACCAAGTGCTGACATGTGGCAAGACGCTCCTCGGTGCGCGTCTTGCTTGGGCCTCTCTCCTGGAGGCGCTCAGTCAGATCCAGTGTTGACATGTGGCAAGACGCTCCTCGGTGCACGTCTTGCTTGGGCCTCTCTCCTGGAGGCGCTCAGTCAGACCCAGTGTTGACATGTGGCAAGACACTCCTCGGGGCGCGTCTTGCTTGGGCCTCTCTCCTGGAGGCCCTCTGTCAGACCCAGTGTTGACATGTGGCAAGACGCTCCTAGGGGCGCGTCTTGCTTGTGTCTCTCTACTGGAGGCGCTCAGTCAGACCGAGTGCTGACATGTGGCAAGACGCTCCTCGGGGCGCGTCTTGCTTGGGCCTCTCTCCTGGAGGCGCTCAGTCAGACCCAGTGGTGACGTATGGCAAGACGCTCCTCGGGGCGCGTATTGCTTGGGCCTCTCTCCTGGAGGCCCTCTGTCAGACCCAGTGTTGACATGTGGCAAGACACTCCTCGGGGCGCGTCTTGCTTGGGCTTCTCTCATGGAGGCCCTCAGTCAGACCCAGTGTTGACAAGTGTCAAGACACTCCTCGGGGCGCGTCTTGCTTGGGCCTCTCTCCTGGAGGCGCTCAGTCAGACCCATTGTTAACATGTGGCAAGACGCTCCTCGGGGCGCGTCTTGCTTTGGCTTCTCTCCTGGAGGCCCTCAGTCAGACCCATTGTTGACATGTGGCAAGACGCTCCTCGGGGCGCTTCTTGCTTGGGCCTCTCTCCTGGAGACGCTCAGTCAGACCCAGTGTTGACCTGTGGCAAGACTCTCCTCGGGGCGCTTCTTGCTTGGGCCATCTCCTGGAGGCGCTCAGTCAGACCCAGTGTTGACATGTGGCAAGATGCTCCTTGGGGCACATCTTGCTTGGGCCACTCTCCTGGAGGCGCTCAGTCAGACCCAGTGTTGACATGTGGCAAGACGCTCCTCGGGGCGCGTCTTGCTTGGCTCTCTCTCCTGGAGGCGCTCAGTCAGACCGAGTGCTGACATGTGGTAAGACGCTCCTCGGGGCGCGTCTTGCTTGGGCCTCTCTCCTGGAGGCGCTTAGTCAGACCCAGTGGTGACGTATGGCAAGACGCTCCTCGGGGCGCGTATTGCTTGGGCCTCTCTCCTGGAGGCCCTCTGTCAGACCCAGTGTTGACATGTGGAAAGACACTCCTCGGGGCGCGTCTTGCTTGGGCTTCTCTCATGGAGGCCCTCAGTCAGACCCAGTGTTCACAAGTGTCAAGACACTCCTCGGGGCACGTCTTGCTTGGGCCTCTCTCCTGGAGGCCCTCAGTCAGACCCAGTGTTGACATGCGGCAAGACGCTCCTAGGGGCGCGTATTGCTTGGGCTTCTCTCATTGAGGCCCTCAGTCAGACCCAGTGTTGACATGTGGCAAGACACTCCTCGGGGCGCGTCTTGCTTGGGCCTCTCTCCAGGAGGCGCTCAGTCAGACCGAGTACTGACATGTGGCAAGACGCTCCTCGGGGCGCGTCTTGCTTGGGCCTCTCTCCTGGAGGCGCTCAGTCAGACCCAGTGGTGACGTATGGCAAGACGCTCCTCGGGGCGCGTATTGCTTGGGCCTCTCTCATGGAGGCCCTCAGTCAGAGCCAGTGTTGACAAGTGTCAAGACACTCCTCGGGGCGCGTCTTGCTTGGGCCTCTCTCCTGGAGGCCCTCAGTCAGACCCATTGTTGACATGTGGCAAGACGCTCCTCGGGCCGCTTCTTGCTTGGGCCTCTCTCCTGGAGGGGCTCAGTCAGACCCAGTGATGACATGTGGCAAGACACTCCTCGGGGCGCGTCTTGCTTGGGCCTCTCTCCTGGAGGCCCTCTGTCAGACCCAGTGTTGACATGTGGCAAGACACTCCTCGGGGCGCGTCTTGCTTGGGCCTCTCTCATGGAGGCCCTCAGTCAGACCCAGTGTTGACAAGTGTCAAGACGCTCCTCGGGGCGCGTCTTGCTTGGGCTTCTCTCCTGGAGGCACTCAGTCAGACCCATTGTTGACAAGAGGCAAGACGCTCCTCTGGGCGCGTCTTGCTTGGGCTTCTCTCCTGGAGGCCCTCAGTCAGACCCATTGTTGACAAGAGGCAAGATGCTCCCCGGGGCGCTTCTTGCTTGGGCCTCTCTCCTGGAGGCGCTCAGTCAGACCCAGTGTTGACATGTGGCAAGACGCTCCTCGGGGCACGTCTTGCTTGGGTCTCTCTCCTGGAGGCGCTCAGTCAGACCCAGTGTTGACATGTGGCAAGAGGCTCCTCGGGGCGCTTCTTGCTTGGGCCTCTCTCCTGGAGGCGCTCAGTCAGACCCAGTGGTGACATGTGGCAAGACGCTCCTCATGGCGCGTCTTACTTGGGCCTCTCTCCTGGAGGTGCTCAGTCAGACCCAGTGGTGACATGTGGCAAGACGCTCCTCGGGGCACGTATTGCTTGGGCCTCTCTCCTGGAGGCCCTCTGTCAGACCCAGTGTTGACATGTGGCAAGACGCTCCTCGGGGCGCGTGTTGCTTGGGCTTCTCTCATTGAGGCCCTCAGTCAGACCCAGTGTTGACATGTGTCAAGACGCTCCTCGGGGCGTGTCTTGCTTGGGCCTCTCTCCTGGAGGCGCTCAGTCAGACCCAGTGTCGACATGTGGCAAGACACTCCTCGGGGCGCGTCTTGCTTGGGCCTCTCTCCTGGAGGCCCTCTGTCAGACCCAGTGTTGACATGTGGCAAGACGCTCCTCGGGGCGCGTCTTGCTTGGGCCTCTCTCATGGAGGCCCTCCGTCAGACCCAGTGTTGACAAGTGTCAAGACGCTCCTCAGGGTGCGTCTTGCTTGGGCCTCTCTCCTGGAGGCCCTCAGTCAGACCCATTGTTGACATGTGGCAAGACGCTCCTCGGGGCGCTTCTTGCTTGGGCCTCTCTCCTGGAGGCGCTCAGTCAGACCCAGTGTTGACATGTGGCAAGATGCTCCTCGGGGCACGTCTTGCTTGGGCCTCTCTCCTGGAGGCCCTCTGTCAGACCCAGTGTTGACATGTGGCAAGACGCTCCTAGGGGCGCGTCTTGCTTGGGCCTCTCTCCTGGAGGCGCTCAGTCAGACCAAGTGCTGACATGTGGCAAGACGCTCCTCGGTGCGCGTCTTGCTTGGGCCTCTCTCCTGGAGGCGCTCAGTCAGATCCAGTGTTGACATGTGGCAAGACGCTCCTCGGTGCGCGTCTTGCTTGGGCCTCTCTCCTGGAGGCGCTCAGTCAGACCCAGTGTTGACATGTGGCAAGACACTCCTCGGGGCGCGTCTTGCTTGGGCCTCTCTCCTGGAGGCCCTCTGTCAGACCCAGTGTTGACATGTGGCAAGACGCTCCTAGGGGCGCGTCTTGCTTGGCTCTCTCTACTGGAGGCGCTCAGTCAGACCGAGTGCTGACATGTGGCAAGACGCTCCTCGGGGCGCGTCTTGCTTGGTCCTCTCTCCTGGAGGCGCTCAGTCAGACCCAGTGGTGACGTATGGCAAGACGCTCCTCGGGGCGCGTATTGCTTGGGCCTCTCTCCTGGAGGCCCTCTGTCAGACCCAGTGTTGACATGTGGCAAGACACTCCTCGGGGCGCGTCTTGCTTGGGCTTCTCTCATGGAGGCCCTCAGTCAGACCCAGTGTTGACAAGTGTCAAGACACTCCTCGGGGCGCGTCTTGCTTGGGCCTCTCTCCTGGAGGCGCTCAGTCAGACCCATTGTTAACATGTGGCAAGACGCTCCTCGGGGCGCGTCTTGCTTTGGCTTCTCTCCTGGAGGCCCTCAGTCAGACCCATTGTTGACATGTGGCAAGACGCTCCTCGGGGCGCTTCTTGCTTGGGCCTCTCTCCTGGAGGCACTCAGTCAGACCCATTGTTGACATGTGGCAAGACGCTCCTCGGGGCGCGTCTTGCTTGGGCCTCTCTCCTGGAGGCACTCAGTCAGACCCATTGTTGACATGTGGCAAGACGCTCCTCTGGGCGCGTCTTGCTTGGGCTTCTCTCCTGGAGGCCCTCAGTCAGACCCATTGTTGACAAGAGGCAAGATGCTCCCCGGGGCGCTTCTTGCTTGGGCCTCTCTCCTGGAGGCGCTCAGTCAGACCCAGTGTTGACATGTGGCAAGACGCTCCTCGGGGCACGTCTTGCTTGGGTCTCTCTCCTGGAGGCGCTCAGTCAGACCCAGTGTTGACATGTGGCAAGAGGCTCCTCGGGGCGCTTCTTGCTTGGGCCTCTCTCCTGGAGGCGCTCAGTCAGACCCAGTGGTGACATGTGGCAAGACGCTCCTCATGGCGCGTCTTACTTGGGCCTCTTTCCTGGAGGTGCTCAGTCAGACCCAGTGGTGACATGTGGCAAGACGCTCCTCGGGGCACGTATTGCTTGGGCCTCTCTCCTGGAGGCCCTCTGTCAGACCCAGTGTTGACATGTGGCAAGACGCTCCTCGGGGCGCGTGTTGCTTGGGCTTCTCTCATTGAGGCCCTCAGTCAGACCCAGTGTTGACATGTGTCAAGACGCTCCTCGGGGCGTGTCTTGCTTGGGCCTCTCTCCTGGAGGCGCTCAGTCAGACCCAGTGTCGACATGTGGCAAGACACTCCTCGGGGCGCGTCTTGCTTGGGCCTCTCTCCTGGAGGCCCTCTGTCAGACCCAGTGTTGACATGTGGCAAGACGCTCCTCGGGGCGCGTCTTGCTTGGGCCTCTCTCATGGAGGCCCTCCGTCAGACCCAGTGTTGACAAGTGTCAAGACGCTCCTCAGGGTGCGTCTTGCTTGGGCCTCTCTCCTGGAGGCCCTCAGTCAGACCCATTGTTGACATGTGGCAAGACGCTCCTCGGGGCGCTTCTTGCTTGGGCCTCTCTCCTGGAGGCGCTCAGTCAGACCCAGTGTTGACATGTGGCAAGATGCTCCTCGGGGCACGTCTTGCTTGGGCCTCTCTCCTGGAGGCCCTCTGTCAGACCCAGTGTTGACATGTGGCAAGACGCTCCTAGGGGCGCGTCTTGCTTGGGCCTCTCTCCTGGAGGCGCTCAGTCAGACCAAGTGCTGACATGTGGCAAGACGCTCCTCGGTGCGCGTCTTGCTTGGGCCTCTCTCCTGGAGGCGCTCAGTCAGATCCAGTGTTGACATGTGGCAAGACGCTCCTCGGTGCGCGTCTTGCTTGGGCCTCTCTCCTGGAGGCGCTCAGTCAGACCCAGTGTTGACATGTGGCAAGACACTCCTCGGGGCGCGTCTTGCTTGGGCCTCTCTCCTGGAGGCCCTCTGTCAGACCCAGTGTTGACATGTGGCAAGACGCTCCTAGGGGCGCGTCTTGCTTGGCTCTCTCTACTGGAGGCGCTCAGTCAGACCGAGTGCTGACATGTGGCAAGACGCTCCTCGGGGCGCGTCTTGCTTGGGCCTCTCTCCTGGAGGCGCTCAGTCAGACCCAGTGGTGACGTATGGCAAGACGCTCCTCGGGGCGCGTATTGCTTGGGCCTCTCTCCTGGAGGCCCTCTGTCAGACCCAGTGTTGACATGTGGCAAGACACTCCTCGGGGCGCGTCTTGCTTGGGCTTCTCTCATGGAGGCCCTCAGTCAGACCCAGTGTTGACAAGTGTCAAGACACTCCTCGGGGCGCGTCTTGCTTGGGCCTCTCTCCTGGAGGCGCTCAGTCAGACCCATTGTTAACATGTGGCAAGACGCTCCTCGGGGCGCGTCTTGCTTTGGCTTCTCTCCTGGAGGCCCTCAGTCAGACCCATTGTTGACATGTGGCAAGACGCTCCTCGGGGCGCTTCTTGCTTGGGCCTCTCTCCTGGAGGCGCTCAGTCAGACCCAGTGTTGACCTGTGGCAAGACTCTCCTCGGGGCGCTTCTTGCTTGGGCCATCACCTGGAGGCGCTCAGTCAGACCCAGTGTTGACATGTGGCAAGACGCTCCTCGGGGCACATCTTGCTTGGGCCACTCTCCTGGAGGCGCTCAGTCAGACCCAGTGTTGACATGTGGCAAGACGCTCCTCGGGGCGCGTCTTGCTTGGGCCTCTCTCCTGGAGGCGCTCAGTCAGACCCAGTGTTGACATGTGGCAAGACGCTCCTCGGGGCGCGTCTTACTTGGGCCTCTCTCCTGGAGGCGCTCAGTCAGACCCAGTGTTGACATGTGGCAAGACGCTCCTCGGGGAGCGTCTTGCTTGGGCCTCTCTCCTGGAGGCTCTCAGTCAGACCCAGTGGTGACATGTGGCAAGACGCTCCTCGGGGCGCGTCTTGCTTGGCTCTCTCTCCTGGAGGCGCTCAGTCAGACCGAGTGCTGACATGTGGCAAGACGCTCCTCGGGGCGCGTCTTGCTTGGGCCTCTCTCCTGGAGGCCCTCTGTCAGACCCAGTGTTGACATGTGGAAAGACACTCCTCGGGGCGCGTCTTGCTTGGTCTTCTCTCATGGAGGCCCTCAGTCAGACCCAGTGTTCACAAGTGTCAAGACGCTCCTCGGGGCGCGTCTTGCTTGGGCCTCTCTCCTGGAGGCCCTCTGTCAGACCCAGTGTTGACATGTGGCAAGACACTCCTCGGGGCGCGTCTTGCTTGGGCCTCACTCATGGAGGCCCTCAGTCAGACCCAGTGTTGACAAGTGTCAAGACGCTCCTCGGGGCGCGTCTTGCTTGGGCCTCTCTCCTGGAGGCACTCAGTCAGACCCATTGTTGACATGTGGCAAGACGCTCCTCGGGGCGCTTCTTGCTTGGGCCTCTCTCCTGGAGGCGCTCAGTCAGACCCAGTGGTGACATGTGGCAAGACGCTCCTCGGGGCGCGTCTTACTTGGGCCTCTCTCCTGGAGGCGCTCAGTCAGACCCAGTGGTGACATGTGGCAAGACGCTCCTCGGGGCACATATTGCTTGGGCCTCTCTCCTGGAGGCCCTCTGTAAGACCCAGTGTTGACATGTGGCAAGACGCTCCTCGGGGCGTGTCTTGCTTGGGCCTCTGTCCTGGAGGCGCTCAGTCAGACACAGTGTTGACATGTGGCAAGACACTCCTCGGGGCACGTCTTGCTTGGGCCTCTCTCCTGGAGGCCCTCTGTCAGACCCAGTGTTGACATATGGCAAGACGCTCCTCGGGGCGCGTCTTGCTTGGGCCTCTCTCATGGAGGCCCTCAGTCAGACCCAGTGTTGACAAGTGTCAAGACGCTCCTCAGGGCGCGTCTTGCTTGGGCCTCTCTCCTGGAGGCCCTCAGTCAGACCCATTGTTGACATGTGGCAAGACGCTCCTCGGGGCGCTTCTTGCTTGGGCCTCTCTCCTGGAGGCGCTCAGTCAGACCCAGTGTTGACATGTGGCAAGACGCTCCTCGGTGCGCGTCTTGCTTGGGCCTCTCTCCTGGAGGCGCTCAGTCAGACCCAGTGTTGACATGTGGCAAGACACTCCTCGGGGCGCGTCTTGATTGGGCCTCTCTCCTGGAGGCCCTCTGTCAGACCCAGTGTTGACATGTGGCAAGACACTCCTCGGGGCGCGTCTTGCTTGGGCTTCTCTCATGGAGGCCCTCAGTCAGACCCAGTGTTAACAAGTGTCAAGACACTCCTCGGGGCGCGTCTTGCTTGGGCCTCTCTCCTGGAGGCGCTCAGTCAGACCGAGTGCTGACATGTGGCAAGACGCTCCTCGGGGCGCGTCTTGCTTGGCCCTGTCTCCTGGAGGAGCTCAGTCAGACCCAGTGGTGACGTATGGCAAGACGCTCCTCGGGGCGCGTATTGCTTGTGCCTCTCTCCTGGAGGCCCTCTGTCAGACCCAGTGTTGACATGTGGCAAAACACTCCTCGGGGCGCATCTTGCTTGGGCTTCTCTCATGGAGGCCCTCAGTCAGACCCAGTGTTAACAAGTGTCAAGACACTCCTCGGGGCGCGTCTTGCTTTGGCCTCTCTCCTGGAGGCGCTCAGTCAGACCCATTGTTGACATGTGGCAAGACGCTCCTCTGGGCGCGTCTTGCTTTGGCTTCTCTCCTGGAGGCCCTCAGTCAGACCCATTGTTGACATGTGGCAAGACGCTCCTCGGGGCGCTTCTTGCTTGGGCCTCTCTCCTGGAGGCGCTCAGTCAGACCCAGTGTTGACATGTGGCAAGACTCTCCTCGGTGCGCTTCTTGCTTGGGCCTCTCTCCTGGAGGCGCTCAGTCAGACCCAGTGTTGACATGTGGCAAGACGCTCCTCGGTGCGCGTCTTGCTTGGGCCTCTCTCCTGGAGGCACTCAGTCAGACCCAGTGTTGCCATGTGGCAAGACGCTCCTCGGTGCGCGTCTTGCTTGGGCCTCTCTCCTGGAGGCACTCAGTCAGACCCAGTGTTGACATGTGGCAAGACACTCCTCGGGGCGCGTCTTGATTGGGCCTCTCTCCTGGAGGCCCTCTGTCAGACCCAGTGTTGACATGTGGCAAGACACTCCTCGGGGCGCGTCTTGCTTGGGCTTCTCTCATGGAGGCCCTCAGTCAGACCCAGTGTTAACAAGTGTCAAGACACTCCTCGGGGCGCGTCTTGCTTGGGCCTCTCTCCTGGAGGCGCTCAGTCAGACCGAGTGCTGACATGTGGCAAGACGCTCCTCGGGGCGCGTCTTGCTTGGGCCTCTCTCCTGGAGGCGCTCAGTCAGACCCAGTGGTGACGTATGGCAAGACACTCCTCGGGGCGCGTCTTGCTTGGGCTTCTCTCATGGAGGCCCTCAGTCAGACCCAGTGTTGACATGTGGCAAGACACTCCTCGGGGCGCGTCTTGCTTGGGCCTCTCTCCTGGAGGCGCTCAGTCAGACCCAGTGTTGACATGTGGCAAGACACTCCTCGGGGCGCGTCTTGCTTGGGCCTCTCTCCTGGAGGCCCTCTGTCAGACCCAGTGTTGACATGTGGCAAGACACTCCTCGGGGCGCGTCTTGCTTGGGCTTCTCTCATGGAGGCCCTCAGTCAGACCCAGTGTTGACAAGTGTCAAGACACTCCTCGGGGCGCATCTTGCTTGGGCCTCTCTCGTGGAGGCGCTCAGTCAGACCCATTGTTGACATGTGGCAAGACGCTCCTCGGGGCGCGTCTTGCTTGGGCTTCTCTCCTGGATGCCCTTAGTCAGACCCATTGTTGACATGTGGCAAGACGCTCCTCCGGGCGCTTCTTGCTTGGGCCTCTCTCCTGGAGGCGCTCAGTCAGACCCAGTGTTGACATGTGGCAAGACTCTCCTCGGGGCGCTTCTTGCTTGGGCCATCTCCTGGAGGCGCTCAGTCAGACCCAGTGTTGACATGTGGCAAGACGCTCCTCGGGGCACATCTTGCTTGGGCCTCTCTCCTGGAGGCGCTCAGTCAGACCCAGTGTTGACATGTGGCAAGACGCTCCTCGGGGCGCGTCTTGCTTGGGCCTCTCTCCTGGAGGCGCTCAGTCAGACCCAGTGTTGACATGTGGCAAGACGCTCCTCGGGGCGCGTCTTACTTGGGCCTCTCTCCTGGAGGCGCTCAGTCAGACCCAGTGTTGACATGTGGCAAGACGCTCCTCGGGGCGCGTCTTGCTTGGGCCTCTCTCCTGGAGGCTCCCAGTCAGACCCAGTGGTGACATGTGGCAAGACGCTCCTCGGGGCGCGTCTTGCTTGGGCCTCTCTCCTGGAGGCGCTCAGTCAGACCCAGTGTTGACATGTGGCAAGACACTCCTCGGGGCGCGTCTTGCTTGGGTCTCTCTCCTGGAGGCCCTCTGTCAGACCCAGTGTTGACATGTGGCAAGACACTCCTCGGGGCGCGTCTTGCTTGGGCTTCTCTCATGGAGGCCCTCAGTCAGACCCAGTGTTGACAAGTGTCAAGACACTCCTCGGGGCGCATCTTGCTTGGGCCTCTCTCCTGGAGGCGCTCAGTCAGACCCATTGTTGACATGTGGCAAGACGCTCCTCGGGGCGCGTCTTGCTTGGGCTTCTCTCCTGGAGGCCCTTAGTCAGACCCATTGTTGACATGTGGCATGACGCTCCTCGGGGCGCTTCTTGCTTGGGCCTCTCTCCTGGAGGCGCTCAGTCAGACCCAGTGTTGACATGTGGCAAGACTCTACTCGGGGCGCTTCTTGCTTGGGCCTCTCTCCTGGAGGCGCTCAGTCAGACCCAGTGATGACATGTGGCAAGACGCTCCTCGTGGCACGTCTTGCTTGGGCCTCTCTCCTGGAGGCGCTAAGTCAGACCCAGTGGTAACATGTGGCTAGACGCTCCTCGGGGCACGTATTGCTTGGGCCTCTCTCCTGGAGGCCCTCTGTCAGACCCAGTGTTGACATGTGGCAAGACGCTCCTCGGGGCGCGTCTTGCTTGGGCCTCTCTCCTGGAGGCCCTCAATCAGACCCAGTGTTGACACGTGGCAAGATGCTCCTCGGGGCGCGTCTTGCTTGGGCCTCTCTCCTGGAGGCGCTCAGTCAGACCGAGTAGTGACATGTGGCATGACGCTCCTCGGGGCGCGTCTTGCTTGGGCCTCTCTCCTGGAGGCGCTCAGTCAGACCCAGTGGTGACATGTGGCAAGACACTCCTCGGGGCGCGTCTTGCTTCGGCCTCTCTCCTGGAGGCCCGCTGTCAGACCCAGTGTTGACATGTGGCAAGACGCTCCTACGGGCGCATCTTGCTTGGGCCTATCTCCTGGAGGCGCTCAGTCAGATTGATTGCTGACATGTGGCAAGACGCACCTCGGGGCGCGTCTTGCTTGGGCCTCTCTCCTTGAGGCGCTCAGTCTGACCCAGTGGTGACATATGGCAAGACGCTCCTCGGGGCGCGTGTTGCTTGGGCCTCTCTCCTGGAGGCCCTCTGTCAGACCCAGTGTTGACATGTGGCAAGACACTCCTCGGGGCGCGTCTTGCTTGGGCCTTTCTCCTGGAGGCGCTCAGTCAGACCCAGTGTTGACATGTGGCAAGACACTCCTAGGGGCGCGTCTTGCTTGGGCCTCTCTCCTGGAGGCGCTCAGTCAGACCGAGTGCTGACATGTGGCAAGACGCTCCTAGGGGCGCGTCTTGCTTGGGCCTCTCTCCTGGAGGCGCTCAGTCAGACCGAGTGCTGACATGTGGCAAGACGCTCCTCGGTGCGCGTCTTGCTTGGGCCTCTCTCCTGTAGGCGCTCAGTCAGACCCAGTGTTGACATGTGGCAAGACGCTCCTCGTGGCGCGTCTTGATTGGGCCTCTCTCCTGGAGGCGCTCAGTCAGAACCAGAGGTGACATGTGGCAAGACGCTCCTCGGGGCGCGTCTTGCTAGGGCCTCTCTCCTGGAGGCCCTCCGTCAGACCCAGTGTTGACATGTGGCAAGACGCTCCTCCGGGCGCGTCTTGCTTGGGCCTCTCTCCTGGAGGCGCTCAGTCAGACCCAGTGTTGACATATGGCAAGACGCTCCTCGGGGCGCGTCTTGATTGGGCTTCTCTCCTGGAGGCCCTCAGTCAGACCAATTGTTGACATGTGGCAAGACGCTCCTCGGGGTGCGTCTTGCTTGGGCCACTCTCCTGGATGCGCTCAGTCAGACCGAGTGCTGACATAAGGCAAGACGCTCATCGGGGCGCGTCTTGCTGGGGACTCTCTCCTGGAGGCGCTCAGTCAGACCCAGTGTTGACATCTGGCAAGACGCTCTTCGGGGCGCGTCTTGCTTGGGCTTCTCTCCTGGAGGCCCTCAGTCAGACCCCTTGTTGACATGTGGCAAGACGCTCCTCGGGGTGCGTCTTGCTTGGGCCTCTCTCCTGGAGGCGCTCAGTCAGACCGAGTAGTGACATGTGGCAAGATGCTCCTCGGGGCGCGTCTTGCTTGGGCCTCTCTCCTGGAGGCGCTCAGTCAGACCGAGTGCTGACATGTGGCAAGACGCTCCTCGGGGCGCGTCTTGCTGGGGCTTCTCTCATGGAGGCACTCAGTCAGACCCAGTGTTGACATGTGGCAAGACGCTCCTCGGGGCTCGTCTTGCTTGGGCCTCTCTCCTGGAGGCGCTCAGTCAGACCCAGTGGTGACACGTGGCAAGACGCTCCTCGGGGCGCGTCTTGCTTGGGCCTCTCTCCTGGAGGCGCTCAGTCAGACCCAGTGGTGACATGTGGCAAGACGCTCCTCGGGGCGCGTCTTGCTTGGGCCTCTCTCCTGGAGGCGCTCAGTCAGACCCAGTGTTGACACGTGGCAAGACGCTCCTTGGGGCGCATTTTGCTTGGGCCTCTCTGCTGGAGGCGCTCAGTCAGACCCAGTGTTGACATGTGGCAAGACACTCATCGGGGCGCGTCTTGCTTGGGCCTCTCTCATGGAGGCCCTCTGTCACACCCAGTGTTGACATGTGTCAAGACGCTCCTCGGGGCGCGTCTTGCTTTGGCCTCTCTCCTGGAGGCCCTCAGTAAGACCCATTGTTGACATGTGGCAAGACGCTCCTCGGGGCGTGTCTTGCTTGGGCTTCTCTCCTGGAGGCCCTCAGTCAGACCCATTGTTGACATGTGGCAAGACGCTCCTCAGGCCGCGTCTTGCTTGGGCCTCTCTCCAGAAGGCCCTCAATAAGACCCAGTGTTGACACGTGGCAAGACGCTCCTCGGGGCGCGTCTTGCTTTGGCCTCTCTCCTGGAGGCGCTCAGTCAGACCGACTGCTGACATGTGGCAAGAAGCTCCTCGGGGTGCGTCTTGTTTGGCCTTCTCTCCTGGAGGCCCTCAGTCAGACCCATTGTTGACATGTGGCAAGACGCTCCTCGTGGCGCATCTTGCTTGGGCCTCTCTCCAGAAGGCCCTCAATCAGACCCAGTGTTCACACGTGGCAAGACGTTCCTCAAGGCGCGTCTTGCTTGGGCCTCTCTCCTGGAGGCGCTCAGTCAGACTGAGTAGTGACATGTGGCCTGACGCTCCTCGGGGCGCGTCTTGCTTTGGCCTCTCTCCTGGAGGCGCTCAGTCAGACCCAGTGTTGACATGTGGCAAGACGCTCCTCGGGGCGCTTCTTGCTTGGGCCTCTCGCCTGGAGGCGCTCAGTCAGACCCAGTGTTGACATGTGGCAAGACGCTCCTCGGGGTGCGTCTTACTTGGGCCTCTCTCCTGGAGGCGCTCAGTCAGACCCAGTGGTGGCATGTGGCAAGACGCTCCTCGGGGCACGTATTGCTTGGGCCTCTCTCCTGGAGGCCCTCTGTCAGACCCAGTGTTGACATGTGGCAAGACGCTCCTCGGGGCGCGTCTTGCTTGGGCTTTTCTCATTGAGGCCCTCAGTCAGACCCAGTGTTGACATGTGTCAAGACGCTCCTCGGGGCGTGTCTTGCTTGGGCCTTTCTCCTGGAGGCGCTCAGTCAGACCCATTGTTGACATGTGGCAAGTCACTCCTCGGGGCGCGTCTTGCTTGGGCCTCTCTCCTGGAGGCCCTCAGTCAGACCCATTGTTGACATGTGGCAAGACGCTCCTCGGGGCGCTTCTTGCTTGGGCCTTTCTCCTGGAGGCGCTCAGTCAGACCCAGTGTTGACATGTGGCAAGACGCTCCTCTGGGCACGTCTTGCTTGGGCCTCTCTCCTGGAGGCGCTCAGTCAGACCCAGTGTTGACATGTGGCAAGACGCTCCTCGGGGCGCGTCTTGCTTGGGCCTCTCTCCTGGAGGCCCTCTGTCAGACCCAGTGTTGACATGTGGCAAGACGCTCCTAGGGGCGCGTCTTGCTTGGGCCTCTCTCCTGGAGGCGCTCAGTCAGACCAAGTGCTGACATGTGGCAAGACGCTCCTCGGTGCGCGTCTTGATTGGGCCTCTCTCCTGGAGGTGCTCAGTCAGACCCAGTGTTGACATGTGGCAAGACGCTCCTCGGTGCGCGTCTTGCTTGGGCCTCTCTCCTGGAGGCGCTCAGTCAGACCCAGTGTTGACATGTGGCGAGACACTCCTAGGGGCGCGTCTTGCTTGGCTCTCTCTCCTGGAGGCGCTCAGTCAGACCGAGTGCTGACATGTGGCAAGACGCTCCTCGGGGCGCGTCTTGCTTGGGCCTCTCTCCTGGAGGCGCTCAGTCAGACCCAGTGGTGACGTATGGCAAGACGCTCCTCGGGGCGCGTATTGCTTGGGCCTCTCTCCTGGAGGCCCTCTGTCAGACCCAGTGTTGACATGTGGCAAGACACTCCTCGGGGCGCGTCTTGCTTGGGCTTCTCTCATGGAGGCCCTCAGTCAGACCCAGTGTTGACAAGTGTCAAGACACTCCTCGGGGCGCGTCTTGCTTGGGCCTCTCTCCTGGAGGCCCTCAATCAGACCCATTGTTGACATGTGGCAAGACGCTCCTCGGGGCGCTTCTTGCTTGGGCCTCTCTCCTGGAGGGGCTCAGTCAGACCCAGTGATGACATGTGGCAAGACACTCCTCGGGCGCGTCTTGCTTGGGCCTCTCTCCTGGAGGCCCTCTGTCAGACCCAGTGTTGACATGTGGCAAGACGCTCCTCGGGGCGCGTCTTGCTTGGGCTTCTCTCATTGAGGCCCTCAGTCAGACCCAGTGTTGACATGTGTCAAGACGCTCCTCGGGGCGTGTCTTGCTTGGGCCTCTCTCCTGGAGGCCCTCTGTCAGACCCAGTGTTGACATGTGGCAAGACGCTCCTAGGGGCGCGTCTTGCTTGGGCCTCTCTCCTGGAGGCGCTCAGTCAGACCAAGTGCTGACATGTGGCAAGACGCTCCTCGGTGCGCGTCTTGATTGGGCCTCTCTCCTGGAGGTGCTCAGTCAGACCCAGTGTTGACATGTGGCAAGACGCTCCTCGGTGCGCGTCTTGCTTGGGCCTCTCTCCTGGAGGCGCTTAGTCAGACCCAGTGTTGACATGTGGCGAGACACTCCTAGGGGCGCGTCTTGCTTGGCTCTCTCTCCTGGAGGCGCTCAGTCAGACCGAGTGCTGACATGTGGCAAGACGCTCCTCGGGGCGCGTCTTGCTTGGGCCTCTCTCCTGGAGGCGCTCAGTCAGACCCAGTGGTGACGTATGGCAAGACGCTCCTCGGGGCGCGTATTGCTTGGGCCTCTCTCCTGGAGGCCCTCTGTCAGACCCAGTGTTGACATGTGGCAAGACACTCCTCGGGGCGCGTCTTGCTTGGGCTTCTCTCATGGAGGCCCTCAGTCAGACCCAGTGTTGACAAGTGTCAAGACACTCCTCGGGGCGCGTCTTGCTTGGGCCTCTCTCCTGGAGGCCCTCAATCAGACCCATTGTTGACATGTGGCAAGACGCTCCTCGGGGCGCTTCTTGCTTGGGCCTCTCTCCTGGAGGGGCTCAGTCAGACCCAGTGATGACATGTGGCAAGACACTCCTCGGGCGCGTCTTGCTTGGGCCTCTCTCCTGGAGGCCCTCTGTCAGACCCAGTGTTGACATGTGGCAAGACGCTCCTCGGGGCGCGTCTTGCTTGGGCTTCTCTCATTGAGGCCCTCAGTCAGACCCAGTGTTGACATGTGTCAAGACGCTCCTCGGGGCGTGTCTTGCTTGGGCCTCTCTCCTGGAGGCGCTCAGTCAGACCCAGTGTTGACATGTGGCAAGACACTCCTCGGGGCGCGTCTTGCTTGGGCCTCTCTCCTGGAGGCCCTCTGTCAGACCCAGTGTTGACATGTGGCAAGACGCTCCTCGGGGCGCGTCTTGCTTGGGCTTCTCTCATTGAGGCCCTCAGTCAGACCCAGTGTTGACATGTGGCAAGACGCTCCTAGGGGCGCGTCTTGCTTGGGCCTCTCTCCTGGAGGCCCTCTGTCAGACCCAGTGTTGACATGTGGCAAGACGCTCCTAGGGGCGCGTCTTGCTTGGGCCTCTCTCCTGGAGGCGCTCAGTCAGACCAAGTGCTGACATGTGGCAAGACGCTCCTCGGTGCGCGTCTTGATTGGGCCTCTCTCCTGGAGGTGCTCAGTCAGACCCAGTGTTGACATGTGGCAAGACGCTCCTCGGTGCGCGTCTTGCTTGGGCCTCTCTCCTGGAGGCGCTCAGTCAGACCCAGTGTTGACATGTGGCGAGACACTCCTAGGGGCGCGTCTTGCTTGGCTCTCTCTCCTGGAGGCGCTCAGTCAGACCGAGTGCTGACATGTGGCAAGACGCTCCTCGGGGCGCGTCTTGCTTGGGCCTCTCTCCTGGAGGCGCTCAGTCAGACCCAGTGGTGACGTATGGCAAGACGCTCCTCGGGGCGCGTATTGCTTGGGCCTCTCTCCTGGAGGCCCTCTGTCAGACCCAGTGTTGACATGTGGCAAGACACTCCTCGGGGCGCGTCTTGCTTGGGCTTCTCTCATGGAGGCCCTCAGTCAGACCCAGTGTTGACAAGTGTCAAGACACTCCTCGGGGCGCGTCTTGCTTGGGCCTCTCTCCTGGAGGCCCTCAATCAGACCCATTGTTGACATGTGGCAAGACGCTCCTCGGGGCGCTTCTTGCTTGGGCCTCTCTCCTGGAGGGGCTCAGTCAGACCCAGTGATGACATGTGGCAAGACACTCCTCGGGCGCGTCTTGCTTGGGCCTCTCTCCTGGAGGCCCTCTGTCAGACCCAGTGTTGACATGTGGCAAGACGCTCCTCGGGGCGCGTCTTGCTTGGGCTTCTCTCATTGAGGCCCTCAGTCAGACCCAGTGTTGACATGTGTCAAGACGCTCCTCGGGGCGTGTCTTGCTTGGGCCTCTCTCCTGGAGGCGCTCAGTCAGACCCAGTGTTGACATGTGGCAAGACACTCCTCGGGGCGCGTCTTGCTTGGGCCTCTCTCCTGGAGGCCCTCTGTCAGACCCAGTGTTGACATGTGGCAAGACGCTCCTCGGGGCGCGTCTTGCTTGGGCCTCTCTCATGGAGGCCCTCAGTCAGACCCAGTGTTGACAAGTGTCAAGACGCTCCTCAGGGCGCGTCTTGCTTGGGCCTCTCTCCTGTAGGCCCTCAGTCAGACCCATTGTTGACATGTGGCAAGACGCTCCTCGGGGCGCTTCTTGCTTGGGCCTCTCTCCTGGAGGCGCTCAGTCAGACCCAGTGTTGACATGTGGCAAGACGCTCCTCGGGGCACGTCTTGCTTGGGCCTCTCTCATGGAGGCCCTCAGTCAGACCCAGTGTTGACAAGTGTCAAGACGCTCCTCGGGGCGCGTCTTGCTTGGGCCTCTCTCCGGGAGGCACTCAGTCAGACCCATTGTTGACATGTGGCAAGACGCTCCTCGGGGCGAAACTTGCTTGGGCTTCTCTCCTGGAGGCCCTTAGTCAGACCCATTGTTTACAAGAGGCAAGACGCTCCTCGGGGCGCTTCTTGCTTGGGCCTCTCTCCTGGAGGCGCTCAGTCAGACCCAGTGTTGACATGTGGCAAGACGCTCCTCGGGGCACGTCTTGCTTGGGCCTCTCTCCTGGAGGCGCTCAGTCAGACCCAGTGTTGACATGTGGCAAGACGCTCCTCGGGGCGCTTCTTGCTTGGGCCTCTCTCCTGGAGGCGCTCAGTCAGACCCAGTGTTGACATGTGGCAAGACGCTCCTCGGGGCGCGTCTTACTTGGGCCTCTCTCCTGGAGGCGCTCAGTCAGACCCAGTGGTGACATGTGGCAAGACGCTCCTCGGGGCACGTATTGCTTGGGCCTCTCTCCTGGAGGCCCTCTGTCAGACCCAGTGTTGACATGTGGCAAGACGCTCCTCGGGGCGCGTCTTGCTTGGGCTTCTCTCATTGAGGCCCTCAGTCAGACCCAGTGTTGACATGTGTCAAGACGCTCCTCGGGGCGTGTCTTGCTTGGGCCTCTCTCCTGGAGGCGCTCAGTCAGACCCAGTGTTGACATGTGGCAAGACACTCCTCGGGGCGCGTCTTGCTTGGGCCTCTCTCCTGGAGGCCCTCTGTCAGACCCAGTGTTGACATGTGGCAAGACGCTCCTCGGGGCGCGTCTTGCTTGGGCCTCTCTCATGGAGGCCCTCAGTCAGACCCAGTGTTGACAAGTGTCAAGACGCTCCTCAGGGCGCGTCTTGCTTGGGCCTCTCTCCTGTAGGCCCTCAGTCAGACCCATTGTTGACATGTGGCAAGACGCTCCTCGGGGCGCTTCTTGCTTGGGCCTCTCTCCTGGAGGCGCTCAGTCAGACCCAGTGTTGACATGTGGCAAGACGCTCCTCGGGGCACGTCTTGCTTGGGCCTTTCTCCTGGAGGCCCTCTGTCAGACCCAGTGTTGACATGTGGCAAGACGCTCCTAGGGGCGCGTCTTGCTTGGGCCTCTCTCCTGGAGGCGCTCAGTCAGACCAAGTGCTGACATGTGGCAAGACGCTCCTCGGTGCGCGTCTTGCTTGGGCCTCTCTCCTGGAGGCGCTCAGTTAGACCCAGTGTTGACATGTGGCAAGACGCTCCTCGGTGCGCGTCTTGCTTGGGCCTCTCTCCTGGAGGCGCTCAGTCAGACCCAGTGTTGACATGTGGCAAGACACTCCTCGGGGCGCGTCTTGCTTGGGCCTCTCTCCTGGAGGCCCTCTGTCAGACCCAGTGTTGACATGTGGCAAGACGCTCCTAGGGGCGCGTCTTGCTTGGCTTTCTCTACTGGAGGCGCTCAGTCAGACCGAGTGCTGACATGTGGCAAGACGCTCCTCGGGGCGCGTCTTGCTTGGGCCTCTCTCCTGGAGGCGCTCAGTCAGACCCAGTGGTGACGTATGGCAAGACGCTCCTCGGGGCGCGTATTGCTTGGGCCTCTCTCCTGGAGGCCCTCTGTCAGACCCAGTGTTGACATGTGGCAAGACACTCCTCGGGGCAAGTCTTGCTTGGGCTTCTCTCATGGAGGCCCTCAGTCAGACCCAGTGTTGACAAGTGTCAAGACACTCCTCGGGGCGCATCTTGCTTGGGCCTCTCTCCTGGAGGCGCTCAGTCAGACCCATTGTTAACATGTGGCAAGACGCTCCTCGGGGCGCGTATTGCTTGGGCCTCTCTCCTGGAGGCGCTCAGTCAGACCGAGTGCTGACATGTGGCAAGACGCTCCTCGGGGCGCGTCTTGCTTGGGCCTCTCTCCAGAAGGCCCTCAATCAGACCCAGTGTTGACACGTGGCAAGACGTTCCTAGGGGCGCGTCTTGCTTGGGCCTCTCTCCTGGAGGCGCTCAGTCAGACTGAGTAGTGACATGTGGCCTGACGCTCCTCGGGGCGCGTCTTGCTTGGGCCTCTCTCCTGGAGGCCCTCAGTCAGACCCATTGTTGACATGTGGCAAGACGCTCCTCGGGGCGCATCTTGCTTGGGCCTCTCTCCAGAAGGCCCTCAATCAGACCCAGTGTTGACACGTGGCAAGACACTCCTCGGGGCGTGTCTTGCTTGGGCCTCTCTCCTGGAGGCGCTCAGTCAGACCCAGTGTTGACATGTGGCAAGACGCTCCTCGGGACGCGTCTTGATTGGGCCTCTCTCCTGGAGGCGCTCAGTCAGAACCAGAGGTGACATGTGGCAAGACGCTCCTCGGGGCGCGTCTTGCTAGGGCCTCTCTCCTGGAGGCCCTCCGTCAGACCCAGTGTTGACATGTGGCAAGACGCTCCTCCGGGCGCGTCTTGCTTGGGCCTCTCTCCTGGAGGCGCTCAGTCAGACCCAGTGTTGACATATGGCAAGACGCTCCTCGGGGCGCGTCTTGCTTGGGCCACTCTCCTGGATGCGCTCAGTCAGACCGAGTTCTGACATAAGGCAAGACGCTCATCGGGGCGCGTCTTGCTGGGGACTCTCTCCTGGAGGCGCTCAGTCAGACCCAGTGTTGACATCTGGCAAGACGCTCCTCGGGGCGCGTCTTGCTTGGGCTTCTCTCCTGGAGGCCCTCAGTCAGACCCCTTGTTGACATGTGGCAAGACGCTCCTCGGGGTGCGTCTTGCTTGGGCCTCTCTCCTGGAGGCGCTCAGTCAGACCGAGTAGTGACATGTGGCAAGATGCTCCTCGGGGCGCGTCTTGCTTGGGCCTCTCTCCTGGAGGCGCTCAGTCAGACCGAGTGCTGACATGTGGAAAGACGCTCCTCGGGGCGCGTCTTGCTGGGGCTTCTCTCATGGAGGCACTCAGTCAGACCCAGTGTTGACATGTGGCAAGACGCTCCTCGGGGCTCGTCTTGCTTGGGCCTCTCTCCTGGAGGCGCTCAGTCAGACCCAGTGGTGACACGTGGCAAGACGCTCCTCGGGGCGCGTCTTGCTTGGGCCTCTCTCCTGGAGGCGCTCAGTCAGACCCAGTGGTGACATGTGGCAAGACGCTCCTCGGGGCGCGTCTTGCTTGGGCCTCTCTCCTGGAGGCGCTCAGTCAGACCCAGTGTTGACACGTGGCAAGACGCTCCTCGGGGCGCATTTTGCTTGGGCCTCTCTGCTGGAGGCGCTCAGTCAGACCCAGTGTTGACATGTGGCAAGACACTCATCGGGGCGCGTCTTGCTTGGGCCTCTCTCATGGAGGCCCTCTGTCAGACCCAGTGTTGACATGTGTCAAGACGCTCCTCGGGGCGCGTCTTGCTTTGGCCTCTCTCCTGGAGGCCCTCAGTAAGACCCATTGTTGACATGTGGCAAGACGCTCCTCGGGGCGTGTCTTGCTTGGGCTTCTCTCCTGGAGGCCCTCAGTCAGACCCATTGTTGACATGTGGCAAGACGCTCCTCAGGCCGCGTCTTGCTTGGGCCTCTCTCCAGAAGGCCCTCAATAAGACCCAGTGTTGACACGTGGCAAGACGCTCCTCGGGGCGCGTCTTGCTTTGGCCTCTCTCCTGGAGGCGCTCAGTCAGACCGACTGCTGACATGTGGCAAGAAGCTCCTCGGGGTGCGTCTTGTTTGGGCTTCTCTCCTGGAGGCCATCAGTAAGACCCATTGTTGACATGTGGCAAGACGCTCCTCGGGGTGCGTCTTACTTGGGCCTCTCTCCTGGAGGCGCTCAGTCAGACCCAGTGGTGGCATGTGGCAAGACGCTCCTCGGGGCACGTATTGCTTGGGCCTCTCTCCTGGAGGCCCTCTGTCAGACCCAGTGTTGACATGTGGCAAGACGCTCCTCGGGGCGCGTCTTGCTTGGGCTTTTCTCATTGAGGCCCTCAGTCAGACCCAGTGTTGACATGTGTCAAGACGCTCCTCGGGGCGTGTCTTGCTTGGGCCTTTCTCCTGGAGGCGCTCAGTCAGACCCATTGTTGACATGTGGCAAGTCACTCCTCGGGGCGCGTCTTGCTTGGGCCTCTCTCCTGGAGGCCCTCTGTCAGACCCAGTGTTGACATGTGGCAAGACGCTCCTCGGGGCGCGTCTTGCTTGGGCCTCTCTCATGGAGGCCCTCAGTCAGACCCAGTGTTGACAAGTGTCAAGACGCTCCTCAGGGCGCGTCTTAGTTGGGCCTCTCTCCTGGAGGCCCTCAGTCAGACCCATTGTTGACATGTGGCAAGACGCTCCTCGGGGCGCTTCTTGCTTGGGCCTCTCTCCTGGAGGCGCTCAGTCAGACCCAGTGTTGACATGTGGCAAGACGCTCCTCTGGGCACGTCTTGCTTGGGCCTCTCTCCTGGAGGCGCTCAGTCAGACCCAGTGTTGACATGTGGCAAGACGCTCCTCGGGGCGCGTCTTGCTTGGGCCTCTCTCCTGGAGGCCCACTGTCAGACCCAGTGTTGACATGTGGCAAGACGCTCCTAGGGGCGCGTCTTGCTTGGGCCTCTCTCCTGGAGGCGCTCAGTCAGACCAAGTGCTGACATGTGGCAAGACGCTCCTCGGTGCGCGTCTTGCTTGGGCCTCTCTCCTGGAGGTGCTCAGTCAGACCCAGTGTTGACATGTGGCAAGACGCTCCTCGGTGCGCGTCTTGCTTGGGCCTCTCTCCTGGAGGCGCTCAGTCAGACCCAGTGTTGACATGTGGCGAGACACTCCTAGGGGGGCGTCTTGCTTGGCTCTCTCTCCTGGAGGCGCTCAGTCAGACCGAGTGCTGACATGTGGCAAGACGCTCCTCGGGGCGCGTCTTGCTTGGGCCTCTCTCCTGGAGGCGCTCAGTCAGACCCAGTGGTGACGTATGGCAAGACGCTCCTCGGGGCGCGTATTGCTTGGGCCTCTCTCCTGGAGGCCCTCTGTCAGACCCAGTGTTGACATGTGGCAAGACACTCCTCGGGGCGCGTCTTGCTTGGGCTTCTCTCATGGAGGCCCTCAGTCAGACCCAGTGTTGACAAGTGTCAAGACACTCCTCGGGGCGCGTCTTGCTTGGGCCTCTCTCCTGGAGGCCCTCAGTCAGACCCATTAATGACATGTGGCAAGACGCTCCTCGGGGCGCTTCTTGCTTGGGCCTCTCTCCTGGAGAGGCTCAGTCAGACCCAGTGATGACATGTGGCAAGACACTCCTCGGGGCGCGTCTTGCTTGGGCCTCTCTCCTGGAGGCCCTCTGTCAGACCCAGTGTTGACATGTGGCAAGACACTCCTAGGGGCGCGTCTTGCTTGGGCCTCTCTCATGGAGGCCCTCAGTCAGACCCAGTGTTGACAAGTGTCAAGACGCTCCTCGGGGCGCGTCTTGCTTGGGCCTCTCTCCGGGAGGCACTCAGTCAGACCCATTGTTGACATGTGGCAAGACGCTCCTCGGGGCGAGTCTTGCTTGGGCTTCTCTCCTGGAGGCCCTTAGTCAGACCCATTGTTGACAAGAGGCAAGACGCTCCTCGGGGCGCTTCTTGCTTGGGCCTCTCTCCTGGAGGCGCTCAGTCAGACCCAGTGTTGACATGTGGCAAGACGCTCCTCGGGGCAAGTCTTGCTTGGGCCTCTCTCCTGGAGGCGCTCAGTCAGACCCAGTGTTGACATGTGGCAAGACGCTCCTCGGGGCGCTTCTTGCTTGGGCCTCTCTCCTGGAGGCGCTCAGTCAGACCCAGTGTTGACATGTGGCAAGACGCTCCTCGGGGCGCGTCTTACTTGGGCCTCTCTCCTGGAGGCGCTCAGTCAGACCCAGTGGTGACATGTGGCAAGACGCTCCTCGGGGCACGTATTGCTTGGGCCTCTCTCCTGGAGGCCCTCTGTCAGACCCAGTGTTGACATGTGGCAAGACGCTCCTCGGGGCGCGTCTTGCTTGGGCTTCTCTCATTGAGGCCCTCAGTCAGACCCAGTGTTGACATGTGTCAAGACGCTCCTCGGGGCGTGTCTTGCTTGGGCCTCTCTCCTGGAGGCGCTCAGTCAGACCCAGTGTTGACATGTGGCAAGACACTCCTCGGGGCGCGTCTTGCTTGGGCCTCTCTCCTGGAGGCCCTCTGTCAGACCCAGTGTTGACATGTGGCAAGACGCTCCTCGGGGCGCGTCTTGCTTGGGCCTCTCTCATGGAGGCCCTCAGTCAGACCCAGTGTTGACAAGTGTCAAGACGCTCCTCAGGGCGCGTCTTGCTTGGGCCTCTCTCCTGTAGGCCCTCAGTCAGACCCATTGTTGACATGTGGCAAGACGCTCCTCGGGGCGCTTCTTGCTTGGGCCTCTCTCCTGGAGGCGCTCAGTCAGACCCAGTGTTGACATGTGGCAAGACGCTCCTCGGGGCACGTCTTGCTTGGGCCTTTCTCCTGTGGGCCCTCTGTCAGACCCAGTGTTGACATGTGGCAAGACGCTCCTCGGGGCGCGTCTTGCTTGGGCCTCTCTCCTGGAGGCGCTCAGTCAGACCAAGTGCTGACATGTGGCAAGACGCTCCTCGGTGCGCGTCTTGCTTGGGCCTCTCTCCTGGAGGCGCTCAGTTAGACCCAGTGTTGACATGTGGCAAGACGCTCCTCGGTGCGCGTCTTGCTTGGGCCTCTCTCCTGGAGGCGCTCAGTCAGACCCAGTGTTGACATGTGGCAAGACACTCCTCGGGGCGCGTCTTGCTTGGGCCTCTCTCCTGGAGGCCCTCTGTCAGACCCAGTGTTGACATGTGGCAAGACGCTCCTAGGGGCGCGTCTTGCTTGGCTCTCTCTACTGGAGGCGCTCAGTCAGACCGAGTGCTGACATGTGGCAAGACGCTCCTCGGGGCGCGTCTTGCTTGGGCCTCTCTCCTGGAGGCGCTCAGTCAGACCCAGTGGTGACTTATGGCAAGACGCTCCTCGGGGCGCGTATTGCTTGGGCCTCTCTCCTGGAGGCCCTCTGTCAGACCCAGTGTTGACATGTGGCAAGACACTCCTCGGGGCAAGTCTTGCTTGGGCTTCTCTCATGGAGGCCCTCATTCAGACCCAGTGTTGACAAGTGTCAAGACACTCCTCGGGGCGCATCTTGCTTGGGCCTCTCTCCTGGAGGCGCTCAGTCAGACCCATTGTTAACATGTGGCAAGACGCTCCTCGGGGCGCGTCTTGCTTTGGCTTCTCTCCTGGAGGCCCTCAGTCAGACCCATTGTTGACATGTGGCAAGACGCTCCTCGGGGCGCTTCTTGCTTGGGCCTCTCTCCTGGAGGCGCTCAGTCAGACCCAGTGTTGACCTGTGGCAAGACTCTCCTCGGGGCGCTTCTTGCTTGGGCCATCTCCTGGAGGCGCTCAGTCAGACCCAGTGTTGACATGTGGCAAGACGCTCCTCGGGGCACATCTTGCGTGGGCCACTCTCCTGGAGGCGCTCAGTCAGACCCAGTGTTGACATGTGGCAAGACGCTCCTCGGGGCGCGTCTTGCTTGGGCCTCTCTCCTGGAGGCGCTCAGTCAGACCCAGTGTTGACATGTGGCAAGACGCTCCTCGGGGCGCGTCTTTCTTGGGCCTCTCTCCTGGAGGCGCTCAGTCAGACCCAGTGTTGACATGTGGCAACACGCTCCTCAGGGCGCGTCTTGCTTGGCTCTCTCTCCTGGAGGCGCTCAGTCAGACCGAGTGCTGACATGTGGCAAGACTCTCCTCGGGGCGCGTCTTGCTTGGGCCTCTCTCCTGGAGGCGCTCAGTCAGACCCAGTGGTGACGTATGGCAAGACGCTCCTCGGGGCGCGTATTGCTTGGGCCTCTCTCCTGGAGGCCCTCTGTCAGACCCAGTGTTGACATGTGGCAAGACACTCCTCAGGGCGCGTCTTGCTTGGGCTTCTCTCATGGAGGCCCTCAGTCAGACCCAGTGTTCACAAGTGTCAAGACACTCCTCGGGGCGCTTCTTGCTTGGGCCTCTCTCCTGGAGGCCCTCAGTCAGACCCATTGTTGACCTGTGGCAAGACGCTCCTCGGGGCGCTTCTCGCTTGGGCCTCTCTCCTGGAGGGGCTCAGTCAGACCCAGTGATGACATGTGGCAAGACACTCCTCGGGGCGCATCTTGCTTGGGCCTCTCTCCTGGAGGCCCTCTGTCAGACCCAGTGTTGACATGTGGCAAGACACTCCTCGGGGCGCGTCTTGCTTGGGCCTCTCTCATGGAGGCCCTCAGTCAGACCCAGTGTTGACAAGTGTCAAGACGCTCCTCGGGGCGCGTCTTGCTTGGGCCTCTCTCCTGCAGGCACTCAGTCAGACCCAGTGGTGACATGTGGCAAGACGCTCCTCGGGGCGCGTCTTACTTGGGCCTCTCTCCTGGAGGCGCTCAGTCAGACCCAGTGGTGACATGTGGCAAGACGCTCCTCGGGGCACGTATTGCTTGGGCCTCTCTCCTGGAGGCACTCTGTCAGACCCAGTGTTGACATGTGGCAAGACGCTCCTCGGGGCGCGTCTTGCTTGGGCTTCTCTCATTGAGGCCCTCAGTCAGACCCAGTCTTGACAAGTGTCAAGACGCTCCTCAGGGCGCGTCTTGCTTGGGCCTCTCTCCTGGAGGCCCTCAGTCAGACCCATTGTTGACATGTGGCAAGACGCTCCTCGGGGCGCTTCTTGCTTGGGCCTCTCTCCTGGAGGCGCTCAGTCAGACCCAGTGTTGACATGTGGCAAGACGCTCCTCGGTGCACGTCTTGCTTGGGCCTCTCTCCTGGAGGCGCTCAGTCAGACCCAGTGTTGACATGTGGCAAGACACTCCTCGGGGCGCGTCTTGATTGGGCCTCTCTCCTGGAGGCCCTCTGTCAGACCCAGTGTTGACTTGTGGCAAGACACTCCTCGGGGCGCGTCTTGCTTGGGCTTCTCTCATGGAGGCCCTCAGTCAGACCCAGTGTTAACAAGTGTCAAGACACTCCTCGGGGCGCGTCTTGCTTGGGCCTCTCTCCTGGAGGCGCTCAGTCAGACCGAGTGCTGACATGTGGCAAGACGCTCCTCGGGGCGCATCTTGCTTGGGCCTCTCTCCTGGAGGCGCTCAGTCAGACCCAGTGGTGACGTATGGCAAGACGCTCCTCGGGGCGCGTATTGCTTGGGCCTCTCTCCTGGAGGCCCTCTGTCAGACCCAGTGTTGACATGTGGCAAGACACTCCTCGGGGCGCGTCTTGCTTGGGCTTCTCTCATGGAGGCCCTCAGTCAGACCCAGTGTTAACAAGTGTCAAGACACTCCTCGGGGCGCGTCTTGCTTGGGCCTCTCTCCTGGAGGCGCTCAGTCAGACCCATTGTTGACATGTGGCAAGACTCTCCTCGGGGCGCGTCTTGCTTTGGCTTCGCTCCTGGAGGCCCTCAGTCAGACCCATTGTTGACATGTGGCAAGATGCTCCTCGGGGCGCTTCTTGCTTGGGCCTCTCTCCTGGAGGCGCTCAGTCAGACCCAGTGTTGACATGTGGCAAGACTCTCCTCGGGGCGCTTCTTGCTTGGGCCATCTCCTGGAGGCACTCAGTCAGACCCAGTGTTGACATGTGGCAAGACGCTCCTCGGGGCACATCTTGCTTGGGCCTCTCTCCTGGAGGCGCTCAGTCAGACCCAGTGTTGACATGTGGCAAGACGCTCCTCGGGGCGCGTCTTCCTTGGGCCTCTCTCCTGGAGGCGCTCAGTCAGACCCAGTGTTGACATGTGGCAAGACGCTCCTCGGGGCGCGTCTTACTTGGGCCTCTCTCCTGGAGGCGCTCAGTCAGACCCAGTGTTGACATGTGGCAAGACGCTCCTCGGGGCGCTTCTTGCTTGGGCCTCTCTCCTGGAGGCGCTCAGTCAGACCCAGTGTTGACATGTGGCAAGACGCTCCTCGGGGCGCGTCTTACTTGGGCCTCTCTCCTGGAGGCCCTCAGTCAGACCCATTGTTGACATGTGGCAAGACGCTCTTCGGGGCGCTTCTTGCTTGGGCCTCTCTCCTGGAGGCGCTCAGTCAGACCCAGTGTTGACATGTGGCAAGACGCTCCTCGGTGCGCGTCTTGCTTGGGCCTCTCTCCTGGAGGCGCTCAGTCAGACCCAGTGTTGACATGTGGCAAGACACTCCTCGGGGTGCGTCTTAATTGGGCCTCTCTCCTGGAGGCCCTCTGTCAGACCCAGTGTTGACATGTGGCAAGACACTCCTCGGGGCGCGTCTTGCTTGGGCTTCTCTCATGGAGGCCCTCAGTCAGACCCAGGGTTAACAAGTGTCAAGACACTCCTCGGGGCGCGTCTTGCTTGGGCCTCTCTCCTGGAGGCGCTAAGTCAGACCGAGTGCTGACATGTGGCAAGACGCCTCTCGGGGCGCGTCTTGCTTGGGCCTCTCTCCTGGAGGCGCTCAGTCAGACCCAGTGGTGACGTATGGCAAGACGCTCCTCGGGGCGCGTATTGCTTGGGCCTCTCTCCTGGAGGCCCTCTGTCAGACCCAGTGTTGACATGTGCCAAGACACTCCTCGGGGCGCGTCTTGCTTGGGCTTCTCTCATGGAGGCCCTCAGTCAGACCCAGTGTTAACAAGTGTCAAGACACTCCTCGGGGCGCGTCTTGCTTGGGCCTCTCTCCTGGAGGCGCTCAGTCAGACCCATTGTTGACATGTGGCAAGACGCTCCTCGGGGCGCGTCTTGCTTGGGCTTCTCTCATGGAGGCCCTCAGTCAGACCCAGTGTTAACAAGTGTCAAGACTCTCCTCGGGGCGCGTCTTGCTTGGGCCTCTCTCCTGGAGGCGCTCAGTCAGACCCATTGTTGACATGTGGCAAGACGCTCCTCGGGGCGCGTCTTACTTGGGCCTCTCTCCTGGAGGCGCTCAGTCAGACCCATTGTTGACATGTGGCAAGACGCTCCTCGGGGCGCGTCTTGCTTGGGCCTCTCTCCTGGAGGCTCTCAGTCAGACCCAGTGGTGACATGTGGCAAGACGCTACTCGGGGCGCGTCTTGCTTGGGCCTCTCTCCTGGAGGCGCTCAGTCAGACCCAGTGTTGACATGTGGCAAGACACTCCTCGGGGCGCGTCTTGCTTGGGCCTCTCTCCTGGAGGCCCTCAGTAAGACCCAGTGTTGACAAGTGTCAAGACACTCCTCGGGGCGCATCTTGCTTGGGCCTCTCTCCTGGAGGCGCTCAGTCAGACCCAGTGTTGACATGTGGCAAGACGCTCCTCGGGGCGCGTCTTACTTGGGCCTCTCTCCTGGAGGCCCTCAGTCAGACCCATTGTTGACATGTGGCAAGACGCTCTTCGGGGCGCTTCTTGCTTGGGCCTCTCTCCTGGAGGCGCTCAGTCAGACCCAGTGTTGACATGTGGCAAGACGCTCCTCGGTGCGCGTCTTGCTTGGGCCTCTCTCCTGGAGGCGCTCAGTCAGACCCAGTGTTGACATGTGGCAAGACACTCCTCGGGGTGCGTCTTAATTGGGCCTCTCTCCTGGAGGCCCTCTGTCAGACCCAGTGTTGACATGTGGCAAGACACTCCTCGGGGCGCGTCTTGCTTGGGCTTCTCTCATGGAGGCCCTCAGTCAGACCCAGGGTTAACAAGTGTCAAGACACTCCTCGGGGCGCGTCTTGCTTGGGCCTCTCTCCTGGAGGCGCTAAGTCAGACCGAGTGCTGACATGTGGCAAGACGCCTCTCGGGGCGCGTCTTGCTTGGGCCTCTCTCCTGGAGGCGCTCAGTCAGACCCAGTGGTGACGTATGGCAAGACGCTCCTCGGGGCGCGTATTGCTTGGGCCTCTCTCCTGGAGGCCCTCTGTCAGACCCAGTGTTGACATGTGCCAAGACACTCCTCGGGGCGCGTCTTGCTTGGGCTTCTCTCATGGAGGCCCTCAGTCAGACCCAGTGTTGACAAGTGTCAAGACGCTCCTCGGGGCGCGTCTTGCTTGGGCCTCTCTCCTGGAGGCACTCAGTCAGACCCAGTGGTGACATGTGGCAAGACGCTCCTCGGGGCGCGTCTTACTTGGGCCTCTCTCCTGGAGGCGCTCAGTCAGACCCAGTGGTGACATGTGGCAAGACGCTCCTCGGGGCGCGTCTTACTTGGGCCTCTCTCCTGGAGGCGCTCAGTCAGACCCAGTGGTGACTTGTGGCAAGACACTCCTCGGGGCGCGTCTTGCTTGGGCTTCTCTCATGGAGGCCCTCAGTCAGACCCAGTGTTAACAAGTGTCAAGACACTCCTCGGGGCGCGTCTTGCTTGGGCCTCTCTCCTGGAGGCGCTCAGTCAGACCGAGTGCTGACATGTGGCAAGACGCTCCTCGGGGCGCATCTTGCTTGGGCCTCTCTCCTGGAGGCGCTCAGTCAGACCCAGTGGTGACGTATGGCAAGACGCTCCTCGGGGCGCGTATTGCTTGGGCCTCTCTCCTGGAGGCCCTCTGTCAGACCCAGTGTTGACATGTGGCAAGACACTCCTCGGGGCGCGTCTTGCTTGGGCTTCTCTCATGGAGGCCCTCAGTCAGACCCAGTGTTAACAAGTGTCAAGACACTCCTCGGGGCGCGTCTTGCTTGGGCCTCTCTCCTGGAGGCGCTCAGTCAGACCCATTGTTGACATGTGGCAAGACTCTCCTCGGGGCGCGTCTTGCTTTGGCTTCGCTCCTGGAGGCCCTCAGTCAGACCCATTGTTGACATGTGGCAAGATGCTCCTCGGGGCGCTTCTTGCTTGGGCCTCTCTCCTGGAGGCGCTCAGTCAGACCCAGTGTTGACATGTGGCAAGACTCTCCTCGGGGCGCTTCTTGCTTGGGCCATCTCCTGGAGGCACTCAGTCAGACCCAGTGTTGACATGTGGCAAGACGCTCCTCGGGGCACATCTTGCTTGGGCCTCTCTCCTGGAGGCGCTCAGTCAGACCCAGTGTTGACATGTGGCAAGACGCTCCTCGGGGCGCGTCTTCCTTGGGCCTCTCTCCTGGAGGCGCTCAGTCAGACCCAGTGTTGACATGTGGCAAGACGCTCCTCGGGGCGCGTCTTACTTGGGCCTCTCTCCTGGAGGCGCTCAGTCAGACCCAGTGTTGACATGTGGCAAGACGCTCCTCGGGGCGCTTCTTGCTTGGGCCTCTCTCCTGGAGGCGCTCAGTCAGACCCAGTGTTGACATGTGGCAAGACGCTCCTCGGGGCGCGTCTTACTTGGGCCTCTCTCCTGGAGGCCCTCAGTCAGACCCATTGTTGACATGTGGCAAGACGCTCTTCGGGGCGCTTCTTGCTTGGGCCTCTCTCCTGGAGGCGCTCAGTCAGACCCAGTGTTGACATGTGGCAAGACGCTCCTCGGTGCGCGTCTTGCTTGGGCCTCTCTCCTGGAGGCGCTCAGTCAGACCCAGTGTTGACATGTGGCAAGACACTCCTCGGGGTGCGTCTTAATTGGGCCTCTCTCCTGGAGGCCCTCTGTCAGACCCAGTGTTGACATGTGGCAAGACACTCCTCGGGGCGCGTCTTGCTTGGGCTTCTCTCATGGAGGCCCTCAGTCAGACCCAGGGTTAACAAGTGTCAAGACACTCCTCGGGGCGCGTCTTGCTTGGGCCTCTCTCCTGGAGGCGCTAAGTCAGACCGAGTGCTGACATGTGGCAAGACGCCTCTCGGGGCGCGTCTTGCTTGGGCCTCTCTCCTGGAGGCGCTCAGTCAGACCCAGTGGTGACGTATGGCAAGACGCTCCTCGGGGCGCGTATTGCTTGGGCCTCTCTCCTGGAGGCCCTCTGTCAGACCCAGTGTTGACATGTGCCAAGACACTCCTCGGGGCGCGTCTTGCTTGGGCTTCTCTCATGGAGGCCCTCAGTCAGACCCAGTGTTAACAAGTGTCAAGACACTCCTCGGGGCGCGTCTTGCTTGGGCCTCTCTCCTGGAGGCGCTCAGTCAGACCCATTGTTGACATGTGGCAAGACGCTCCTCGGGGCGCGTCTTGCTTGGGCTTCTCTCATGGAGGCCCTCAGTCAGACCCAGTGTTAACAAGTGTCAAGACTCTCCTCGGGGCGCGTCTTGCTTGGGCCTCTCTCCTGGAGGCGCTCAGTCAGACCCATTGTTGACATGTGGCAAGACGCTCCTCGGGGCGCGTCTTACTTGGGCCTCTCTCCTGGAGGCGCTCAGTCAGACCCATTGTTGACATGTGGCAAGACGCTCCTCGGGGCGCGTCTTGCTTGGGCCTCTCTCCTGGAGGCTCTCAGTCAGACCCAGTGGTGACATGTGGCAAGACGCTACTCGGGGCGCGTCTTGCTTGGGCCTCTCTCCTGGAGGCGCTCAGTCAGACCCAGTGTTGACATGTGGCAAGACACTCCTCGGGGCGCGTCTTGCTTGGGCCTCTCTCCTGGAGGCCCTCAGTAAGACCCAGTGTTGACAAGTGTCAAGACACTCCTCGGGGCGCATCTTGCTTGGGCCTCTCTCCTGGAGGCGCTCAGTCAGACCCAGTGTTGACATGTGGCAAGACGCTCCTCGGGGCGCGTCTTACTTGGGCCTCTCTCCTGGAGGCCCTCAGTCAGACCCATTGTTGACATGTGGCAAGACGCTCTTCGGGGCGCTTCTTGCTTGGGCCTCTCTCCTGGAGGCGCTCAGTCAGACCCAGTGTTGACATGTGGCAAGACGCTCCTCGGTGCGCGTCTTGCTTGGGCCTCTCTCCTGGAGGCGCTCAGTCAGACCCAGTGTTGACATGTGGCAAGACACTCCTCGGGGTGCGTCTTAATTGGGCCTCTCTCCTGGAGGCCCTCTGTCAGACCCAGTGTTGACATGTGGCAAGACACTCCTCGGGGCGCGTCTTGCTTGGGCTTCTCTCATGGAGGCCCTCAGTCAGACCCAGGGTTAACAAGTGTCAAGACACTCCTCGGGGCGCGTCTTGCTTGGGCCTCTCTCCTGGAGGCGCTAAGTCAGACCGAGTGCTGACATGTGGCAAGACGCCTCTCGGGGCGCGTCTTGCTTGGGCCTCTCTCCTGGAGGCGCTCAGTCAGACCCAGTGGTGACGTATGGCAAGACGCTCCTCGGGGCGCGTATTGCTTGGGCCTCTCTCCTGGAGGCCCTCTGTCAGACCCAGTGTTGACATGTGCCAAGACACTCCTCGGGGCGCGTCTTGCTTGGGCTTCTCTCATGGAGGCCCTCAGTCAGACCCAGTGTTGACAAGTGTCAAGACGCTCCTCGGGGCGCGTCTTGCTTGGGCCTCTCTCCTGGAGGCACTCAGTCAGACCCAGTGGTGACATGTGGCAAGACGCTCCTCGGGGCGCGTCTTACTTGGGCCTCTCTCCTGGAGGCGCTCAGTCAGACCCAGTGGTGACATGTGGCAAGACGCTCCTCGGGGCACGTATTGCTTGGGCCTCTCTCCTGGAGGCACTCTGTCAGACCCAGTGTTGACATGTGGCAAGACGCTCCTCGGGGCGCGTCTTGCTTGGGCTTCTCTCATTGAGGCCCTCAGTCAGACCCAGTCTTGACAAGTGTCAAGACGCTCCTCAGGGCGCGTCTTGCTTGGGCCTCTCTCCTGGAGGCCCTCAGTCAGACCCATTGTTGACATGTGGCAAGACGCTCCTCGGGGCGCTTCTTGCTTGGGCCTCTCTCCTGGAGGCGCTCAGTCAGACCCAGTGTTGACATGTGGCAAGACGCTCCTCGGTGCACGTCTTGCTTGGGCCTCTCTCCTGGAGGCGCTCAGTCAGACCCAGTGTTGACATGTGGCAAGACACTCCTCGGGGCGCGTCTTGATTGGGCCTCTCTCCTGGAGGCCCTCTGTCAGACCCAGTGTTGACATGTGGCAAGACACTCCTCGGGGCGCGTCTTGCTTGGGCTTCTCTCATGGAGGCCCTCAGTCAGACCCAGTGTTAACAAGTGTCAAGACACTCCTCGGGGCGCGTCTTGCTTGGGCCTCTCTCCTGGAGGCGCTCAGTCAGACCGAGTGCTGACATGTGGCAAGACGCTCCTCGGGGCGCATCTTGCTTGGGCCTCTCTCCTGGAGGCGCTCAGTCAGACCCAGTGGTGACGTATGGCAAGACGCTCCTCGGGGCGCGTATTGCTTGGGCCTCTCTCCTGGAGGCCCTCTGTCAGACCCAGTGTTGACATGTGGCAAGACACTCCTCGGGGCGCGTCTTGCTTGGGCTTCTCTCATGGAGGCCCTCAGTCAGACCCAGTTTTAACAAGTGTCAAGACACTCCTCGGGGCGCGTCTTGCTTGGGCCTCTCTCCTGGAGGCGCTCAGTCAGACCCATTGTTGACATGTGGCAAGACTCTCCTCGGGGCGCGTCTTGCTTTGGCTTCGCTCCTGGAGGCCCTCAGTCAGACCCATTGTTGACATGTGGCAAGACGCTCCTCGGGGCGCTTCTTGCTTGGGCCTCTCTCCTGGAGGCGCTCAGTCAGACCCAGTGTTGACATGTGGCAAGACTCTCCTCGGGGCGCTTCTTGCTTGGGCCTTCTCCTGGAGGCACTCAGTCAGACCCAGTGTTGACATGTGGCAAGACGCTCCTCGGGGCACATCTTGCTTGGGCCTCTCTCCTGGAGGCGCTCAGTCAGACCCAGTGTTGACATGTGGCAAGACGCTCCTCGGGGCGCGTCTTCCTTGGGCCTCTCTCCTGGAGGCGCTCAGTCAGACCCAGTGTTGACATGTGGCAAGACGCTCCTCGGGGCGCGTCTTACTTGGGCCTCTCTCCTGGAGGCGCTCAGTCAGACCCAGTGTTGACATGTGGCAAGACGCTCCTCGGGGCGCTTCTTGCTTGGGCCTCTCTCCTGGAGGCGCTCAGTCAGACCCAGTGTTGACATGTGGCAAGACGCTCCTCGGGGCGCGTCTTACTTGGGCCTCTCTCCTGGAGGCCCTCAGTCAGACCCATTGTTGACATGTGGCAAGACGCTCTTCGGGGAGCTTCTTGCTTGGGCCTCTCTCCTGGAGGCGCTCAGTCAGACCCAGTGTTGACATGTGGCAAGACGCTCCTCGGTGCGCGTCTTGCTTGGGCCTCTCTCCTGCAGGCGCTCAGTCAGACCCAGTGTTGACATGTGGCAAGACACTCCTCGGGGTGCGTCTTAATTGGGCCTCTCTCCTGGAGGCCCTCTGTCAGACCCAGTGTTGACATGTGGCAAGACACTCCTCGGGGCGCGTCTTGCTTGGGCTTCTCTCATGGAGGCCCTCAGTCAGACCCAGGGTTAACAAGTGTCAAGACACTCCTCGGGGCGCGTCTTGCTTGGGCCTCTCTCCTGGAGGCGCTAAGTCAGACCGAGTGCTGACATGTGGCAAGACGCCTCTCGGGGCGCGTCTTGCTTGGGCCTCTCTCCTGGAGGCGCTCAGTCAGACCCAGTGGTGACGTATGGCAAGACGCTCCTCGGGGCGCGTATTGCTTGGGCCTCTCTCCTGGAGGCCCTCTGTCAGACCCAGTGTTGACATGTGCCAAGACACTCCTCGGGGCGCGTCTTGCTTGGGCTTCTCTCATGGAGGCCCTCAGTCAGACCCAGTGGTAACAAGTGTCAAGACACTCCTCGGGGCGCGTCTTGCTTGGGCCTCTCTCCTGGAGGCGCTCAGTCAGACCCATTGTTGACATGTGGCAAGACGCTCCTCGGGGCGCGTCTTGCTTGGGCTTCTCTCATGGAGGCCCTCAGTCAGACCCAGTGTTAACAAGTGTCAAGACTCTCCTCGGGGCGCGTCTTGCTTGGGCCTCTCTCCTGGAGGCGCTCAGTCAGACCCATTGTTGACATGTGGCAAGACGCTCCTCGGGGCGCGTCTTACTTGGGCCTCTCTCCTGGAGGCGCTCAGTCAGACCCATTGTTGACATGTGGCAAGACGCTCCTCGGGGCGCGTCTTGCTTGGGCCTCTCTCCTGGAGGCTCTCAGTCAGACCCAGTGGTGACATGTGGCAAGACGCTACTCGGGGCGCGTCTTGCTTGGGCCTCTCTCCTGGAGGCGCTCAGTCAGACCCAGTGTTGACATGTGGCAAGACACTCCTCGGGGCGCGTCTTGCTTGGGCCTCTCTCCTGGAGGCCCTCTGTCAGACCCAGTGTTGACATGTGGCAAGACACTCCTCGGGGCGCGTCTTGCTTGGGCTTCTCTCATGGAGGCCCTCAGTAAGACCCAGTGTTGACAAGTGTCAAGACACTCCTCGGGGCGCATCTTGCTTGGGCCTCTCTCCTGGAGGCGCTCAGTCAGACCCATTGTTGACGTGTGGCAAGACGCTCCTCGGGGCGCGTCTTGCTTGGGCTTCTCTCCTGGAGGCCCTCAGTCAGACCCATTGTTGACATGTGGCAAGACGCTCCTCGGGGCGCTTCTTGCTTGGGCCTCTCTCCTGGAGGCGCTCAGTCAGACCCATTGTTGACATGTGGCAAGACTCTACTCGGGGTGCTTCTTGCTTGGGCCTCTCTCCTGGAGGCGCTCAGTCAGACCCAGTGATGACATAAGGCAAGACGCTCCTCGGGGCACGTCTTGCTTGGGCCTCTCTCCTGGAGGCGCTAAGTCAGACCCAGTGGTAACATGTGGCTAGACGCTCCTCGGGGCACGTATTGCTTGGGCCTCTCTCCTGGAGGCCCTCTGTCAGACCCAGTGTTGACATGTGGCAAGACGCTCCTCGGGGCGCGTCTTGCTTGGATCTCTCTCCTGGAGGTCCTCAATCAGACCCAGTGTTGACACGTGGCAAGATGCTCCTCGGGGCGCGTCTTGCTTGGGCCTCTCTCCTGGAGGCGCTCAGTCAGACCGAGTAGTGACATGTGGCATGACGCTTCTCGGGGCGCGTCTTGCTTGGGCCTCTCTCCTGGAGGCGCTCAGTCAGACCCAGTGGTGACATGTGGCAAGACACTCCTCGGGGCGTGTCTTGCTTCGGCCTCTCTCCTGGAGGCCCGCTGTCAGACCCAGTGTTGACATGTGGCAAGACGCTCCTAGGGGCGCGTCTTGCTTGGGCCTCTCTCCTGGAGGCGCTCAGTCAGACCCAGTGGTGACATATGGCAAGACGCTCCTCGGGGCGCGTGTTGCTTGGGCCTCTCTCCTGGAGGCCCTCTGTCAGACCCAGTGTTGACATGTGGCAAGACGCTCCTCGGGGCGCGTCTTGCTTGGGCCTCTCTCCTGGAGGCGCTCAGTCAGACCCAGTGTTGACATGTGGCAAGACGCTCCTCGGGGCGCGTGTTGCTTGGGCCTCTCTCCTGGAGGCCCTCTGTCAGACCCAGTGTTGACATGTGGCAAGACTCTCCTCGGGGCGCTTCTTGCTTGGGCCATCTCCTGGAGGCACTCAGTCAGACCCAGTGTTGACATGTGGCAAGACGCTCCTCGGGGCACATCTTGCTTGGGCCTCTCTCCTGGAGGCGCTCAGTCAGACCCAGTGTTGACATGTGGCAAGACGCTCCTCGGGGCGCGTCTTCCTTGGGCCTCTCTCCTGGAGGCGCTCAGTCAGACCCAGTGTTGACATGTGGCAAGACGCTCCTCGGGGCGCGTCTTACTTGGGCCTCTCTCCTGGAGGCGCTCAGTCAGACCCAGTGTTGACATGTGGCAAGACGCTCCTCGGGGCGCTTCTTGCTTGGGCCTCTCTCCTGGAGGCGCTCAGTCAGACCCAGTGTTGACATGTGGCAAGACGCTCCTCGGGGCGCGTCTTACTTGGGCCTCTCTCCTGGAGGCCCTCAGTCAGACCCATTGTTGACATGTGGCAAGACGCTCTTCGGGGCGCTTCTTGCTTGGGCCTCTCTCCTGGAGGCGCTCAGTCAGACCCAGTGTTGACATGTGGCAAGACGCTCCTCGGTGCGCGTCTTGCTTGGGCCTCTCTCCTGGAGGCGCTCAGTCAGACCCAGTGTTGACATGTGGCAAGACGCTCCTCGGGGTGCGTCTTAATTGGGCCTCTCTCCTGGAGGCCCTCTGTCAGACCCAGTGTTGACATGTGGCAAGACACTCCTCGGGGCGCGTCTTGATTGGGCTTCTCTCATGGAGGCCCTCAGTCAGACCCAGGGTTAACAAGTGTCAAGACACTCCTCGGGGCGCGTCTTGCTTGGGCCTCTCTCCTGGAGGCGCTAAGTCAGACCGAGTGCTGACATGTGGCAAGACGCCTCTCGGGGCGCGTCTTGCTTGGGCCTCTCTCCTGGAGGCGCTCAGTCAGACCCAGTGGTGACGTATGGCAAGACGCTCCTCGGGGCGCGTATTGCTTGGGCCTCTCTCCTGGAGGCCCTCTGTCAGACCCAGTGTTGACATGTGCCAAGACACTCCTCGGGGCGCGTCTTGCTTGGGCTTCTCTCATGGAGGCCCTCAGTCAGACCCAGTGGTAACAAGTGTCAAGACACTCCTCGGGGCGCGTCTTGCTTGGGCCTCTCTCCTGGAGGCGCTCAGTCAGACCCATTGTTGACATGTGGCAAGACGCTCCTCGGGGCGCGTCTTGCTTGGGCTTCTCTCATGGAGGCCCTCAGTCAGACCCAGTGTTAACAAGTGTCAAGACTCTCCTCGGGGCGCGTCTTGCTTGGGCCTCTCTCCTGGAGGCGCTCAGTCAGACCCATTGTTGACATGTGGCAAGACGCTCCTCGGGGCGCGTCTTACTTGGGCCTCTCTCCTGGAGGCGCTCAGTCAGACCCATTGTTGACATGTGGCAAGACGCTCCTCGGGGCGCGTCTTGCTTGGGCCTCTCTCCTGGAGGCTCTCAGTCAGACCCAGTGGTGACATGTGGCAAGACGCTACTCGGGGCGCGTCTTGCTTGGGCCTCTCTCCTGGAGGCGCTCAGTCAGACCCAGTGTTGACATGTGGCAAGACACTCCTCGGGGCGCGTCTTGCTTGGGCCTCTCTCCTGGAGGCCCTCTGTCAGACCCAGTGTTGACATGTGGCAAGACACTCCTCGGGGCGCGTCTTGCTTGGGCTTCTCTCATGGAGGCCCTCAGTAAGACCCAGTGTTGACAAGTGTCAAGACACTCCTCGGGGCGCATCTTGCTTGGGCCTCTCTCCTGGAGGCGCTCAGTCAGACCCATTGTTGACGTGTGGCAAGACGCTCCTCGGGGCGCGTCTTGCTTGGGCTTCTCTCCTGGAGGCCCTCAGTCAGACCCATTGTTGACATGTGGCAAGACGCTCCTCGGGGCGCTTCTTGCTTGGGCCTCTCTCCTGGAGGCGCTCAGTCAGACCCATTGTTGACATGTGGCAAGACTCTACTCGGGGTGCTTCTTGCTTGGGCCTCTCTCCTGGAGGCGCTCAGTCAGACCCAGTGATGACATGTGGCAAGACGCTCCTCGGGGCACGTCTTGCTTGGGCCTCTCTCCTGGAGGCGCTAAGTCAGACCCAGTGGTAACATGTGGCTAGACGCTCCTCGGGGCACGTATTGCTTGGGCCTCTCTCCTGGAGGCCCTCTGTCAGACCCAGTGTTGACATGTGGCAAGACGCTCCTCGGGGCGCGTCTTGCTTGGATCTCTCTCCTGGAGGTCCTCAATCAGACCCAGTGTTGACACGTGGCAAGATGCTCCTCGGGGCGCGTCTTGCTTGGGCCTCTCTCCTGGAGGCGCTCAGTCAGACCGAGTAGTGACATGTGGCATGACGCTTCTCGGGGCGCGTCTTGCTTGGGCCTCTCTCCTGGAGGCGCTCAGTCAGACCCAGTGGTGACATGTGGCAAGACACTCCTCGGGGCGTGTCTTGCTTCGGCCTCTCTCCTGGAGGCCCGCTGTCAGACCCAGTGTTGACATGTGGCAAGACGCTCCTAGGGGCGCGTCTTGCTTGGGCCTCTCTCCTGGAGGCGCTCAGTCAGACCCAGTGGTGACATATGGCAAGACGCTCCTCGGGGCGCGTTTTGCTTGGGCCTCTCTCCTGGAGGCCCTCTGTCAGACCCAGTGTTGACATGTGGCAAGACGCTCCTCGGGGCGCGTCTTGCTTGGGCCTCTCTCCTGGAGGCGCTCAGTCAGACCCAGTGTTGACATGTGGCAAGACGCTCCTCGGGGCGCGTGTTGCTTGGGCCTCTCTCCTGGAGGCCCTCTGTCAGACCCAGTGTTGACATGTGGCAAGACTCTCCTCGGGGCGCTTCTTGCTTGGGCCATCTCCTGGAGGCACTCAGTCAGACCCAGTGTTGACATGTGGCAAGACGCTCCTCGGGGCACATCTTGCTTGGGCCTCTCTCCTGGAGGCGCTCAGTCAGACCCAGTGTTGACATGTGGCAAGACGCTCCTCGGGGCGCGTCTTCCTTGGGCCTCTCTCCTGGAGGCGCTCAGTCAGACCCAGTGTTGACATGTGGCAAGACGCTCCTCGGGGCGCGTCTTACTTGGGCCTCTCTCCTGGAGGCGCTCAGTCAGACCCAGTGTTGACATGTGGCAAGACGCTCCTCGGGGCGCTTCTTGCTTGGGCCTCTCTCCTGGAGGCGCTCAGTCAGACCCAGTGTTGACATGTGGCAAGACGCTCCTCGGGGCGCGTCTTACTTGGGCCTCTCTCCTGGAGGCCCTCAGTCAGACCCATTGTTGACATGTGGCAAGACGCTCTTCGGGGCGCTTCTTGCTTGGGCCTCTCTCCTGGAGGCGCTCAGTCAGACCCAGTGTTGACATGTGGCAAGACGCTCCTCGGTGCGCGTCTTGCTTGGGCCTCTCTCCTGGAGGCGCTCAGTCAGACCCAGTGTTGACATGTGGCAAGACGCTCCTCGGGGTGCGTCTTAATTGGGCCTCTCTCCTGGAGGCCCTCTGTCAGACCCAGTGTTGACATGTGGCAAGACACTCCTCGGGGCGCGTCTTGATTGGGCTTCTCTCATGGAGGCCCTCAGTCAGACCCAGGGTTAACAAGTGTCAAGACACTCCTCGGGGCGCGTCTTGCTTGGGCCTCTCTCCTGGAGGCGCTAAGTCAGACCGAGTGCTGACATGTGGCAAGACGCCTCTCGGGGCGCGTCTTGCTTGGGCCTCTCTCTTGGAGGCGCTCAGTCAGACCCAGTGGTGACGTATGGCAAGACGCTCCTCGGGGCGCGTATTGCTTGGGCCTCTGTCCTGGAGGCCCTCTGTCAGACCCAGTGTTGACATGTGCCAAGACACTCCTCGGGGCGCGTCTTGCTTGGGCTTCTCTCATGGAGGCCCTCAGTCAGACCCAGTGTTAACAAGTGTCAAGACACTCCTCGGGGCGCGTCTTGCTTGGGCCTCTCTCCTGGAGGCGCTCAGTCAGACCCATTGTTGACATGTGGCAAGACGCTCCTCGGGGCGCGTCTTGCTTTGGCTTCTCTCCTGGAGGCCCTCAGTCAGACCCATTGTTGACATGTGGCAAGACGCTCCTCGGGGAGCTTCTTGCTTGGGCCTCTCTCCAGGAGGCGCTCTGTCAGACCCAGTGTTGACATGTGGCAAGACTCTCCTCGGGGCGCTTCTTGCATGGGCCATCTCCTGGAGGCGCTCAGTCAGACCCAGTGTTGACATGTGGCAAGACGCTCCTCGGGGCACATCTTGCTTGGGCCTCTCTCCTGGAGGCGCTCAGTCAGACCCAGTGTTGACATGTGGCAAGACTCTCCTCGGGGCGCGTCTTGCTTGGGCCTCTCTCCTGGAGGCGCTCAGTCAGACCCAGTGTTGACATGTGGCAAGACGCTCCTCGGGGCGCGTCTTACTTGGGCCTCTCTCCTGGAGGCGCTCAGTCAGACCCAGTGTTGACATGTGGCAAGACGCTCCTCGGGGCGCGTCTTGCTTGGGCCTCTCTCCTGGAGGCTCTCAGTCAGACCCAGTGGTGACATGTGGCAAGACGCTACTCGGGGCGCGTCTTGCTTGGGCCTCTCTCCTGGCGGCGCTCTGTCAGACCCAGTGTTGACATGTGGCAAGACACTCCTCGGGGCGCGTCTTGCTTGGGCCTCTCTCCTGGAGGCCCTCTGTCAGACCCAGTGTTGACATGTGGCAAGACACTCCTCGGGGCGCGTCTTGCTTGGGCTTCTCTCATGGAGGCCCTCAGTAAGACCCAGTGTTGACAAGTGTCAAGACACTCCTCGGGGCGCATCTTGCTTGGGCCTCTCTCCTGGAGGCGTTCAGTCAGACCCATTGTTGACATGTGGCAAGACGCTCCTCGGGGCGCGTCTTGCTTGGGCTTCTCTCCTGGAGGCCCTCAGTCAGACCCATTGTTGACATGTGGCAAGACTCTACTCGGGGTGCTTCTTGCTTGGGCCTCTCTCCTGGAGGCGCTCAGTCAGACCCAGTGATGACATGTGGCAAGACGCTCCTCGGGGCACGTCTTGCTTGGGCCTCTCTCCTGGAGGCGCTCAGTCAGACCCAGTGGTAACATGTGGCTAGACGCTCCTCGGGGCACGTATTGCTTGGGCCTCTCTCCTGGAGGCCCTCTGTCAGACCCAGTGTTGACATGTGGCAAGACGCTCCTCGGGGCGCGTCTTGCTTGGATCTCTCTCCTGGAGGTCCTCAATCAGACCCAGTGTTGACACGTGGCAAGATGCTCCTCGGGGCGCGTCTTGCTTGGGCCTCTCTCCTGGAGGCGCTCAGTCAGACCGAGTAGTGACATGTGGCATGACGCTTCTCGGGGCGCGTCTTGCTTGGGCCTCTCTCCTGGAGGCGCTCAGTCAGACCCAGTGGTGACATATGGCAAGACGCTCCTCGGGGCGCGTGTTGCTTGGGCCTCTCTCCTGGAGGCCCTCTGTCAGACCCAGTGTTGACATGTGGCAAGACGCTCCTCGGGGCGCGTCTTGCTTGGGCCTCTCTCCTGGAGGCGCTCAGTCAGACCCAGTGTTGACATGTGGCAAGACGCTCCTCGGGGCGCGTGTTGCTTGGGCCTCTCTCCTGGAGGCCCTCTGTCAGACCCAGTGTTGACATGTGGCAAGACGCTCCTCAGGGCGCGTCTTGCTTGGGCCTCTCTCCTGGAGGCGCTCAGTCAGACCCAGTGTTGACATGTGGCAAGACGCTCCTAGGGGCGCGTCTTGCTTGGGCCTCTCTCCTGGAGGCCCTCAGTCAGACCCAGTGTTGACAGGTGGCAAGACACTCCTCGGGGCGCGTCTTGCTTGGGCCTCTCTCCTGGAGGCCCGCTGTCAGACCCATTGTTGACATGTGTCAAGACACTCCTAGGGGCGCGTCTTGCTTGGGCCTCTCTCCTTGAGGCGCTCAGTCAGACCCAGTCGTGACATATGGCAAGACGCTCCTCGGGGCGCGTGTTGCTTGGGCCTCTCTCCTGGAGGCCCTCTGTCAGACCCAGTGTTGACATGTGGCAAGACACTCTCGGGGCGCGTCTTTCTTGGGCCTTTCTCCTGGAGGCGCTCAGTCAGACCCAGTGTTGACATGTGGCAAGACGCTCCTAGGGGCGCGTCTTGCTTGGGCCTCTCTCCTGGAGGCGCTCAGTCAGACCGAGTGCTGACATGTGGCAAGACGCTACTCGGGGCGCGTCTTGCTTGGGCCTCTCTCCTGGAGGCGCTCAGTCAGACCCAGTGGTGACATATGGCAAGACGCTCCTCGGGGCGCGTATTGCTTGGGCCTCTCTCCTGGAGGCCCTCTGTCAGACCCAGTGTTGACATGTGGCAAGACACTCCTAGGGGCGCGTCTTGCTTGGGCCTCTCTCCTGGAGGCGCTCAGTCAGACCGAGTGCTGACATGTGGCAAGACGCTCCTCGGTGCGCGTCTTGCTTGGGCCTCTCTCCTGGAGGCGCTCAGTCAGACCCAGTGGTGACATATGGCAAGACGCTCCTCGGGGCGCGTGTTGCGTGGGCCTCTCTCCTCGAGGCCCTCTGTCAGACCCAGTGTTGACATGTGGCAAGACACTCCTCGGGGCGCGTCTTGCTTGGGCTTCTCTCCTGGAGGCCCTCAGTCAGACCCAGTGTTGACAAGTGTCAAGACGCTCCTCGGGGCACGTCTTGCTTGAGCCTCTCTCCTGGACGCGCTCAGTCAGACCGAGTGCTGACATGTGGCAAGACGCTCCTCGGTGCGCGTCTTGCTTGGGCCTCTCTCCTGGAGGCGCTCAGTCAGACCCAGTGTTGACATATGGCAAGACGCTCCTCGGGGCGCGTGTTGCGTGGGCCTCTCTCCTGGAGGCCCTCTGTAAGACCCAGTGTTGACATGTGGCAAGACACTCCTCAGGGCGCGTCTTGCTTGGGCTTCTCTCCTGGAGGCCCTCAGTCAGACCCAGTGTTGACAAGTGTCAAGACGCTCCTCGGGGCACGTCTTGCTTGGGCCTCTCTCCTGGAGGCGCTCAGTCAGACCCATTGTTGACATGTGGCAAGACGCTCCTCGGGGCGCGTCTTGCTTGGGCTTCTCTCCTGGAGGCCCTCAGTCAGACCCATTGTTGACATGTGGCAAGACGCTCCTCGGGGAGCTTCTTGCTTGGGCCTCTCTCCTGGAGGCGCTCAGTCAGACCCAGAGTTGACATTTGGCAAGACGCTCCTCGGGGTGCGTCTTGCTTGGGCCTCTCTCCTGGAGGCGCTCAGTCAGATCCAGTGGTGACATATGGCAAGACGCTCCTCGGGGCACGTATTGCTTGGGCCTCTCTCCTGGAGGCGCTCAGTCAGACCGAGTGCTGACATGTGGCAAGACGCTCCTCGGGGCGCGTCTTGCTTGGGCCTCTCTCCTGGAGGCCCTCTGTGTGACCCAGTGTTGAAAGGTGGCAAGACACTCCTAGGGGCACGTCTTGCTTGGCTCTCTCTCTCCTGGAGGCGCTCAGTCAGACCCAGTGTTGACATGTGGCAAGACGCTCCTCGGGGCGCGTCTTGCTTGGGCCTCTCTCCTGGAGGCTCTCAGTCAGACCCAGTGGTGACATGTGGCAAGACGCTACTCGGGGCGCGTCTTGCTTGGGCCTCTCTCCTGGAGGCGCTCAGTCAGACCCAGTGTTGACATGTGGCAAGACACTCCTCGGGGCGCGTCTTGCTTGGGCCTCTCTCCTGGAGGCCCTCTGTCAGACCCAGTGTTGACATGTGGCAAGACACTCCTCGGGGCGCGTCTTGCTTGGGCTTCTCTCATGGAGGCCCTCAGTAAGACCCAGTGTTGACAAGTGTCAAGACACTCCTCGGGGCGCATCTTGCTTGGGCCTCTCTCCTGGAGGCGCTCAGTCAGACCCATTGTTGACATGTGGCAAGACGCTCCTCGGGGCGCGTCTTGCTTGGGCTTCTCTCCTGGAGGCCCTCAGTCAGACCCATTGTTGACATGTGGCAAGACGCTCCTCGGGGCGCTTCTTGCTTGGGCCTCTCTCCTGGAGGCGCTCAGTCAGACCCATTGTTGACATGTGGCAAGACTCTACTCGGGGTGCTTCTTGCTTGGGCCTCTCTCCTGGAGGCGCTCAGTCAGACCCAGTGATGACATGTGGCAAGACGCTCCTCGGGGCACGTCTTGCTTGGGCCTCTCTCCTGGAGGCGCTCAGTCAGACCCAGTGGTAACATGTGGCTAGACGCTCCTCGGGGCACGTATTGCTTGGGCCTCTCTCCTGGAGGCCCTCTGTCAGACCCAGTGTTGACATGTGGCAAGACGCTCCTCGGGGCGCGTCTTGCTTGGATCTCTCTCCTGGAGGTCCTCAATCAGACCCAGTGTTGACACGTGGCAAGATGCTCCTCGGGGCGCGTCTTGCTTGGGCCTCTCTCCTGGAGGCGCTCAGTCAGACCGAGTAGTGACATGTGGCATGACGCTTCTCGGGGCGCGTCTTGCTTGGGCCTCTCTCCTGGAGGCGCTCAGTCAGACCCAGTGGTGACATATGGCAAGACGCTCCTCGGGGCGCGTGTTGCTTGGGCCTCTCTCCTGGAGGCCCTCTGTCAGACCCAGTGTTGACATGTGGCAAGACGCTCCTCGGGGCGCGTCTTGCTTGGGCCTCTCTCCTGGAGGCGCTCAGTCAGACCCAGTGTTGACATGTGGCAAGACGCTCCTCGGGGCGCGTGTTGCTTGGGCCTCTCTCCTGGAGGCCCTCTGTCAGACCCAGTGTTGACATGTGGCAAGACGCTCCTCAGGGCGCGTCTTGCTTGGGCCTCTCTCCTGGAGGCGCTCAGTCAGACCCAGTGTTGACATGTGGCAAGACGCTCCTAGGGGTGCGTCTTGCTTGGGCCTCTCTCCTGGAGGCCCTCAGTCAGACCCAGTGTTGACAGGTGGCAAGACACTCCTCGGGGCGCGTCTTGCTTGGGCCTCTCTCCTGGAGGCCCGCTGTCAGACCCATTGTTGACATGTGTCAAGACACTCCTAGGGGCGCGTCTTGCTTGGGCCTCTCTCCTTGAGGCGCTCAGTCAGACCCAGTCGTGACATATGGCAAGACGCTCCTCGGGGCGCGTGTTGCTTGGGCCTCTCTCCTGGAGGCCCTCTGTCAGACCCAGTGTTGACATGTGGCAAGACACTCTCGGGGCGCGTCTTTCTTGGGCCTTTCTCCTGGAGGCGCTCAGTCAGACCCAGTGTTGACATGTGGCAAGACGCTCCTAGGGGCGCGTCTTGCTTGGGCCTCTCTCCTGGAGGCGCTCAGTCAGACCGAGTGCTGACATGTGGCAAGACGCTACTCGGGGCGCGTCTTGCTTGGGCCTCTCTCCTGGAGGCGCTCAGTCAGACCCAGTGGTGACATATGGCAAGACGCTCCTCGGGGCGTGTATTGCTTGGGCCTCTCTCCTGGAGGCCCTCTGTCAGACCCAGTGTTGACATGTGGCAAGACACTCCTAGGGGCGCGTCTTGCTTGGGCCTCTCTCCTGGAGGCGCTCAGTCAGACCGAGTGCTGACATGTGGCAAGACGCTCCTCGGTGCGCGTCTTGCTTGGGCCTCTCTCCTGGAGGCGCTCAGTCAGACCCAGTGGTGACATATGGCAAGACGCTCCTCGGGGCGCGTGTTGCGTGGGCCTCTCTCCTCGAGGCCCTCTGTCAGACCCAGTGTTGACATGTGGCAAGACACTCCTCGGGGCGCGTCTTGCTTGGGCTTCTCTCCTGGAGGCCCTCAGTCAGACCCAGTGTTGACAAGTGTCAAGACGCTCCTCGGGGCACGTCTTGCTTGAGCCTCTCTCCTGGACGCGCTCAGTCAGACCGAGTGCTGACATGTGGCAAGACGCTCCTCGGTGCGCGTCTTGCTTGGGCCTCTCTCCTGGAGGCGCTCAGTCAGACCCAGTGTTGACATATGGCAAGACGCTCCTCGGGGCGCGTGTTGCGTGGGCCTCTCTCCTGGAGGCCCTCTGTAAGACCCAGTGTTGACATGTGGCAAGACACTCCTCAGGGCGCGTCTTGCTTGGGCTTCTCTCCTGGAGGCCCTCAGTCAGACCCAGTGTTGACAAGTGTCAAGACGCTCCTCGGGGCACGTCTTGCTTGGGCCTCTCTCCTGGAGGCGCTCAGTCAGACCCATTGTTGACATGTGGCAAGACGCTCCTCGGGGCGCGTCTTGCTTGGGCTTCTCTCCTGGAGGCCCTCAGTCAGACCCATTGTTGACATGTGGCAAGACGCTCCTCGGGGAGCTTCTTGCTTGGGCCTCTCTCCTGGAGGCGCTCAGTCAGACCCAGAGTTGACATTTGGCAAGACGCTCCTCGGGGTGCGTCTTGCTTGGGCCTCTCTCCTGGAGGCGCTCAGTCAGATCCAGTGGTGACATATGGCAAGACGCTCCTCGGGGCGCGTATTGCTTGGGCCTCTCTCCTGGAGGCCCTCTGTCAGACCCAGTGTTGACATGTGGCAAGACACTCCTAGGGGCACGTCTTGCTTGGCTCTCTCTCCTGGAGGCGCTCAGTCAGACCGAGTGCTGACATGTGGCAAGACGCTCCTCGGGGCGCGTCTTGCTTGGGCCTCTCTCCTGGAGGCCCTCTGTGTGACCCAGTGTTGAAAGGTGGCAAGACACTCCTAGGGGCACGTCTTGCTTGGCTCTCTCTCTCCTGGAGGCGCTCAGTCAGACCGAGTGCTGACATGTGGCAAGACGCTCCTCGGGGCGCGTCTTGCTTGGGCCTCTCTCCTGGAGGCGCTCAGTTAAACCGAGTGCTGACATGTGGCAAGACGCTCCTCGGGACGCGTCTTGCTTGGGCCTCTCTCCTGGAGGCGCTCAGTCAGACCCAGTGGTGACATATGGCAAGACGCTCCTCGGGGCGCGTGTTGCTTGGGCCTCTCTCCTGGAGGCCCTCTGTCAGACCCAGTGTTGACATGTGGCAAGACGCTCCTCGGGGCGCGTCTTGCTTGGGCCTCTCTCCTGGAGGCGCTCAGTCAGACCCAGTGTTGACATGTGGCAAGACGCTCCTCGGGGCGCGTGTTGCTTGGGCCTCTCTCCTGGAGGCCCTCTGTCAGACCCAGTGTTGACATGTGGCAAGACGCTCCTCAGGGCGCGTCTTGCTTGGGCCTCTCTCCTGGAGGCGCTCAGTCAGACCCAGTGTTGACATGTGGCAAGACGCTCCTAGGGGCGCGTCTTGCTTGGGCCTCTCTCCTGGAGGCCCTCAGTCAGACCCAGTGTTGACAGGTGGCAAGACACTCCTCGGGGCGTGTCTTGCTTGGGCCTCTCTCCTGGAGGCCCGCTGTCAGACCCATTGTTGACATGTGTCAAGACGCTCCTAGGGGCGCGTCTTGCTTGGGCCTCTCTCCTTGAGGCGCTCAGTCAGACCCAGTGGTGACATATGGCAAGACGCTCCTCGGGGCGCGTTTTGCTTGGGCCTCTCTCCTGGAGGCCCTCTGTCAGACCCAGTGTTGACATGTGGCAAGACACTCTCGGGGCGCGTCTTGCTTGGGCCTTTCTCCTGGAGGCGCTCAGTCAGACCCAGTGTTGACATGTGGCAAGACGCTCCTAGGGGCGCGTCTTGCTTGGGCCTCTCTCCTGGAGGCGCTCAGTCAGACCGAGTGCTGACATGTGGCAAGACGCTACTCGGGGCGCGTCTTGCTTGGGCCTCTCTCCTGGAGGCGCTCAGTCAGACCCAGTGGTGACATATGGCAAGACGCTCCTCGGGGCGCGTATTGCTTGGGCCTCTCTCCTGGAGGCCCTCTGTCAGACCCAGTGTTGACATGTGGCAAGACACTCCTAGGGGCGCGTCTTGCTTGGGCCTCTCTCCTGGAGGCGCTCAGTCAGACCGAGTGCTGACATGTGGCAAGACGCTCCTCGGTGCGCGTCTTGCTTGGGCCTCTCTCCTGGAGGCGCTCAGTCAGACCCAGTGGTGACATATGGCAAGACGCTCCTCGGGGCGCGTGTTGCGTGGGCCTCTCTCCTGGAGGCCCTCTGTCAGACCCAGTGTTGACATGTGGCAAGACACTCCTCGGGGCGCGTCTTGCTTGGGCTTCTCTCCTGGAGGCCCTCAGTCAGACCCAGTGTTGACAAGTGTCAAGACGCTCCTCGGGGCACGTCTTGCTTGAGCCTCTCTCCTGGACGCGCTCAGTCAGACCGAGTGCTGACATGTGGCAAGACGCTCCTCGGTGCGCGTCTTGCTTGGGCCTCTCTCCTGGAGGCGCTCAGTCAGACCCAGTGTTGACATATGGCAAGACGCTCCTCGGGGCGCGTGTTGCGTGGGCCTCTCTCCTGGAGGCCCTCTGTAAGACCCAGTGTTGACATGTGGCAAGACACTCCTCAGGGCGCGTCTTGCTTGGGCTTCTCTCCTGGAGGCCCTCAGTCAGACCCAGTGTTGACAAGTGTCAAGACGCTCCTCGGGGCACGTCTTGCTTGGGCCTCTCTCCTGGAGGCGCTCAGTCAGACCCATTGTTGACATGTGGCAAGACGCTCCTCGGGGCGCGTCTTGCTTGGGCTTCTCTCCTGGAGGCCCTCAGTCAGACCCATTGTTGACATGTGGCAAGACGCTCCTCGGGGAGCTTCTTGCTTGGGCCTCTCTCCTGGAGGCGCTCAGTCAGACCCAGTGTTGACATTTGGCAAGACGCTCCTCGGGGTGCGTCTTGCTTGGGCCTCTCTCCTGGAGGCGCTCAGTCAGACCCAGTGGTGACATATGGCAAGACGCTCCTCGGGGCGCGTATTGCTTGGGCCTCTCTCCTGGAGGCCCTCTGTCAGACCCAGTGTTGACATGTGGCAAGACACTCCTAGGGGCACGTCTTGCTTGGCTCTCTCTCCTGGAGGCGCTCAGTCAGACCGAGTGCTGACATGTGGCAAGACGCTCCTCGGGGCGCGTCTTGCTTGGGCCTCTCTCCTGGAGGCCCTCTGTGTGACCCAGTGTTGAAAGGTGGCAAGACACTCCTAGGGGCACGTCTTGCTTGGCTCTCTCTCTCCTGGAGGCGCTCAGTCAGACCGAGTGCTGACATGTGGCAAGACGCTCCTCGGGGCGCGTCTTGCTTGGGCCTCTCTCCTGGAGGCGCTCAGTCAGACCCAGTGGTGACATATGGCAAGACGCTCCTCGGGGCGCGTATTGCTTGGGCCTCTCTCCTGGAGGCCCTCTGTCAGACCCAGTGTTGACATGTGGCAAGACACTCCTCGGGGCACGTCTTGCTTGGGCTTCTCTCATGGAGGCCCTCAGTCAGACCCAGTGTTAACAAGTGTCAAGACGCTCCTCGGGACGCGTCTTGCTTGGGCCTCTCTCCTGGAGGCGCTCAGTCAGACCCAGTGGTGACATATGGTAAGACGCTCCTCGGGGCGCGTGTTGCTTGGGCCTCTCTCCTGGAGGCCCTCTGTCAGACCCAGTGTTGACATGTGGCAAGACGCTCCTCGGGGCGCGTCTTGCTTGGGCCTCTCTCCTGGAGGCGCTCAGTCAGACCCAGTGTTGACATGTGGCAAGACGCTCCTCGGGGCGCGTGTTGCTTGGGCCTCTCTCCTGGAGGCCCTCTGTCAGACCCAGTGTTGACATGTGGCAAGACGCTCCTCAGGGCGCGTCTTGCTTGGGCCTCTCTCCTGGAGGCGCTCAGTCAGACCCAGTGTTGACATGTGGCAAGACGCTCCTAGGGGCGCGTCTTGCTTGGGCCTCTCTCCTGGAGGCCCTCAGTCAGAACCAGTGTTGACAGGTGGCAAGACACTCCTCGGGGCGCGTCTTGCTTGGGCCTCTCTCCTGGAGGCCCGCTGTCAGACCCATTGTTGACATGTGTCAAGACGCTCCTAGGGGCGCGTCTTGCTTGGGCCTCTCTCCTTGAGGCGCTCAGTCAGACCCAGTGGTGACATATGGCAAGACGCTCCTCGGGGCGCGTTTTGCTTGGGCCTCTCTCCTGGAGGCCCTCTGTCAGACCCAGTGTTGACATGTGGCAAGACACTCTCGGGGCGCGTCTTGCTTGGGCCTTTCTCCTGGAGGCGCTCAGTCAGACCCAGTGTTGACATGTGGCAAGACGCTCCTAGGGGCGCGTCTTGCTTGGGCCTCTCTCCTGGAGGCGCTCAGTCAGACCGAGTGCTGACATGTGGCAAGACGCTACTCGGGGCGCGTCTTGCTTGGGCCTCTCTCCTGGAGGCGCTCAGTCAGACCCAGTGGTGACATATGGCAAGACGCTCCTCGGGGCGCGTATTGCTTGGGCCTCTCTCCTGGAGGCCCTCTGTCAGACCCAGTGTTGACATGTGGCAAGACACTCCTAGGGGCGCGTCTTGCTTGGGCCTCTCTCCTGGAGGCGCTCAGTCAGACCGAGTGCTGACATGTGGCAAGACGCTCCTCGGTGCGCGTCTTGCTTGGGCCTCTCTCCTGGAGGCGCTCAGTCAGACCCAGTGGTGACATATGGCAAGACGCTCCTCGGGGCGCGTGTTGCGTGGGCCTCTCTCCTGGAGGCCCTCTGTCAGACCCAGTGTTGACATGTGGCAAGACACTCCTCGGGGCGCGTCTTGCTTGGGCTTCTCTCCTGGAGGCCCTCAGTCAGACCCAGTGTTGACAAGTGTCAAGACGCTCCTCGGGGCACGTCTTGCTTGAGCCTCTCTCCTGGACGCGCTCAGTCAGACCGAGTGCTGACATGTGGCAAGACGCTCCTCGGTGCGCGTCTTGCTTGGGCCTCTCTCCTGGAGGCGCTCAGTCAGACCCAGTGTTGACATATGGCAAGACGCTCCTCGGGGCGCGTGTTGCGTGGGCCTCTCTCCTGGAGGCCCTCTGTAAGACCCAGTGTTGACATGTGGCAAGACACTCCTCAGGGCGCGTCTTGCTTGGGCTTCTCTCCTGGAGGCCCTCAGTCAGACCCAGTGTTGACAAGTGTCAAGACGCTCCTCGGGGCACGTCTTGCTTGGGCCTCTCTCCTGGAGGCGCTCAGTCAGACCCATTGTTGACATGTGGCAAGACGCTCCTCGGGGCGCGTCTTGCTTGGGCTTCTCTCCTGGAGGCCCTCAGTCAGACCCATTGTTGACATGTGGCAAGACGCTCCTCGGGGAGCTTCTTGCTTGGGCCTCTCTCCTGGAGGCGCTCAGTCAGACCCAGTGTTGACATTTGGCAAGACGCTCCTCGGGGTGCGTCTTGCTTGGGCCTCTCTCCTGGAGGCGCTCAGTCAGACCCAGTGGTGACATATGGCAAGACGCTCCTCGGGGCGCGTATTGCTTGGGCCTCTCTCCTGGAGGCCCTCTGTCAGACCCAGTGTTGACATGTGGCAAGACACTCCTAGGGGCACGTCTTGCTTGGCTCTCTCTCCTGGAGGCGCTCAGTCAGACCGAGTGCTGACATGTGGCAAGACGCTCCTCGGGGCGCGTCTTGCTTGGGCCTCTCTCCTGGAGGCCCTCTGTGTGACCCAGTGTTGAAAGGTGGCAAGACACTCCTAGGGGCACGTCTTGCTTGGCTCTCTCTCTCCTGGAGGCGCTCAGTCAGACCGAGTGCTGACATGTGGCAAGACGCTCCTCGGGGCGCGTCTTGCTTGGGCCTCTCTCCTGGAGGCGCTCAGTCAGACCCAGTGGTGACATATGGCAAGACGCTCCTCGGGGCGCGTATTGCTTGGGCCTCTCTCCTGGAGGCCCTCTGTCAGACCCAGTGTTGACATGTGGCAAGACACTCCTCGGGGCACGTCTTGCTTGGGCTTCTCTCATGGAGGCCCTCAGTCAGACCCAGTGTTAACAAGTGTCAAGACACTCCTCGGGCAGCGTCTTGCTTGGGCCTTTCTCCTGGAGGCGCTCAGTCAGACCGAGTAGTGACATGTGGCATGACGCTCCTCGGGGCGCGTCTTGCTTGGGCCTCTCTCCTAGAGGCGCTCAGTCATACCCAGTGGTGACATGTGGGAAGACACTCCTCGGGGCGCGTCTTGCTAAGGCCTCTCCCCTGGAGGCCCTCTGTCAGACCCAGTGTTGACATGTGGCAAGACGCTTCTCGGGGCGCGTCTTGCTTGGGCCTCTCTCATGGAGGCCCTCACTCAGACCCAGTGTTGACAAGTGTCAAGACGCTCCTCGGGGCGCGTCTTGCTTGGGCCTCTCTCCTGGAGGCGCTCAGTCAGACCCAGTGTTGACATGTGGCAAGACGCTCCTCGGGGCGCGTCTTACTTGGGCCTCTCTCCTGGAGGCGCTCAGTCAGACCCAGTGTTGACATGTGGCAAGACGCTCCTCGGGGCGCGTATTGCTTGGGCCTCTCTCCTGGAGGCCCTCTGTCAGACCCAGTGTTGACATGTGGCAAGACACTCCTCGGGGCACGTCTTGCTTGGGCTTCTCTCATGGAGGCCCTCAGTCAGACCCAGTGTTAACAAGTGTCAAGACACTCCTCGGGGCGCGTCTTGCTTGGGCCTCTCTCCTGGAGGCGCTCAGTCAGACCGAGTAGTGACTTGTGGCATGACGCTCCTCGGGGCGCGTCTTGCTTGGGCCTCTCTCCTAGAGGCGCTCAGTCAGACCCAGTGTTGACATGTGGCAAGACGCTTCTCGGGGCGCGTCTTGCTCGGGCCTCTCTCATTGAGGCCCTCAGTCAGACCCAGTGTTGACAAGTGTCAAGACGCTCCTCGGTGCGCGTCTTGCTTGGGCCTCTCTCCTGGAGGCGCTCAGTCAGACCCAGTGTTGACATGTGGCAAGACGCTCCTCGGGGCGCGTCTTGCTTGGGCCTCTCTCCTGGAGGCTCTCAGTCAGACCCAGTGGTGACGTGTGGCAAGACGCTCCTCGGGGCGTGTCTTGCTTGGGCCTCTCTCCTGGAGGCCCTCTGTCAGACCCAGTGTTAACAAGTGTCAAGACACTCCTCGGGGAGCGTCTTGCTTGGGCCTTTCTCCTGGAGGCGCTCAATCAGACCGAGTAGTGACATGTGGCATGACGCTCCTCGGGGCGCGTCTTGCTTGGGCCTCTCTCCTAGAGGCGCTCAGTCATACCCAGTGGTGACATGTGGCAAGACACTCCTCGGGGCGCGTCTTGCTAAGGCCTCTCCCCTGGAGACCCTCTGTCAGACCTAGGGATGGGTACCTTTGACATTTGAATCGATCCGGTACTAATTCCCGGTACCTACGAGTCGATACCGGTACTTAACGGTACCAATTTTCGATACTTTTGAGTGTTTATTATTTTAATTCTCTTTTATAATTAAATATATATTTTTCTCAATATATAACCATATTTGATAAATATCACGATAAATAACATACAAGTTTGTATTTTAACATCGTCCTTGTAGTTTTATAAGCTGATAGTTAAACTGAAGCAAACATCTTTACTGTTAACTAAATTTACTGTGTATCTTCATTCCTTTTACCGTCTTTTTTCATTTGATTTTTCCTACTGGGAAGTTAGAATTTCCGAGGAGAAAGTGAACGCACCATTAGCTGATAACAATGGTGGCAATGGAAGCTAACATATCAAGCTAACGTTATCTTTAACAGTTTATTTAGCTGCTGGAGCAGATTAAAACGATGATGCCTCAAACTTAGATCGTTGTCACTGGTCTTACCTTCACCCAATCACCCGTCGCATTTAGTAAAGTAAAGCCAAACTTTAGAGCGCGTTCATGTTCTTCTAGTCGGAAATTCGGAGTTCCGAGGAGAAAGCGAACGCACCATTAGCGAAACGGAAGCTAACAAATCAAGGTAACGTTATCTTAAACATTTTATTTACCTACTGGAGCAGATTAAGATGAGGATGTCTCACTTAGATCGTTGTCTGTCGCTAGTTTCATCACCCAGTTACCCATCACATTTAGTGAAGTGGACCCAAGCTTTAGCGTGCGTTCTTTCTACCATGCTGCTCTGTTTACAACGGGCTCGCAGGGACCGGCGACATAACGCTCTTGCGCATGCGCAACTGTCTTGGCAGTACCGAAACGAGGCACCGTTTGAAATGACGTGAATCGGTGTTCGGTCGGTTCTATGGAATTCGGTCGGTACCATAAAAAGTACCGAATTCGGTACTCATCCCTAGTCAGACCCAGTGTTGACATGTGGCAAGACGCTTCTCGGGGCGCGTCTTGCTTGGGCCTCTCTCATGGAGGCCCTCACTCAGACCCAGTGTTGACATATGGCAAGACGCTCCTCGGGGCGCGTGTTGCGTGGGCCTCTCTCCTGGAGGCCCTCTGTCAGACCCAATGTTGACATGTGGCAAGACACTCCTCGGGGCGCGTCTTGCTTGGGCTTCTCTCCTGGAGGCCCTCAGTCAGACCCAGTGTTGACAAGTGTCAAGACGCTCCTCGGGGCACGTCTTGCTTGAGCCTCTCTCCTGGACGCGCTCAGTCAGACCGAGTGCTGACATGTGGCAAGACGCTCCTCGGTGCGCGTCTTGCTTGGGCCTCTCTCCTGGAGGCGCTCAGTCAGACCCAGTGTTGACATATGGCAAGACGCTCCTCGGGGCGCGTGTTGCGTGGGCCTCTCTCCTGGAGGCCCTCTGTAAGACCCAGTGTTGACATGTGGCAAGACACTCCTCAGGGCGCGTCTTGCTTGGGCTTCTCTCCTGGAGGCCCTCAGTCAGACCCAGTGTTGACAAGTGTCAAGACGCTCCTCGGGGCACGTCTTGCTTGGGCCTCTCTCCTGGAGGCGCTCAGTCAGACCCATTGTTGACATGTGGCAAGACGCTCCTCGGGGCGCGTCTTGCTTGGGCTTCTCTCCTGGAGGCCCTCAGTCAGACCCATTGTTGACATGTGGCAAGACGCTCCTCGGGGAGCTTCTTGCTTGGGCCTCTCTCCTGGAGGCGCTCAGTCAGACCCAGTGTTGACATTTGGCAAGACGCTCCTCGGGGTGCGTCTTGCTTGGGCCTCTCTCCTGGAGGCGCTCAGTCAGACCCAGTGGTGACATATGGCAAGACGCTCCTCGGGGCGCGTATTGCTTGGGCCTCTCTCCTGGAGGCCCTCTGTCAGACCCAGTGTTGACATGTGGCAAGACACTCCTAGGGGCACGTCTTGCTTGGCTCTCTCTCCTGGAGGCGCTCAGTCAGACCGAGTGCTGACATGTGGCAAGACGCTCCTCGGGGCGCGTCTTGCTTGGGCCTCTCTCCTGGAGGCCCTCTGTGTGACCCAGTGTTGAAAGGTGGCAAGACACTCCTAGGGGCACGTCTTGCTTGGCTCTCTCTCTCCTGGAGGCGCTCAGTCAGACCGAGTGCTGACATGTGGCAAGACGCTCCTCGTGGCGCGTCTTGCTTGGGCCTCTCTCCTGGAGGCGCTCAGTCAGACCCAGTGGTGACATATGGCAAGACGCTCCTAGGGGCGCGTATTACTTGGGCCTCTCTCCTGGAGGCCCTCTGTCAGACCCAGTGTTGACATGTGGCAAGACACTCCTCGGGGCACGTCTTGCTTGGGCTTCTCTCATGGAGGCCCTCAGTCAGACCCAGTGTTAACAAGTGTCAAGACACTCCTCGGGGAGCGTCTTGCTTGGGCCTTTCTCCTGGAGGCGCTCAGTCAGACCGAGTAGTGACATGTGGCATGACGCTCCTCGGGGCGCGTCTTGCTTGGGCCTCTCTCCTAGAGGCGCTCAGTCATACCCAGTGGTGACATGTGGGAAGACACTCCTCGGGGCGCGTCTTGCTTGGGCCTCTCTCCTAGAGGCGCTCAGTCAGACCCAGTGTTGACATGTGGCAAGACGCTTCTCGGGGCGCGTCTTGCTCGGGCCTCTCTCATTGAGGCCCTCAGTCAGACCCAGTGTTGACAAGTGTCAAGACGCTCCTCGGTGTGCGTCTTGCTTGGGCCTCTCTCCTGGAGGCGCTCAGTCAGACCCAGTGTTGACATGTGGCAAGACGCTCCTCGGGGCGCGTCTTGCTTGGGCCTCTCTCCTGGAGGCTCTCAGTCAGACCCAGTGGTGACATGTGGCAAGACGCTCCTCGGGGCGTGTCTTGCTTGGGCCTCTCTCCTGGAGGCCCTCTGTCAGACCCAGTGTTAACAAGTGTCAAGACACTCCTCGGGGAGCGTCTTGCTTGGGCCTTTCTCCTGGAGGCGCTCAGTCAGACCGAGTAGTGACATGTGGCATGACGCTCCTCGGGGCGCGTCTTGCTTGGGCCTCTCTCCTAGAGGCGCTCAGCCATACCCAGTGGTGACATGTGGCAAGACACTCCTCGGGGCGCGTCTTGCTAAGGCCTCTCCCCTGGAGGCCCTCTGTCAGACCCAGTGTTGACATGTGGCAAGACGCTTCTCGGGGCGCGTCTTGCTTGGGCCTCTCTCATGGAGGCCCTCACTCAGACCCAGTGTTGACAAGTGTCAAGACGCTCCTCGGGGCGCGTCTTGCTTGGGCCTCTCTCCTGGAGGCGCTCAGTCAGACCCAGTGTTGACATGTGGCAAGACGCTCCTCGGGGCGCGTCTTACTTGGGCCTCTCTCCTGGAGGCGCTCAGTCAGACTCAGTGTTGACATGTGGCAAGACGCTCCTCGGGGCGCGTATTGCTTGGGCCTCTCTCCTGGAGGCCCTCTGTCAGACCCAGTGTTGACATGTGGCAAGACACTCCTCGGGGCACGTCTTGCTTGGGCTTCTCTCATTGAGGCCCTCAGTCAGACCCAGTGTTAACAAGTGTCAAGACACTCCTCGGGGCGCGTCTTGCTTGGGCCTCTCTCCTGGAGGCGCTCAGTCAGACCGAGTAGTGACATGTGGCATGACGCTCCTCGGGGTGCGTCTTGCTTGGGCCTCTCTCCTAGAGGCGCTCAGTCAGACCCAGTGGTGACATGTGGCAAGACACTCCTCGGGGCGCGTCTTGCTTGGGCCTCTCTCCTGGAGGCCCTCTGTCAGACCCAGTGTTGACATGTGGCAAGACGCTTCTCGGGGCGCGTCTTGCTTGGGCCTCTTTCATTGAGGCCCTCAGTCAGATCCAGTGTTGACAAGTGTCAAGACGCTCCTCGGTGCGCGTCTTGCTTGGGCCTCTCTCCTGGAGGCGCTCAGTCAGACCCAGTGTTTACATGTGGCAAGACGCTCCTCGGGGCGCGTCTTACTTGGGCCTCTCTCCTGGAGGCGCTGAGTCAGACCCAGTGTTGACACGTGGCAAGACGCTCCTCGGGGCGCGTCTTGCTTGGGCCTCTCTCCTGGAGGCGCTCAGTCAAACCGAGTAGTGACATGTGGCATGACGCTCCTCGGGGCGCGTCTTGCTTGGGCCTCTCTCCTAGAGGCGCTCAGTCAGACCCAGTGGTGACATGTGGCAAGACGCTCCTCGGGGCGCGTCTTGCTTGGGCCTCTCTCCTGGAGGCGCTCAGTCAGACCCAGTGGTGACATATGGCAAGACGCTCCTCGGGGCGCGTATTGCTTGGGCCTCTCTCCTGGAGGCCCTCTGTCAGACCCAGTGTTGACATGTGGCAAGACACTCCTCGGGGCACGTCTTGCTTGGGCTTCTCTCATGGAGGCCCTCAGTCAGACCCAGTGTTAACAAGTGTCAAGACACTCCTCGGGGAGCGTCTTGCTTGGGCCTCTCTCCTGGAGGCGCTCCGGCAGACCCAGTGTTGACATGTGGCAAGACGCTCCTCGGGGCACGTCTTGCTTGGGCCTCTCTCCTGGAGGCGCTCAGTCAGACCCAGTGTTGACTTATGGCAAGACGCTCCTCGGGGCGCGTCTTGCTTGGGCCTCTCTCCTGGAGGCGCTCAGTCAGACCAAGTGGTGACATGTGGCAAGACGCTCCTCGGGGCGCGTCTTACTTGGGCCTCTCTCCTGGAGGCGCTCAGTCAGACCCAGTGGTGACATGTGGCAAGACGCTCCTCGGGTCACGTATTGCTTGGGCCTCTCTCCTGGAGGCCCTCTGTAAGACCCAGTGTTGACATGTGGCAAGACACTCCTCGGGGCGCGTCTTGCTTGGGCTTCTCTAATTGAGGCCCTCAGTCAGACCCAGTGTTGACATGTGTCAAGACGCTCCTCGGGGCGTGTCTTGCTTGGGCCTCTCTCCTGGAGGCGCTCAGTCAGACCCAGTGTTGACATGTGGCAAGACACTCCTCGGGGCGCGTCTTTCTTGGGCCTCTCTCCTGGAGGCCCTCTGTCAGACCCAGTGTTGACATGTGGCAAGACGCTTCTCGGGGCGCGTCTTGCTTGGGCCTCTCTCATGGAGGCCCTCACTCAGACCCAGTGTTGACAAGTGTCAAGACGCTCCTCGGGGCGCGTCTTGCTTGGGCCTCTCTCCTGGAGGCGCTCAGTCAGACCCAGTGTTGACATGTGGCAAGACGCTCCTCGGGGCTCGTCTTACTTGGGGCTCTCTCCTGGAGGCGCTCAGTCAGACCCAGTGTTGACATGTGGCAAGACGCTCCTCGGGGCGCGTATTGCTTGGGCCTCTCTCCTGGAGGCCCTCTGTCAGACCCAGTGTTGACATGTGGCAAGACACTCCTCGGGGCACGTCTTGCTTGGGCTTCTCTCATGGAGGCCCTCAGTCAGACCCAGTGTTAACAAGTGTCAAGACACTCCTCGGGGCGCGTCTTGCTTGGGCCTCTCTCCTGGAGGCGCTCAGTCAGACCGAGTAGTGACGTGTGGCATGACGCTCCTTGGGGCGCGTCTTGCTTGGGCCTCTCTCCTAGAGGCGCTCAGTCAGACCCAGTGGTGACATGTGGAAAGACACTCCTTGGGGTGCGTCTTGCTTGGGCCTCTCTCCTGGAGGCCCTCTGTCAGACCCAGTGTTGACATGTGGCAAGACGCTTCTCGGGGCGCGTCTCGCTTGGGCCTCTCTCATTGAGGCCCTCAGTCAGATCCAGTGTTGACAAGTGTCAAGACGCTCCTCGGTGCGCGTCTTGCTTGGGCCTCTCTCCTGGAGGCGCTCAATAAGACCCAGTGTTGACATGTGGCAAGACACTCCTCGGGGCGCGTCTTGCTTGGGCTTCTCTCCTGGAGGCCCTCTGTCAGACCCAGTGTTGACATGTGGCAAGACACTCCTCGGGGCGCGTCTTGCTTGGGCTTCTCTCCTGGAGGCCCTCAGTCAGACCCAGTGTTGACAAGTGTCAAGACGCTCCTCGGGGCACGTCTTGCTTGAGCCTCTCTCCTGGACGCGCTCAGTCAGACCGAGTGCTGACATGTGGCAAGACGCTCCTCGGTGCGCGTCTTGCTTGGGCCTCTCTCCTGGAGGCGCTCAGTCAGACCCAGTGGTGACATATGGCAAGACGCTCCTCGGGGCGCGTGTTGCGTGGGCCTCTCTCCTGGAGGCCCTCTGTAAGACCCAGTGTTGACATGTGGCAAGACACTCCTCAGGGCGCGTCTTGCTTGGGCTTCTCTCCTGGAGGCCCTCAGTCAGACCCAGTGTTGACAAGTGTCAAGACGCTCCTCGGGGCACGTCTTGCTTGGGCCTCTCTCCTGGAGGCGCTCAGTCAGACCCATTGTTGACATGTGGCAAGACGCTCCTCGGGGCGCGTCTTGCTTGGGCTTCTCTCCTGGAGGCGCTCAGTCAGACCCAGTGTTGACATGTGGCAAGACGCTCCTCGGGGCGCGTCTTACTTGGGCCTCTCTCCTGGAGGCGCTCAGTCAGACCCAGTGTTGACATGTGGCAAGACGCTCCTCGGGGCGCGTCTTGCTTGGGCCTCTCTCCTGGAGGCTCTCAGTCAGACCCAGTGGTGACATGTGGCAAGACGCTACTCGGGGCGCGTCTTGCTTGGGCCTCTCTCCTGGAGGCGCTCAGTCAGACCCAGTGTTGACATGTGGCAAGACACTCCTCGGGGCGCGTCTTGCTTGGGCCTCTCTCCTGGAGGCCCTCTGTCAGACCCAGTGTTGACATGTGGCAAGACACTCCTCGGGGCGCATCTTGCTTGGGCTTCTCTCATGGAGGCCCTCAGTAAGACCCAGTGTTGACAAGTGTCAAGACACTCCTCGGGGCGCATCTTGCTTGGGCCTCTCTCCTGGAGGCGCTCAGTCAGACCCATTGTTGACATGTGGCAAGACGCTCCTCGGGGCGCGTCTTGCTTGGGCTTCTCTCCTGGAGGCCCTCAGTCAGACCCATTGTTGACATGTGGCAAGACGCTCCTCGGGGCGCTTCTTGCTTGGGCCTCTCTCCTGGAGGCGCTCAGTCAGACCCATTGTTGACATGTGGCAAGACTCTACTCGGGGCGCTTCTTGCTTGGGCCTCTCTCCTGGAGGCGCTAAGTCAGACCCAGTGGTAACATGTGGCTAGACGCTCCTCGGGGCATGTATTGCTTGGGCCTCTCTCCTGGAGGCCCTCTGTCAGACCGAGTGTTGACATGTGGCAAGACGCTCCTCGGGGCGCGTCTTGCTTGGATCTCTCTCCTGGAGGTCCTCAATCAGACCCAGTGTTGACACGTGGCAAGATGCTCCTCGGGGCGCGTCTTGCTTGGGCCTCTCTCCTGGAGGCGCTCAGTCAGACCGAGTAGTGACATGTGGCATGACGCTTCTCGGGGCGCGTCTTGCTTGGGCCTCTCTCCTGGAGGCGCTCAGTCAGACCCAGTGGTGACATGTGGCAAGACACTCCTCGGGGCGCGTCTTGCTTCGGCCTCTCTCCTGGAGGCCCGCTGTCAGACCCAGTGTTGACATGTGGCAAGACGCTCCTAGGGGCGCGTCTTGCTTGGGCCTCTCTCCTGGAGGCGCTCAGTCAAACCGAGTGCTGACATGTGGCAAGACGCTCCTCGGGACGCGTCTTGCTTGGGCCTCTCTCCTGGAGGCGCTCAGTCAGACCCAGTGGTGACATATGGCAAGACGCTCCTCGGGGCGCGTGTTACTTGGGCCTCTCTCCTGGAGGCGCTCAGTCAGACCCAGTGTTGACATGTGGCAAGACGCTCCTCGGGGCGCGTCTTACTTGGGCCTCTCTCCTAGAGGCGCTCAGTCAGACCCAGTGTTGACATGTGGCAAGACGCTCCTCGGGGCGCGTATTGCTTGGGCCTCTCTCCTGGAGGCCCTCCGTCAGACCCAGTGTTGACATGTGGCAAGACACTCCTCGGGGCACGTCTTGCTTGGGCTTCTCTCATTGAGGCCCTCAGTCAGACCCAGTGTTAACAAGTGTCAGGACACTCCTCGGGGCGCGTCTTGCTTGGGCCTCTCTCCTGGAGGCGCTCAGTCAGACCGAGTAGTGACATGTGGCATGACGCTCCTCGGGGCGCGTCTTGCTTGGGCCTCTCTCCTAGAGGCGCTCAGTCAGACCCAGTGGTGACATGTGGCAAGACACTCCTCGGGGCGCGTCTTGCTTGGGCCTCTCTCCTGGAGGCCCTCTGTCAGACCCAGTGTTGACATGTGGCAAGACGCTTCTCGGGGCGCGTCTTGCTTGGGCCTCTTTCATTGAGGCCCTCAGTCAGATCCAGTGTTGACAAGTGTCAAGACGCTCCTCGGTGCGCGTCTTGCTTGGGCCTCTCTCCTGGAGGCGCTCAGTCAGACCCAGTGTTGACATTTGGCAAGACGCTCCTCGGGGCGCGTCTTACTTGGGCCTCTCTCCTGGAGGCGCTGAGTCAGACCCAGTGTTGACATGTGGCAAGACGCTCCTCGGGGCGCGTCTTGCTTGGGCCTCTCTCCTGGAGGCTCTCAGTCAGACCCAGTGGTGACATGTGGCAAGACGCTCCTCGGGGCGCGTCTTGCTTGGGCCTCTCTCCTGGAGGCGCTCAGTCAGAACGAGTGCTGACATGTGGCAAGACGCTCCTCGGGGCGCGTCTTGCTTGGGCCTCTCTCCTGGAGGCGCTCAGTCAGACCCAGTGGTGACATGTGGCAAGATGCTCCTCAGGGCACGTCTTGCTTGGGCCTCTCTCCTGGAGGCCCTCAATCAGACCCAGTGTTGACACGTGGCAAGACGCTCCTCGGGGCGCGTCTTGCTTGGGCCTCTCTCCTGGAGGCGCTCAGTCAGACCCAGTGTTGACATGTGGCAAGACGCTCCTCGGGGGGCGTCTTACTTGGGCCTCTCTCCTGGAGGCGCTCAGTCAGACCCAGTGTTGACACGTGGCAAGACGCTCCTCGGGGCGCGTCTTGCTTGGGCCTCTCTCCTGGAGGCCCTCTGTCAGACCCAGTGTTGACATGTGGCAAGACGCTCCTCGGGGCAGGTCTTGCTTGGGCCTCTCTCCTGGAGGCCCTCAATCAGACCCAGTGTTGACACGTGGCAAGACGCTCCTCGGGGCGCGTCTTGCTTGGGCCTCTCTCCTGGAGGCGCTCAGTCAAACCGAGTAGTGACATGTGGCATGACGCTCCTCGGGGCGCGTCTTGCTTGGGCCTCTCTCCTAGAGGCGCTCAGTCAGACCCAGTGGTGACATGTGGCAAGACACTCCTCGGGGCGAGTCTTGCTTGGGCCTCTCTCCTGGAGGCCCTCTGTCAGACCCAGTGTTGACATGGGGCAAGACACTCCTCGGGGCGCGTCTTGCTTGGGCTTCTCTCATGGAGGCACTCAGTCAGACCCATTGTTGACATGTGGCAAGACGCTCCTCGGGGCGCGTCTTGCTTGGGCTTCTCTCCTGGAGGCCCTCAGTCAGACCCATTGTTGACAAGAGACAAGACGCTCCTCGGGGCGCTTCTTGCTTGGGCCTCTCTCCTGGAGGCGCTCAGTCAGACCCAGTGTTGACATGTGGCAAGACGCTCCTCGGGGCGCGTCTTGCTTGGGCCTCTCTCCTGGAGGCGCTCCGGCAGACCCAGTGTTGACATATGGCAAGACGCTCCTCGGGGCGCGTCTTGCTTGGGCCTCTCTCCTGGAGGCGCTCAGTCAGACCAAGTGGTGACATGTGGCAAGACGCTCCTCGGGGCGCGTCTTACTTGGGCCTGTCTCCTGGAGGCGCTCAGTCAGACCCAGTGGTGACATGTGGCAAGACGCTCCTCGGGTCACGTATTGCTTGGGCCTCTCTCCTGGAGGCCCTCTGTAACACCCAGTGTTGACATGTGGCAAGACACTCCTCGGGGCGCGTCTTGCTTGGGCTTCTCTAATTGAGGCCCTCAGTCAGACCCAGTGTTGACATGTGTCAAGACGCTCCTCGGGGCGTGTCTTGCTTGGGCCTCTCTCCTGGAGGCGCTCAGTCAGACCCAGTGTTGACATGTGGCAAGACACTCCTCGGGGCGCGTCTTTCTTGGGCCTCTCTCCTGGAGGCCCTCTGTCAGACCCAGTGTTGACATGTGGCAAGACGCTTCTCGGGGCGCGTCTTGCTTGGGCCTCTCTCATGGAGGCCCTCACTCAGACCCAGTGTTGACAAGTGTCAAGACGCTCCTCGGGGCGCGTCTTGCTTGGGCCTCTCTCCTGGAGGCGCTCAGTCAGACCCAGTGTTGACATGTGGCAAGACGCTCCTCGGGGCGCGTCTTACTTGGGGCTCTCTCCTGGAGGCGCTCAGTCAGACCCAGTGTTGACATGTGGCAGGACGCTCCTCGGGGCGCGTATTGCTTGGGCCTCTCTCCTGGAGGCCCTCTGTCAGACCCAGTGTTGACATGTGGCAAGACACTCCTCGGGGCACGTCTTGCTTGGGCTTCTCTCATGGAGGCCCTCAGTCAGACCCAGTGTTAACAAGTGTCAAGACACTCCTTGGGGCGCGTCTTGCTTGGGCCTCTCTCCTGGAGGCGCTCAGTCAGACCGAGTAGTGACGTGTGGCATGACGCTCCTTGGGGCGCGTCTTGCTTGGGCCTCTCTCCTAGAGGCGCTCAGTCAGACCCAGTGGTGACATGTGGAAAGACACTCCTTGGGGTGCGTCTTGCTTGGGCCTCTCTCCTGGAGGCCCTCTGTCAGACCCAGTGTTGACATGTGGCAAGACGCTTCTCGGGGCGCGTCTCGCTTGGGCCTCTCTCATTGAGGCCCTCAGTCAGATCCAGTGTTGACAAGTGTCAAGACGCTCCTCGGTGCGCGTCTTGCTTGGGCCTCTCTCCTGGAGGCGCTCAGTCAGACCCAGTGGTGACATATGGCAAGACGCTCCTCGGGGCGCGTGTTGCTTGGGCTTCTCTCCTGGAGGCCCTCTGTCAGACCCAGTGTTGACATGTGGCAAGACACTCCTCGGGGCGCGTCTTGCTTGGGCTTCTCTCCTGGAGGCCCTCAGTCAGACCCAGTGTTGACAAGTGTCAAGACGCTCCTCGGGGCACGTCTTGCTTGGGCCTCTCTCCTGGAGGCGCTCAGTCAGACCCATTGTTGACATGTGGCAAGACGCTCCTCGGGGCGCGTCTTGCTTGGGCTTCTCTCCTGGAGGCGCTCAGTCAGACCCAGTGTTGACATGTGGCAAGACGCTCCTCGGGGCGCGTCTTACTTGGGCCTCTCTCCTGGAGGCGCTCAGTCAGACCCAGTGTTGACATGTGGCAAGACGCTCCTCGGGGCGCGTCTTGCTTGGGCCTCTCTCCTGGAGGCTCTCAGTCAGACCCAGTGGTGACATGTGGCAAGACGCTACTCGGGGCGCGTCTTGCTTGGGCCTCTCTCCTGGAGGCGCTCAGTCAGACCCAGTGTTGACATGTGGCAAGACACTCCTCGGGGCGCGTCTTGCTTGGGCCTCTCTCCTGGAGGCCCTCTGTCAGACCCAGTGTTGACATGTGGCAAGACACTCCTCGGGGCGCATCTTGCTTGGGCTTCTCTCATGGAGGCCCTCAGTAAGACCCAGTGTTGACAAGTGTCAAGACACTCCTCGGGGCGCATCTTGCTTGGGCCTCTCTCCTGGAGGCGCTCAGTCAGACCCATTGTTGACATGTGGCAAGACGCTCCTCGGGGCGCGTCTTGCTTGGGCTTCTCTCCTGGAGGCCCTCAGTCAGACCCATTGTTGACATGTGGCAAGACGCTCCTCGGGGCGCTTCTTGCTTGGGCCTCTCTCCTGGAGGCGCTCAGTCAGACCCATTGTTGACATGTGGCAAGACTCTACTCGGGGCGCGTCTTGCTTGGGCCTCTCTCCTGGAGGCGCTCAGTCAGACCCAGTGATGACATGTGGCAAGACGCTCCTCGGGGCACGTCTTGCTTGGGCCTCTCTCCTGGAGGCCCTCTGTCAGACCCAGTGTTGACATGTGGCAAGACGCTCCTCGGGGCGCGTGTTGCTTGGGCCTCTCTCCTGGAGGCCCTCTGTCAGACCCAGTGTTGACATGTGGCAAGACGCTCCTCAGGGCGCGTCTTGCTTGGGCCTCTCTCCTGGAGGCGCTCAGTCAGACCCAGTGTTGACATGTGGCAAGACGCTCCTAGGGGCGCGTCTTGCTTGGGCCTCTCTCCTGGAGGCCCTCAGTCAGACCCAGTGTTGACAGGTGGCAAGACACTCCTCGGGGCGCGTCTTGCTTGGGCCTCTCTCCTGGAGGCCCGCTGTCAAACCCATTGTTGACATGTGTCAAGACGCTCCTAGGGGCGCGTCTTGCTTGGGCCTCTCTCCTTGAAGCGCTCAGTCAGACCCAGTGGTGACATATGGCAAGACGCTCCTCGGGGCGCGTGTTGCTTGGGCCTCTCTCCTGGAGGCCCTCTGTCAGACCCAGTGTTGACATGTGGCAAGACACTCTCGGGGCGCGTCTTGCTTGGGCCTTTCTCCTGGAGGCGCTCAGTCAGACCCAGTGTTGACATGTGGCAAGACGCTCCTAGGGGCGCGTCTTGCTTGGGCCTCTCTCCTGGAGGCGCTCAGTCAGACCGAGTGCTGACATGTGGCAAGACGCTACTCGGGGCGCGTCTTGCTTGGGCCTCTCTCCTGGAGGCGCTCAGTCAGACCCAGTGGTGACATATGGCAAGACGCTCCTCGGGGCGCGTATTGCTTGGGCCTCTCTCCTGGAGGCCCTCTGTCAGACCCAGTGTTGACATGTGGCAAGACACTCCTAGGGGCGCGTCTTGCTTGGGCCTCTCTCCTGGAGGCGCTCAGTCAGACCGAGTGCTGACATGTGGCAAGACGCTCCTCGGTGCGCGTCTTGCTTGGGCCTCTCTCCTGGAGGCGCTCAGTCAGACCCAGTGGTGACATATGGCAAGACGCTCCTCGGGGCGCGTGTTGCGTGGGCCTCTCTCCTGGAGGCCCTCTGTCAGACCCAGTGTTGACATGTGGCAAGACACTCCTCGGGGCGCGTCTTGCTTGGGCTTCTCTCCTGGAGGCCCTCAGTCAGACCCAGTGTTGACAAGTGTCAAGACGCTCCTCGGGGCACGTCTTGCTTGAACCTCTCTCCTGGACGCGCTCAGTCAGACCGAGTGCTGACATGTGGCAAGACGCTCCTCGGTGCGCGTCTTGCTTGGGCCTCTCTCCTGGAGGCGCTCAGTCAGACCCAGTGGTGACATATGGCAAGACGCTCCTCGGGGCGCGTGTTGCGTGGGCCTCTCTCCTGGAGGCCCTCTGTAAGACCCAGTGTTGACATGTGGCAAGACACTCCTCAGGGCGCGTCTTGCTTGGGCTTCTCTCCTGGAGGCCCTCAGTCAGACCCAGTGTTGACAAATGTCAAGACGCTCCTCGGGGCACGTCTTGCTTGGGCCTCTCTCCTGGAGGCGCTCAGTCAGACCCATTGTTGACATGTGGCAAGACGCTCCTCGGGGCGCGTCTTGCTTGGGCTTCTCTCCTGGAGGCCCTCAGTCAGACCCATTGTTGACATGTGGCAAGACGCTCCTCGGGGAGCTTCTTGCTTGGGCCTCTCTCCTGGAGGCGCTCAGTCAGACCCAGTGTTGACATTTGGCAAGACGCTCCTCGGGGTGCGTCTTGCTTGGGCCTCTCTCCTGGAGGCGCTCAGTCAGACCCAGTGGTGACATATGGCAAGACGCTCCTCGGGGCGCGTATTGCTTTGGCCTCTCTCCTGGAGGCCCTCTGTCAGACCCAGTGTTGACATGTGGCAAGACACTCCTAGGGGCACGTCTTGCTTGGCTCTCTCTCCTGGAGGCGCTCAGTCAGACCGAGTGCTGACATGTGGCAAGACGCTCCTCGGGGCGCGTCTTGCTTGGGCCTCTCTCCTGGAGGCCCTCTGTCAGACCCAGTGTTGACATGTGGCAAGACACTCCTAGGGGCACGTCTTGCTTGGCTCTCTCTCTCCTGGAGGCGCTCAGTCAGACCGAGTGCTGACATGTGGCAAGACGCTCCTCGGGGCGCGTCTTGCTTGGGCCTCTCTCCTGGAGGCGCTCAGTCAGACCCAGTAGTGACATATGGCAAGACGCTCCTCGGGGCGCGTATTGCTTGGGCCTCTCTCCTGGAGGCCCTCTGTCAGACCCAGTGTTGACATGTGGCAAGACACTCCTCGGGGCACGTCTTGCTTGGGCTTCTCTCATGGAGGCCCTCAGTCAGACCCAGTGTTAACAAGTGTCAAGACACTCCTCGGGGAGCGTCTTGCTTGGGCCTTTCTCCTGGAGGCGCTCAGTCAGACCGAGTAGTGACATGTGGCATGACGCTCCTCGGGGCGCGTCTTGCTTGGGCCTCTCTCCTAGAGGCGCTCAGTCATACCCAGTGGTGACATGTGGGAAGACACTCCTCGGGGCGCGTCTTGCTAAGGCCTCTCCCCTGGAGGCCCTCTGTCAGACCCAGTGTTGACATGTGGCAAGACGCTTCTCGGGGCGCGTCTTGCTTGGGCCTCTCTCATGGAGGCCCTCACTCAGACCCAGTGTTGACAAGTGTCAAGACGCTCCTCGGGGCGCGTCTTGCTTGGGCCTCTCTCCTGGAGGCGCTCAGTCAGACCCAGTGTTGACATGTGGCAAGACGCTCCTCGGGGCGCGTCTTACTTGGGCCTCTCTCCTGGAGGCGCTCAGTCAGACCCAGTGTTGACATGTGGCAAGACGCTCCTCGGGGCGCGTATTGCTTGGGCCTCTCTCCTGGAGGCCCTCTGTCAGACCCAGTGTTGACATGTGGCAAGACACTCCTCGGGGCACGTCTTGCTTGGGCTTCTCTCATGGAGGCCCTCAGTCAGACCCAGTGTTAACAAGTGTCAAGACACTCCTCGGGGCGCGTCTTGCTTGGGCCTCTCTCCTGGAGGCGCTCAGTCAGACCGAGTAGTGACTTGTGGCATGACGCTCCTCGGGGCGCGTCTTGCTTGGGCCTCTCTCCTGGAGGCCCTCTGTCAGACCCAGTGTTGACATGTGGCAAGACACTCCTAGGGGCACGTCTTGCTTGGCTCTCTCTCTCCTGGAGGCGCTCAGTCAGACCGAGTGCTGACATGTGGCAAGACGCTCCTCGGGGCGCGTCTTGCTTGGGCCTCTCTCCTGGAGGCGCTCAGTCAGACCCAGTAGTGACATATGGCAAGACGCTCCTCGGGGCGCGTATTGCTTGGGCCTCTCTCCTGGAGGCCCTCTGTCAGACCCAGTGTTGACATGTGGCAAGACACTCCTCGGGGCACGTCTTGCTTGGGCTTCTCTCATGGAGGCCCTCAGTCAGACCCAGTGTTAACAAGTGTCAAGACACTCCTCGGGGAGCGTCTTGCTTGGGCCTTTCTCCTGGAGGCGCTCTGTCAGACCGAGTAGTGACATGTGGCATGACGCTCCTCGGGGCGCGTCTTGCTTGGGCCTCTCTCCTAGAGGCGCTCAGTCATACCCAGTGGTGACATGTGGGAAGACACTCCTCGGGGGGCGTCTTGCTAAGGCCTCTCCCCTGGAGGCCCTCTGTCAGACCCAGTGTTGACATGTGGCAAGACGCTTCTCGGGGCGCGTCTTGCTTGGGCCTCTCTCATGGAGGCCCTCACTCAGACCCAGTGTTGACAAGTGTCAAGACGCTCCTCGGGGCGCGTCTTGCTTGGGCCTCTCTCCTGGAGGCGCTCAGTCAGACCCAGTGTTGACATGTGGCAAGACGCTCCTCGGGGCGCGTCTTACTTGGGCCTCTCTCCTGGAGGCGCTCAGTCAGACCCAGTGTTGACATGTGGCAAGACGCTCCTCGGGGCGCGTATTGCTTGGGCCTCTCTCCTGGAGGCCCTCTGTCAGACCCAGTGTTGACATGTGGCAAGACACTCCTCGGGGCACGTCTTGCTTGGGCTTCTCTCATGGAGGCCCTCAGTCAGACCCAGTGTTAACAAGTGTCAAGACACTCCTCGGGGCGCGTCTTGCTTGGGCCTCTCTCCTGGAGGCGCTCAGTCAGACCGAGTAGTGACTTGTGGCATGACGCTCCTCGGGGCGCGTCTTGCTTGGGCCTCTCTCCTAGAGGCGCTCAGTCAGACCCAGTGGTGACATGTGGCAAGACACTCCTCGGGGCGCGTCTTGCTTGGGCCTCTCTCCTGGAGGCCCTCTGTCAGACCCAGTGTTGACATGTGGCAAGACGCTTCTCGGGGCGCGTCTTGCTCGGGCCTCTCTCATTGAGGCCCTCAGTCAGACCCAGTGTTGACAAGTGTCAAGACGCTCCTCGGTGCGCGTCTTGCTTGGGCCTCTCTCCTGGAGGCGCTCAGTCAGACCGAGTAGTGACATGTGGCATGACGCTCCTTGGGGCGCGTCTTGCTTGGGCCTCTCTCCTAGAGGCGCTCAGTCAGACCCAGTGGTGACATGTGGAAAGACACTCCTTGGGGTGCGTCTTGCTTGGGCCTCTCTCCTGGAGGCCCTCTGTCAGACCCAGTGTTGACATGTGGCAAGACGCTTCTCGGGGCGCGTCTCGCTTGGGCCTCTCTCATTGAGGCCCTCAGTCAGATCCAGTGTTGACAAGTGTCAAGACGCTGCTCGGTGCGCGTCTTGCTTGGGCCTCTCTCCTGGAGGCGCTCAATAAGACCCAGTGCTGACATGTGGCAAGACACTCCTCGGGGCGCGTCTTGCTTGGGCTTCTCTCCTGGAGGCCCTCTGTCAGACCCAGTGTTGACATGTGGCAAGACACTCCTCGGGGCGCGTCTTGCTTGGGCTTCTCTCCTGGAGGCCCTCAGTCAGACCCAGTGTTGACAAGTGTCAAGACGCTCCTCGGGGCACGTCTTGCTTGAGCCTCTCTCCTGGACGCGCTCAGTCAGACCGAGTGCTGACATGTGGCAAGACGCTCCTCGGTGCGCGTCTTGCTTGGGCCTCTCTCCTGGAGGCGCTCAGTCAGACCCAGTGGTGACATATGGCAAGACGCTCCTCGGGGCGCGTGTTGCGTGGGCCTCTCTCCTGGAGGCCCTCTGTAAGACCCAGTGTTGACATGTGGCAAGACACTCCTCAGGGCGCGTCTTGCTTGGGCTTCTCTCCTGGAGGCCCTCAGTCAGACCCAGTGTTGACAAGTGTCAAGACGCTCCTCGGGGCACGTCTTGCTTGGGCCTCTCTCCTGGAGGCGCTCAGTCAGACCCATTGTTGACATGTGGCAAAACGCTCCTCGGGGCGCGTCTTGCTTGGGCTTCTCTCCTGGAGGCGCTCAGTCAGACCCAGTGTTGACATGTGGCAAGACGCTCCTCGGGGCGCGTCTTACTTGGGCCTCTCTCCTGGAGGCGCTCAGTCAGACCCAGTGTTGACATGTGGCAAGACGCTCCTCGGGGCGCGTCTTGCTTGGGCCTCTCTCCTGGAGGCTCTCAGTCAGACCCAGTGGTGACATGTGGCAAGACGCTACTCGGGGCGCGTCTTGCTTGGGCCTCTCTCCTGGATGCGCTCAGTCAGACCCAGTGTTGACATGTGGCAAGACACTCCTCGGGGCGCGTCTTGCTTGGGCCTCTCTCCTGGAGGCCCTCTGTCAGACCCAGTGTTGACATGTGGCAAGACACTCCTCGGGGCGCGTCTTGCTTGGGCTTCTCTCATGGAGGCCCTCAGTAAGACCCAGTGTTGACAAGTGTCAAGACACTCCTCGGGGCGCATCTTGCTTGGGCCTCTCTCCTGGAGGCGCTCAGTCAGACCCATTGTTGACATGTGGCAAGACGCTCCTCGGGGCGCGTCTTGCTTGGGCTTCTCTCCTGGAGGCCCTCAGTCAGACCCATTGTTGACATGTGGCAAGACGCTCCTCGGGGCGCTTCTTGCTTGGGCCTCTCTCCTGGAGGCGCTCAGTCAGACCCATTGTTGACATGTGGCAAGACTCTACTCGGGGCGCTTCTTGCTTGGGCCTCTCTCCTGGAGGCGCTCAGTCAGACCCAGTGATGACATGTGGCAAGACGCTCCTCGGGGCACGTCTTGCTTGGGCCTCTCTCCTGGAGGCGCTAAGTCAGACCCAGTGGTAACATGTGGCTAGACGCTCCTCGGGGCACGTATTGCTTGGGCCTCTCTCCTGGAGGCCCTCTGTCAGACCCAGTGTTGACATGTGGCAAGACGCTCCTCGGGGCGCGTCTTGCTTGGATCTCTCTCCTGGAGGTCCTCAATCAGACCCAGTGTTGACACGTGGCAAGATGCTCCTCGGGGCGCGTCTTGCTTGGGCCTCTCTCCTGGAGGCGCTCAGTCAGACCGAGTAGTGACATGTGGCATGACGATTCTCGGGGCGCGTCTTGCTTGGGCCTCTCTCCTGGAGGCGCTCAGTCAGACCCAGTGGTGACATGTGGCAAGACACTCCTCGGGGCGCGTCTTGCTTCGGCCTCTCTCCTGGAGGCCCGCTGTCAGACCCAGTGTTGACATGTGGCAAGACGCTCCTAGGGGCGCGTCTTGCTTGGGCCTCTCTCCTGGAGGCGCTCAGTCAAACCGAGTGCTGACATGTGGCAAGACGCTCCTCGGGACGCGTCTTGCTTGGGCCTCTCTCCTGGAGGCGCTCAGTCAGACCCAGTGGTGACATATGGCAAGACGCTCCTCGGGGCGCGTGTTGCTTGGGCCTCTCTCCTGGAGGCCCTCTGTCAGACCCAGTGTTGACATGTGGCAAGACGCTCCTCGGGGCGCGTCTTGCTTGGGCCTCTCTCCTGGAGGCGCTCAGTCAGACCCAGTGTTGACATCTGGCAAGACGCTCCTCGGGGCGCGTGTTGCTTGGGCCTCTCTCCTGGAGGCCCTCTGTCAGACCCAGTGTTGACATGTGGCAAGACGCTCCTCAGGGCGCGTCTTGCTTGGGCCTCTCTCCTGGAGGCGCTCAGTCAGACCCAGTGTTGACATGTGGCAAGACGCTCCTAGGGGCGCGTCTTGCTTGGGCCTCTCTCCTGGAGGCCTGCTGTCAGACCCATTGTTGACATGTGTCAAGACGCTCCTAGGGGCGCGTCTTGCTTGGGCCTCTCTCCTTGAGGCGCTCAGTCAGACCCAGTGGTGACATATGGCAAGACGCTCCTCGGGGCGCGTGTTGCTTGGGCCTCTCTCCTGGAGGCCCTCTGTCAGACCCAGTGTTGACATGTGGCAAGACACTCTCGGGGCGCGTCTTGCTTGGGCCTTTCTCCTGGAGGCGCTCAGTCAGACCCAGTGTTGACATGTGGCAAGACGCTCCTAGGGGCGCGTCTTGCTTGGGCCTCTCTCCTGGAGGCGCTCAGTCAGACCGAGTGCTGACATGTGGCAAGACGCTCCTCGGTGCGCGTCTTGCTTGGGCCTCTCTCCTGGAGGCGCTCAGTCAGACCCAGTGGTGACATATGGCAAGACGCTCCTCGGGGCGCGTATTGCTTGGGCCTCTCTCCTGGAGGCCCTCTGTCAGACCCAGTGTTGACATGTGGCAAGACACTCCTAGGGGCGCGTCTTGCTTGGGCCTCTCTCCTGGAGGCGCTCAGTCAGACCGAGTGCTGACATGTGGCAAGACGCTCCTCGGTGCGCGTCTTGCTTGGGCCTCTCTCCTGGAGGCGCTCAGTCAGACCCAGTGGTGACATATGGCAAGACGCTCCTCGGGGCGCGTGTTGCGTGGGCCTCTCTCCTGGAGGCCCTCTGTCAGACCGAGTGTTGACATGTGGCAAGACACTCCTCGGGGCGCGTCTTGCTTGGGCTTCTCTCCTGGAGGCCCTCAGTCAGACCCAGTGTTGACAAGTGTCAAGACGCTCCTCGGGGCACATCTTGCTTGAGCCTCTCTCCTGGACGCGCTCAGTCAGACCGAGTGCTGACATGTGGCAAGACGCTCCTCGGTGCGCGTCTTGCTTGGGCCTCTCTCCTGGAGGCGCTCAGTCAGACCCAGTGGTGACATATGGCAAGACGCTCCTCGGGGCGCGTGTTGCGTGGGCCTCTCTCCTGGAGGCCCTCTGTAAGACCCAGTGTTGACATGTGGCAAGACACTCCTCAGGGCGCGTCTTGCTTGGGCTTCTCTCCTGGAGGCCCTCAGTCAGACCCAGTGTTGACAAGTGTCAAGACGCTCCTCGGGGCACGTCTTGCTTGGGCCTCTCTCCTGGAGGCGCTCAGTCAGACCCATTGTTGACATGTGGCAAGACGCTCCTCGGGGCGCGTCTTGCTTGGCCTTCTCTCCTGGAGGCCCTCAGTCAGACCCATTGTTGACATGTGGCAAGACGCTCCTCGGGGAGCTTCTTGCTTGGGCCTCTCTCCTGGAGGCGCTCAGTCAGACCCAGTGTTGACATTTGGCAAGACGCTCCTCGGGGTGCGTCTTGCTTGGGCCTCTCTCCTGGAGGCGCTCAGTCAGACCCAGTGGTGACATATGGCAAGACGCTCCTCGGGGCGCGTATTGCTTGGGCCTCTCTCCTGGAGGCCCTCTGTCAGACCCAGTGTTGACATGTGGCAAGACACTCCTAGGGGCACGTCTTGCTTGGCTCTCTCTCCTGGAGGCGCTCAGTCAGACCGAGTGCTGACATGTGGCAAGACGCTCCTCGGGGCGCGTCTTGCTTGGGCCTCTCTCCTGGAGGCCCTCTGTCAGACCCAGTGTTGACATGTGGCAAGACACTCCTAGGGGCACGTCTTGCTTGGCTCTCTCTCTCCTGGAGGCGCTCAGTCAGACCGAGTGCTGACATGTGGCAAGACGCTCCTCGGGGCGCGTCTTGCTTGGGCCTCTCTCCTGGAGGCGCTCAGTCAGACCCAGTGGTGACATATGGCAAGACGCTCCTCGGGGCGCGTATTGCTTGGGCCTCTCTCCTGGAGGCCCTCTGTCAGACCCAGTGTTGACATGTGGCAAGACACTCCTCGGGGCACGTCTTGCTTGGGCTTCTCTCATGGAGGCCCTCAGTCAGACCCAGTGTTAACAAGTGTCAAGACACTCCTCGGGGAGCGTCTTGCTTGGGCCTTTCTCCTGGAGGCGCTCAGTCAGACCGAGTAGTGACATGTGGCATGACGCTCCTCGGGGCGCGTCTTGCTTGGGCCTCTCTCCTAGAGGCGCTCAGTCATACCCAGTGGTGACATGTGGGAAGACGCTCCTCGGGGCACATCTTGCTTGAGCCTCTCTCCTGGACGCGCTCAGTCAGACCGAGTGCTGACATGTGGCAAGACGCTCCTCGGTGCGCGTCTTGCTTGGGCCTCTCTCCTGGAGGCGCTCAGTCAGACCCAGTGGTGACATATGGCAAGACGCTCCTCGGGGCGCGTGTTGCGTGGGCCTCTCTCCTGGAGGCGCTCAGTCAGACCCAGTGGTGACATATGGCAAGACGCTCCTCGGGGCGCGTGTTGCGTGGGCCTCTCTCCTGGAGGCCCTCTGTAAGACCCAGTGTTGACATGTGGCAAGACACTCCTCAGGGCGCGTCTTGCTTGGGCTTCTCTCCTGGAGGCCCTCAGTCAGACCCAGTGTTGACAAGTGTCAAGACGCTCCTCGGGGCACGTCTTGCTTGGGCCTCTCTCCTGGAGGCGCTCAGTCAGACCCATTGTTGACATGTGGCAAGACGCTCCTCGGGGCGCGTCTTGCTTGGCCTTCTCTCCTGGAGGCCCTCAGTCAGACCCATTGTTGACATGTGGCAAGACGCTCCTCGGGGAGCTTCTTGCTTGGGCCTCTCTCCTGGAGGCGCTCAGTCAGACCCAGTGTTGACATTTGGCAAGACGCTCCTCGGGGTGCGTCTTGCTTGGGCCTCTCTCCTGGAGGCGCTCAGTCAGACCCAGTGGTGACATATGGCAAGACGCTCCTCGGGGCGCGTATTGCTTGGGCCTCTCTCCTGGAGGCCCTCTGTCAGACCCAGTGTTGACATGTGGCAAGACACTCCTAGGGGCACGTCTTGCTTGGCTCTCTCTCCTGGAGGCGCTCAGTCAGACCGAGTGCTGACATGTGGCAAGACGCTCCTCGGGGCGCGTCTTGCTTGGGCCTCTCTCCTGGAGGCCCTCTGTCAGACCCAGTGTTGACATGTGGCAAGACACTCCTAGGGGCACGTCTTGCTTGGCTCTCTCTCTCCTGGAGGCGCTCAGTCAGACCGAGTGCTGACATGTGGCAAGACGCTCCTCGGGGCGCGTCTTGCTTGGGCCTCTCTCCTGGAGGCGCTCAGTCAGACCCAGTGGTGACATATGGCAAGACGCTCCTCGGGGCGCGTATTGCTTGGGCCTCTCTCCTGGAGGCCCTCTGTCAGACCCAGTGTTGACATGTGGCAAGACACTCCTCGGGGCACGTCTTGCTTGGGCTTCTCTCATGGAGGCCCTCAGTCAGACCCAGTGTTAACAAGTGTCAAGACACTCCTCGGGGAGCGTCTTGCTTGGGCCTTTCTCCTGGAGGCGCTCAGTCAGACCGAGTAGTGACATGTGGCATGACGCTCCTCGGGGCGCGTCTTGCTTGGGCCTCTCTCCTAGAGGCGCTCAGTCATACCCAGTGGTGACATGTGGGAAGACACTCCTCGGGGCGCGTCTTGCTAAGGCCTCTCCCCTGGAGGCCCTCTGTCAGACCCAGTGTTGACATGTGGCAAGACGCTCCTCGGGGCGCGTCTTACTTGGGCCTCTCTCCTGGAGGCGCTCAGTCAGACCCAGTGTTGACATGTGGCAAGACGCTCCTCGGGGCGGGTATTGCTTGGGCCTCTCTCCTGGAGGCCCTCTGTCAGACCCAGTGTTGACATGTGGCAAGACACTCCTCGGGGCACGTCTTGCTTGGGCTTCTCTCCTGGAGGCCCTCAGTCAGACCCAGTGTTAACAAGTGTCAAGACACTCCTCGGGGCGCGTCTTTCTTGGGCCTCTCTCCTGGAGGCGCTCAGTCAGACCGAGTAGTGACTTGTGGCATGACGCTCCTCGGGGCGCATCTTGCTTGGGCCTCTCTCCTAGAGGCGCTCAGTCAGACCCAGTGGTGACATGTGGCAAGACACTCCTCGGGGCGCGTCTTGCTTGGGCCTCTCTCCTGGAGGCCCTCTGTCAGACCCAGTGTTGACATGTGGCAAGACGCTTCTCGGGGCGCGTCTTGCTCGGGCCTCTCTCATTGAGGCCCTCAGTCAGACCCAGTGTTGACAAGTGTCAAGACGCTCCTCGGTGCGCGTCTTGCTTGGGCCTCTCTCCTGGAGGCTCTCAGTCAGACCCAGTGGTGACATGTGGCAAGACGCTCCTCAGGGCGTGTCTTGCTTGGGCCTCTCTCCTGGAGGCCCTCTGTCAGACCCAGTGTTAACAAGTGTCAAGACACTCCTCGGGGAGCGTCTTGCTTGGGCCTTTCTCCTGGAGGCGCTCAGTCAGACCGAGTAGTGACATGTGGCATGACGCTCCTCGGGGCGCGTCTTGCTTGGGCCTCTCTCCTAGAGGCGCTCAGTCATACCCAGTGGTGACATGTGGCAAGACACTCCTCGGGGCGCGTCTTGCTAAGGCCTCTCCCCTGGAGGCCCTCTGTCAGACCCAGTGTTGACATGTGGCAAGACGCTTCTCGGGGCGCGTCTTGCTTGGGCCTCTCTCATGGAGGCCCTCACTCAGACCCAGTGTTGACAAGTGTCAAGACGCTCCTCGGGGCGCGTCTTGCTTGGGCCTCTCTCCTGGAGGCGCTCAGTCAGACCCAGTGTTGACATGTGGCAAGACGCTCCTCGGGGCGCGTCTTACTTGGGCCTCTCTCATGGAGGCGCTCAGTCAGACCCAGTGTTGACATGTGGCAAGACGCTCCTCGGGGCGCGTATTGCTTGGGCCTCTCTCCTGGAGGCCCTCTGTCAGACCCAGTGTTGACATGTGGCAAGACACTCCTCGGGGCACGTCTTGCTTGGGCTTCTCTCATTGAGGCCCTCAGTCAGACCCAGTGTTAACAAGTGTCAAGACACTCCTCGGGGCGCGTCTTGCTTGGGCCTCTCTCCTGGAGGCGCTCAGTCAGACCGAGTAGTGACATGTGGCATGACGCTCCTCGGGGCGCGTCTTGCTTGGGCCTCTCTCCTAGAGGCGCTCAGTCAGACCCAGTGGTGACATGTGGCAAGACACTCCTCGGGGCGCGTCTTGCTTGGGCCTCTCTCCTGGAGGCCCTCTGTCAGACCCAGTGTTGACATGTGGCAAGACGCTTCTCGGGGCGCGTCTTGCTTGGGCCTCTTTCATTGAGGCCCTCAGTCAGATCCAGTGTTGACAAGTGTCAAGACGCTCCTCGGTGCGCGTCTTGCTTGGGCCTCTCTCCTGGAGGCGCTCAGTCAGACCCAGTGTTGACATGTGGCAAGACCCTCCTCGGGGCGCGTCTTACTTGGGCCTCTCTCCTGGAGGCGCTGAGTCAGACCCAGTGTTGACATGTGGCAAGACGCTCCTCGGGGCGCGTCTTGCTTGGGCCTCTCTCCTGGAGGCTCTCAGTCAGACCCAGTGGTGACATGTGGCAAGACGCTCCTCGGGGCGCGTCTTGCTTGGGCCTCTCTCCTGGAGGCGCTCAGTCAGAACGAGTGCTGACATGTGGCAAGACGCTCCTCGGGGCGCGTCTTGCTTGGGCCTCTCTCCTGGAGGCGCTCAGTCAGACCCAGTGGTGACATGTGGCAAGATGCTCCTCAGGGCACGTCTTGCTTGGGCCTCTCTCCTGGAGGCCCTCAATCAGACCCAGTGTTGACACGTGGCAAGACGCTCCTCGGGGCGCGTCTTGCTTGGGCCTCTCTCCTGGAGGCGCTCAGTCAGACCCAGTGTTGACATGTGGCAAGACGCTCCTCGGGGCGCGTCTTACTTGGGCCTCTCTCCTGGAGGCGCTCAGTCAGACCCAGTGTTGACATGTGGCAAGACGCTCCTCGGGGCGCGTCTTGCTTGGTCCTCTCTCCTGGATGCGCTCAGTCAGACCGAGTGCTGACATGTGGCAAGACGCTCCTCGGGGCGGGTCTTGCTTGGGCCTCTCTCCTGGAGGCCCTCTGTCAGACCCAGTGTTGACATGTGGCAAGACGCTCCTCGGGGCAGGTCTTGCTTGGGCCTCTCTCCTGGAGGCCCTCAATCAGACCCAGTGTTGACACGTGGCAAGACGCTCCTCGGGGCGCGTCTTGCTTGGGCCTCTCTCCTGGAGGCGCTCAGTCAAACCGAGTAGTGACATGTGGCATGACGCTCCTCGGGGCGCGTCTTGCTTGGGCCTCTCTCCTAGAGGCGCTCAGTCAGACCCAGTGGTGACATGTGGCAAGAAACTCCTCGGGGCGAGTCTTGCTTGGGCCTCTCTCCTGGAGGCCCTCTGTCAGACCCAGTGTTGACATGTGGCAAGACACTCCTCGGGGCGCGTCTTGCTTGGGCTTCTCTCATGGAGGCACTCAGTCAGACCCATTGTTGACATGTGGCAAGACGCTCCTCGGGGCGCGTCTTGCTTGGGCTTCTCTCCTGGAGGCCCTCAGTCAGACCCATTGTTGACAAGAGGCAAGACGCTCCTCGGGGCGCTTCTTGCTTGGGCCTCTCTCCTGGAGGCGCTCAGTCAGACCCAGTGTTGACATGTGGCAAGACGCTCCTCGGGGCGCGTCTTGCTTGGGCTTCTCTCCTGGAGGCCCTCAGTCAGACCCATTGTTGACAAGAGGCAAGACGCTCCTCGGGGCGCTTCTTGCTTGGGCCTCTCTCCTGGAGGCGCTCCGGCAGACCCAGTGTTGACATGTGGCAAGACGCTCCTCGGGGCACGTCTTGCTTGGGCCTCTCTCCTGGAGGCGCTCAGTCAGACCCAGTGTTGACATATGGCAAGACGCTCCTCGGGGCGCGTCTTGCTTGGGACTCTCTCCTGGAGGCGCTCAGTCAGACCAAGTGGTGACATGTGGCAAGACGCTCCTCGGGGCGCGTCTTACTTGGGCCTCTCTCCTGGAGGCGCTCAGTCAGACCCAGTGGTGACATGTGGCAAGACGCTCCTCGGGTCACGTATTGCTTGGGCCTTTCTCCTGGAGGCGCTCAGTCAGACCGAGTAGTGACATGTGGCATGACGCTCCTCGGGGCGCGTCTTGCTTGGGCCTCTCTCCTAGAGGCGCTCAGTCATACCCAGTGGTGACATGTGGGAAGACACTCCTCGGGGCGCGTCTTGCTAAGGCCTCTCCCCTGGAGGCCCTCTGTCAGACCCAGTGTTGACATGTGGCAAGACGCTCCTCGGGGCGCGTCTTACTTGGGCCTCTCTCCTGGAGGCGCTCAGTCAGACCCAGTGTTGACATGTGGCAAGACGCTCCTCGGGGCGTGTATTGCTTGGGCCTCTCTCCTGGAGGCCCTCTGTCAGACCCAGTGTTGACATGTGGCAAGACACTCCTCGGGGCACGTCTTGCTTGGGCTTCTCTCCTGGAGGCCCTCAGTCAGACCCAGTGTTAACAAGTGTCAAGACACTCCTCGGGGCGCGTCTTGCTTGGGCCTCTCTCCTGGAGGCGCTCAGTCAGACCGAGTAGTGACTTGTGGCATGACGCTCCTCGGGGCGCGTCTTGCTTGGGCCTCTCTCCTAGAGGCGCTCAGTCAGACCCAGTGGTGACATGTGGCAAGACACTCCTCGGGGCGCGTCTTGCTTGGGCCTCTCTCCTGGAGGCCCTCTGTCAGACCCAGTGTTGACATGTGGCAAGACGCTTCTCGGGGCGCGTCTTGCTCGGGCCTCTCTCATTGAGGCCCTCAGTCAGACCCAGTGTTGACAAGTGTCAAGACGCTCCTCGGTGCGCGTCTTGCTTGGGCCTCTCTCCTGGAGGCTCTCAGTCAGACCCAGTGGTGACATGTGGCAAGACGCTCCTCGGGGCACATCTTGCTTGGGCCTCTCTCCTGGAGGCGCTCAGTCAGACCCAGTGTTGACATGTGGCAAGACGCTCCTCGGGGCGCGTCTTCCTTGGGCCTCTCTCCTGGAGGCGCTCAGTCAGACCCAGTGTTGACATGTGGCAAGACGCTCCTCGGGGCGCGTCTTACTTGGGCCTCTCTCCTGGAGGCGCTCAGTCAGACCCAGTGTTGACATGTGGCAAGACGCTCCTCGGGGCGCTTCTTGCTTGGGCCTCTCTCCTGGAGGCGCTCAGTCAGACCCAGTGTTGACATGTGGCAAGACGCTCCTCGGGGCGCGTCTTACTTGGGCCTCTCTCCTGGAGGCCCTCAGTCAGACCCATTGTTGACATGTGGCAAGACGCTCTTCGGGGCGCTTCTTGCTTGGGCCTCTCTCCTGGAGGCGCTCAGTCAGACCCAGTGTTGACATGTGGCAAGACGCTCCTCGGTGCGCGTCTTGCTTGGGCCTCTCTCCTGGAGGCGCTCAGTCAGACCCAGTGTTGACATGTGGCAAGACACTCCTCGGGGTGCGTCTTAATTGGGCCTCTCTCCTGGAGGCCCTCTGTCAGACCCAGTGTTGACATGTGGCAAGACACTCCTCGGGGCGCGTCTTGATTGGGCTTCTCTCATGGAGGCCCTCAGTCAGACCCAGGGTTAACAAGTGTCAAGACACTCCTCGGGGCGCGTCTTGCTTGGGCCTCTCTCCTGGAGGCGCTAAGTCAGACCGAGTGCTGACATGTGGCAAGACGCCTCTCGGGGCGCGTCTTGCTTGGGCCTCTCTCTTGGAGGCGCTCAGTCAGACCCAGTGGTGACGTATGGCAAGACGCTCCTCGGGGCGCGTATTGCTTGGGCCTCTGTCCTGGAGGCCCTCTGTCAGACCCAGTGTTGACATGTGCCAAGACACTCCTCGGGGCGCGTCTTGCTTGGGCTTCTCTCATGGAGGCCCTCAGTCAGACCCAGTGTTAACAAGTGTCAAGACACTCCTCGGGGCGCGTCTTGCTTGGGCCTCTCTCCTGGAGGCGCTCAGTCAGACCCATTGTTGACATGTGGCAAGACGCTCCTCGGGGCGCGTCTTGCTTTGGCTTCTCTCCTGGAGGCCCTCAGTCAGACCCATTGTTGACATGTGGCAAGACGCTCCTCGGGGAGCTTCTTGCTTGGGCCTCTCTCCAGGAGGCGCTCTGTCAGACCCAGTGTTGACATGTGGCAAGACTCTCCTCGGGGCGCTTCTTGCATGGGCCATCTCCTGGAGGCGCTCAGTCAGACCCAGTGTTGACATGTGGCAAGACGCTCCTCGGGGCACATCTTGCTTGGGCCTCTCTCCTGGAGGCGCTCAGTCAGACCCAGTGTTGACATGTGGCAAGACTCTCCTCGGGGCGCGTCTTGCTTGGGCCTCTCTCCTGGAGGCGCTCAGTCAGACCCAGTGTTGACATGTGGCAAGACGCTCCTCGGGGCGCGTCTTACTTGGGCCTCTCTCCTGGAGGCGCTCAGTCAGACCCAGTGTTGACATGTGGCAAGACGCTCCTCGGGGCGCGTCTTGCTTGGGCCTCTCTCCTGGAGGCTCTCAGTCAGACCCAGTGGTGACATGTGGCAAGACGCTACTCGGGGCGCGTCTTGCTTGGGCCTCTCTCCTGGCGGCGCTCTGTCAGACCCAGTGTTGACATGTGGCAAGACACTCCTCGGGGCGCGTCTTGCTTGGGCCTCTCTCCTGGAGGCCCTCTGTCAGACCCAGTGTTGACATGTGGCAAGACACTCCTCGGGGCGCGTCTTGCTTGGGCTTCTCTCATGGAGGCCCTCAGTAAGACCCAGTGTTGACAAGTGTCAAGACACTCCTCGGGGCGCATCTTGCTTGGGCCTCTCTCCTGGAGGCGCTCAGTCAGACCCATTGTTGACATGTGGCAAGACGCTCCTCGGGGCGCGTCTTGCTTGGGCTTCTCTCCTGGAGGCCCTCAGTCAGACCCATTGTTGACATGTGGCAAGACGCTCCTCGGGGCGCTTCTTGCTTGGGCCTCTCTCCTGGAGGCGCTCAGTCAGACCCATTGTTGACATGTGGCAAGACTCTACTCGGGGTGCTTCTTGCTTGGGCCTCTCTCCTGGAGGCGCTCAGTCAGACCCAGTGATGACATGTGGCAAGACGCTCCTCGGGGCACGTCTTGCTTGGGCCTCTCTCCTGGAGGCGCTCAGTCAGACCCAGTGGTAACATGTGGCTAGACGCTCCTCGGGGCACGTATTGCTTGGGCCTCTCTCCTGGAGGCCCTCTGTCAGACCCAGTGTTGACATGTGGCAAGACGCTCCTCGGGGCGCGTCTTGCTTGGATCTCTCTCCTGGAGGTCCTCAATCAGACCCAGTGTTGACACGTGGCAAGATGCTCCTCGGGGCGCGTCTTGCTTGGGCCTCTCTCCTGGAGGCGCTCAGTCAGACCGAGTAGTGACATGTGGCATGACGCTTCTCGGGGCGCGTCTTGCTTGGGCCTCTCTCCTGGAGGCGCTCAGTCAGACCCAGTGGTGACATATGGCAAGACGCTCCTCGGGGCGCGTGTTGCTTGGGCCTCTCTCCTGGAGGCCCTCTGTCAGACCCAGTGTTGACATTTGGCAAGACGCTCCTCGGGGCGCGTCTTGCTTGGGCCTCTCTCCTGGAGGCGCTCAGTCAGACCCAGTGTTGACATGTGGCAAGACGCTCCTCGGGGCGCGTGTTGCTTGGGCCTCTCTCCTGGAGGCCCTCTGTCAGACCCAGTGTTGACATGTGGCAAGACGCTCCTCAGGGCGCGTCTTGCTTGGGCCTCTCTCCTGGAGGCGCTCAGTCAGACCCAGTGTTGACATGTGGCAAGACGCTCCTAGGGGCGCGTCTTGCTTGGGCCTCTCTCCTGGAGGCCCTCAGTCAGACCCAGTGTTGACAGGTGGCAAGACACTCCTCGGGGCGCGTCTTGCTTGGGCCTCTCTCCTGGAGGCCCGCTGTCAGACCCATTGTTGACATGTGTCAAGACACTCCTAGGGGCGCGTCTTGCTTGGGCCTCTCTCCTTGAGGCGCTCAGTCAGACCCAGTCGTGACATATGGCAAGACGCTCCTCGGGGCGCGTGTTGCTTGGGCCTCTCTCCTGGAGGCCCTCTGTCAGACCCAGTGTTGACATGTGGCAAGACACTCTCGGGGCGCGTCTTTCTTGGGCCTTTCTCCTGGAGGCGCTCAGTCAGACCCAGTGTTGACATGTGGCAAGACGCTCCTAGGGGCGCGTCTTGCTTGGGCCTCTCTCCTGGAGGCGCTCAGTCAGACCGAGTGCTGACATGTGGCAAGACGCTACTCGGGGCGCGTCTTGCTTGGGCCTCTCTCCTGGAGGCGCTCAGTCAGACCCAGTGGTGACATATGGCAAGACGCTCCTCGGGGCGCGTATTGCTTGGGCCTCTCTCCTGGAGGCCCTCTGTCAGACCCAGTGTTGACATGTGGCAAGACACTCCTAGGGGCGCGTCTTGCTTGGGCCTCTCTCCTGGAGGCGCTCAGTCAGACCGAGTGCTGACATGTGGCAAGACGCTCCTCGGTGCGCGTCTTGCTTGGGCCTCTCTCCTGGAGGCGCTCAGTCAGACCCAGTGGTGACATATGGCAAGACGCTCCTCGGGGCGCGTGTTGCGTGGGCCTCTCTCCTCGAGGCCCTCTGTCAGACCCAGTGTTGACATGTGGCAAGACACTCCTCGGGGCGCGTCTTGCTTGGGCTTCTCTCCTGGAGGCCCTCAGTCAGACCCAGTGTTGACAAGTGTCAAGACGCTCCTCGGGGCACGTCTTGCTTGAGCCTCTCTCCTGGACGCGCTCAGTCAGACCGAGTGCTGACATGTGGCAAGACGCTCCTCGGTGCGCGTCTTGCTTGGGCCTCTCTCCTGGAGGCGCTCAGTCAGACCCAGTGTTGACATATGGCAAGACGCTCCTCGGGGCGCGTGTTGCGTGGGCCTCTCTCCTGGAGGCCCTCTGTAAGACCCAGTGTTGACATGTGGCAAGACACTCCTCAGGGCGCGTCTTGCTTGGGCTTCTCTCCTGGAGGCCCTCAGTCAGACCCAGTGTTGACAAGTGTCAAGACGCTCCTCGGGGCACGTCTTGCTTGGGCCTCTCTCCTGGAGGCGCTCAGTCAGACCCATTGTTGACATGTGGCAAGACGCTCCTCGGGGCGCGTCTTGCTTGGGCTTCTCTCCTGGAGGCCCTCAGTCAGACCCATTGTTGACATGTGGCAAGACGCTCCTCGGGGAGCTTCTTGCTTGGGCCTCTCTCCTGGAGGCGCTCAGTCAGACCCAGAGTTGACATTTGGCAAGACGCTCCTCGGGGTGCGTCTTGCTTGGGCCTCTCTCCTGGAGGCGCTCAGTCAGATCCAGTGGTGACATATGGCAAGACGCTCCTCGGGGCACGTATTGCTTGGGCCTCTCTCCTGGAGGCGCTCAGTCAGACCGAGTGCTGACATGTGGCAAGACGCTCCTCGGGGCGCGTCTTGCTTGGGCCTCTCTCCTGGAGGCCCTCTGTGTGACCCAGTGTTGAAAGGTGGCAAGACACTCCTAGGGGCACGTCTTGCTTGGCTCTCTCTCTCCTGGAGGCGCTCAGTCAGACCCAGTGTTGACATGTGGCAAGACGCTCCTCGGGGCGCGTCTTGCTTGGGCCTCTCTCCTGGAGGCTCTCAGTCAGACCCAGTGGTGACATGTGGCAAGACGCTACTCGGGGCGCGTCTTGCTTGGGCCTCTCTCCTGGAGGCGCTCAGTCAGACCCAGTGTTGACATGTGGCAAGACACTCCTCGGGGCGCGTCTTGCTTGGGCCTCTCTCCTGGAGGCCCTCTGTCAGACCCAGTGTTGACATGTGGCAAGACACTCCTCGGGGCGCGTCTTGCTTGGGCTTCTCTCATGGAGGCCCTCAGTAAGACCCAGTGTTGACAAGTGTCAAGACACTCCTCGGGGCGCATCTTGCTTGGGCCTCTCTCCTGGAGGCGCTCAGTCAGACCCATTGTTGACATGTGGCAAGACGCTCCTCGGGGCGCGTCTTGCTTGGGCTTCTCTCCTGGAGGCCCTCAGTCAGACCCATTGTTGACATGTGGCAAGACGCTCCTCGGGGCGCTTCTTGCTTGGGCCTCTCTCCTGGAGGCGCTCAGTCAGACCCATTGTTGACATGTGGCAAGACTCTACTCGGGGTGCTTCTTGCTTGGGCCTCTCTCCTGGAGGCGCTCAGTCAGACCCAGTGATGACATGTGGCAAGACGCTCCTCGGGGCACGTCTTGCTTGGGCCTCTCTCCTGGAGGCGCTCAGTCAGACCCAGTGGTAACATGTGGCTAGACGCTCCTCGGGGCACGTATTGCTTGGGCCTCTCTCCTGGAGGCCCTCTGTCAGACCCAGTGTTGACATGTGGCAAGACGCTCCTCGGGGCGCGTCTTGCTTGGATCTCTCTCCTGGAGGTCCTCAATCAGACCCAGTGTTGACACGTGGCAAGATGCTCCTCGGGGCGCGTCTTGCTTGGGCCTCTCTCCTGGAGGCGCTCAGTCAGACCGAGTAGTGACATGTGGCATGACGCTTCTCGGGGCGCGTCTTGCTTGGGCCTCTCTCCTGGAGGCGCTCAGTCAGACCCAGTGGTGACATATGGCAAGACGCTCCTCGGGGCGCGTGTTGCTTGGGCCTCTCTCCTGGAGGCCCTCTGTCAGACCCAGTGTTGACATGTGGCAAGACGCTCCTCGGGGCGCGTCTTGCTTGGGCCTCTCTCCTGGAGGCGCTCAGTCAGACCCAGTGTTGACATGTGGCAAGACGCTCCTCGGGGCGCGTGTTGCTTGGGCCTCTCTCCTGGAGGCCCTCTGTCAGACCCAGTGTTGACATGTGGCAAGACGCTCCTCAGGGCGCGTCTTGCTTGGGCCTCTCTCCTGGAGGCGCTCAGTCAGACCCAGTGTTGACATGTGGCAAGACGCTCCTAGGGGCGCGTCTTGCTTGGGCCTCTCTCCTGGAGGCCCTCAGTCAGACCCAGTGTTGACAGGTGGCAAGACACTCCTCGGGGCGCGTCTTGCTTGGGCCTCTCTCCTGGAGGCCCGCTGTCAGACCCATTGTTGACATGTGTCAAGACACTCCTAGGGGCGCGTCTTGCTTGGGCCTCTCTCCTTGAGGCGCTCAGTCAGACCCAGTCGTGACATATGGCAAGACGCTCCTCGGGGCGCGTGTTGCTTGGGCCTCTCTCCTGGAGGCCCTCTGTCAGACCCAGTGTTGACATGTGGCAAGACACTCTCGGGGCGCGTCTTTCTTGGGCCTTTCTCCTGGAGGCGCTCAGTCAGACCCAGTGTTGACATGTGGCAAGACGCTCCTCGGGGCGCGTATTGCTTGGGCCTCTCTCCTGGAGGCCCTCTGTCAGACCCAGTGTTGACATGTGGCAAGACACTCCTAGGGGCGCGTCTTGCTTGGGCCTCTCTCCTGGAGGCGCTCAGTCAGACCGAGTGCTGACATGTGGCAAGACGCTCCTCGGTGCGCGTCTTGCTAGGGCCTCTCTCCTGGAGGCGCTCAGTCAGACCCAGTGGTGACATATGGCAAGACGCTCCTCGGGGCGCGTGTTGCGTGGGCCTCTCTCCTCGAGGCCCTCTGTCAGACCCAGTGTTGACATGTGGCAAGACACTCCTCGGGGCGCGTCTTGCTTGGGCTTCTCTCCTGGAGGCCCTCAGTCAGACCCAGTGTTGACAAGTGTCAAGACGCTCCTCGGGGCACGTCTTGCTTGAGCCTCTCTCCTGGACGCGCTCAGTCAGACCGAGTGCTGACATGTGGCAAGACGCTCCTCGGTGCGCGTCTTGCTTGGGCCTCTCTCCTGGAGGCGCTCAGTCAGACCCAGTGTTGACATATGGCAAGACGCTCCTCGGGGCGCGTGTTGCGTGGGCCTCTCTCCTGGAGGCCCTCTGTAAGACCCAGTGTTGACATGTGGCAAGACACTCCTCAGGGCGCGTCTTGCTTGGGCTTCTCTCCTGGAGGCCCTCAGTCAGACCCAGTGTTGACAAGTGTCAAGACGCTCCTCGGGGCACGTCTTGCTTGGGCCTCTCTCCTGGAGGCGCTCAGTCAGACCCATTGTTGACATGTGGCAAGACGCTCCTCGGGGCGCGTCTTGCTTGGGCTTCTCTCCTGGAGGCCCTCAGTCAGACCCATTGTTGACATGTGGCAAGACGCTCCTCGGGGAGCTTCTTGCTTGGGCCTCTCTCCTGGAGGCGCTCAGTCAGACCCAGAGTTGACATTTGGCAAGACGCTCCTCGGGGTGCGTCTTGCTTGGGCCTCTCTCCTGGAGGCGCTCAGTCAGATCCAGTGGTGACATATGGCAAGACGCTCCTCGGGGCGCGTATTGCTTGGGCCTCTCTCCTGGAGGCCCTCTGTCAGACCCAGTGTTGACATGTGGCAAGACACTCCTAGGGGCACGTCTTGCTTGGCTCTCTCTCCTGGAGGCGCTCAGTCAGACCGAGTGCTGACATGTGGCAAGACGCTCCTCGGGGCGCGTCTTGCTTGGGCCTCTCTCCTGGAGGCCCTCTGTGTGACCCAGTGTTGAAAGGTGGCAAGACACTCCTAGGGGCACGTCTTGCTTGGCTCTCTCTCTCCTGGAGGCGCTCAGTCAGACCGAGTGCTGACATGTGGCAAGACGCTCCTCGGGGCGCGTCTTGCTTGGGCCTCTCTCCTGGAGGCGCTCAGTTAAACCGAGTGCTGACATGTGGCAAGACGCTCCTCGGGACGCGTCTTGCTTGGGCCTCTCTCCTGGAGGCGCTCAGTCAGACCCAGTGGTGACATATGGCAAGACGCTCCTCGGGGCGCGTGTTGCTTGGGCCTCTCTCCTGGAGGCCCTCTGTCAGACCCAGTGTTGACATGTGGCAAGACGCTCCTCGGGGCGCGTCTTGCTTGGGCCTCTCTCCTGGAGGCGCTCAGTCAGACCCAGTGTTGACATGTGGCAAGACGCTCCTCGGGGCGCGTGTTGCTTGGGCCTCTCTCCTGGAGGCCCTCTGTCAGACCCAGTGTTGACATGTGGCAAGACGCTCCTCAGGGCGCGTCTTGCTTGGGCCTCTCTCCTGGAGGCGCTCAGTCAGACCCAGTGTTGACATGTGGCAAGACGCTCCTAGGGGCGCGTCTTGCTTGGGCCTCTCTCCTGGAGGCCCTCAGTCAGACCCAGTGTTGACAGGTGGCAAGACACTCCTCGGGGCGTGTCTTGCTTGGGCCTCTCTCCTGGAGGCCCGCTGTCAGACCCATTGTTGACATGTGTCAAGACGCTCCTAGGGGCGCGTCTTGCTTGGGCCTCTCTCCTTGAGGCGCTCAGTCAGACCCAGTGGTGACATATGGCAAGACGCTCCTCGGGGCGCGTTTTGCTTGGGCCTCTCTCCTGGAGGCCCTCTGTCAGACCCAGTGTTGACATGTGGCAAGACACTCTCGGGGCGCGTCTTGCTTGGGCCTTTCTCCTGGAGGCGCTCAGTCAGACCCAGTGTTGACATGTGGCAAGACGCTCCTAGGGGCGCGTCTTGCTTGGGCCTCTCTCCTGGAGGCGCTCAGTCAGACCGAGTGCTGACATGTGGCAAGACGCTACTCGGGGCGCGTCTTGCTTGGGCCTCTCTCCTGGAGGCGCTCAGTCAGACCCAGTGGTGACATATGGCAAGACGCTCCTCGGGGCGCGTATTGCTTGGGCCTCTCTCCTGGAGGCCCTCTGTCAGACCCAGTGTTGACATGTGGCAAGACACTCCTAGGGGCGCGTCTTGCTTGGGCCTCTCTCCTGGAGGCGCTCAGTCAGACCGAGTGCTGACATGTGGCAAGACGCTCCTCGGTGCGCGTCTTGCTTGGGCCTCTCTCCTGGAGGCGCTCAGTCAGACCCAGTGGTGACATATGGCAAGACGCTCCTCGGGGCGCGTGTTGCGTGGGCCTCTCTCCTGGAGGCCCTCTGTCAGACCCAGTGTTGACATGTGGCAAGACACTCCTCGGGGCGCGTCTTGCTTGGGCTTCTCTCCTGGAGGCCCTCAGTCAGACCCAGTGTTGACAAGTGTCAAGACGCTCCTCGGGGCACGTCTTGCTTGAGCCTCTCTCCTGGACGCGCTCAGTCAGACCGAGTGCTGACATGTGGCAAGACGCTCCTCGGTGCGCGTCTTGCTTGGGCCTCTCTCCTGGAGGCGCTCAGTCAGACCCAGTGTTGACATATGGCAAGACGCTCCTCGGGGCGCGTGTTGCGTGGGCCTCTCTCCTGGAGGCCCTCTGTAAGACCCAGTGTTGACATGTGGCAAGACACTCCTCAGGGCGCGTCTTGCTTGGGCTTCTCTCCTGGAGGCCCTCAGTCAGACCCAGTGTTGACAAGTGTCAAGACGCTCCTCGGGGCACGTCTTGCTTGGGCCTCTCTCCTGGAGGCGCTCAGTCAGACCCATTGTTGACATGTGGCAAGACGCTCCTCGGGGCGCGTCTTGCTTGGGCTTCTCTCCTGGAGGCCCTCAGTCAGACCCATTGTTGACATGTGGCAAGACGCTCCTCGGGGAGCTTCTTGCTTGGGCCTCTCTCCTGGAGGCGCTCAGTCAGACCCAGTGTTGACATTTGGCAAGACGCTCCTCGGGGTGCGTCTTGCTTGGGCCTCTCTCCTGGAGGCGCTCAGTCAGACCCAGTGGTGACATATGGCAAGACGCTCCTCGGGGCGCGTATTGCTTGGGCCTCTCTCCTGGAGGCCCTCTGTCAGACCCAGTGTTGACATGTGGCAAGACACTCCTAGGGGCACGTCTTGCTTGGCTCTCTCTCCTGGAGGCGCTCAGTCAGACCGAGTGCTGACATGTGGCAAGACGCTCCTCGGGGCGCGTCTTGCTTGGGCCTCTCTCCTGGAGGCCCTCTGTGTGACCCAGTGTTGAAAGGTGGCAAGACACTCCTAGGGGCACGTCTTGCTTGGCTCTCTCTCTCCTGGAGGCGCTCAGTCAGACCGAGTGCTGACATGTGGCAAGACGCTCCTCGGGGCGCGTCTTGCTTGGGCCTCTCTCCTGGAGGCGCTCAGTCAGACCCAGTGGTGACATATGGCAAGACGCTCCTCGGGGCGCGTATTGCTTGGGCCTCTCTCCTGGAGGCCCTCTGTCAGACCCAGTGTTGACATGTGGCAAGACACTCCTCGGGGCACGTCTTGCTTGGGCTTCTCTCATGGAGGCCCTCAGTCAGACCCAGTGTTAACAAGTGTCAAGACGCTCCTCGGGACGCGTCTTGCTTGGGCCTCTCTCCTGGAGGCGCTCAGTCAGACCCAGTGGTGACATATGGCAAGACGCTCCTCGGGGCGCGTGTTGCTTGGGCCTCTCTCCTGGAGGCCCTCTGTCAGACCCAGTGTTGACATGTGGCAAGACGCTCCTCGGGGCGCGTCTTGCTTGGGCCTCTCTCCTGGAGGCGCTCAGTCAGACCCAGTGTTGACATGTGGCAAGACGCTCCTCGGGGCGCGTGTTGCTTGGGCCTCTCTCCTGGAGGCCCTCTGTCAGACCCAGTGTTGACATGTGGCAAGACGCTCCTCAGGGCGCGTCTTGCTTGGGCCTCTCTCCTGGAGGCGCTCAGTCAGACCCAGTGTTGACATGTGGCAAGACGCTCCTAGGGGCGCGTCTTGCTTGGGCCTCTCTCCTGGAGGCCCTCAGTCAGAACCAGTGTTGACAGGTGGCAAGACACTCCTCGGGGCGCGTCTTGCTTGGGCCTCTCTCCTGGAGGCCCGCTGTCAGACCCATTGTTGACATGTGTCAAGACGCTCCTAGGGGCGCGTCTTGCTTGGGCCTCTCTCCTTGAGGCGCTCAGTCAGACCCAGTGGTGACATATGGCAAGACGCTCCTCGGGGCGCGTTTTGCTTGGGCCTCTCTCCTGGAGGCCCTCTGTCAGACCCAGTGTTGACATGTGGCAAGACACTCTCGGGGCGCGTCTTGCTTGGGCCTTTCTCCTGGAGGCGCTCAGTCAGACCCAGTGTTGACATGTGGCAAGACGCTCCTAGGGGCGCGTCTTGCTTGGGCCTCTCTCCTGGAGGCGCTCAGTCAGACCGAGTGCTGACATGTGGCAAGACGCTACTCGGGGCGCGTCTTGCTTGGGCCTCTCTCCTGGAGGCGCTCAGTCAGACCCAGTGGTGACATATGGCAAGACGCTCCTCGGGGCGCGTATTGCTTGGGCCTCTCTCCTGGAGGCCCTCTGTCAGACCCAGTGTTGACATGTGGCAAGACACTCCTAGGGGCGCGTCTTGCTTGGGCCTCTCTCCTGGAGGCGCTCAGTCAGACCGAGTGCTGACATGTGGCAAGACGCTCCTCGGTGCGCGTCTTGCTTGGGCCTCTCTCCTGGAGGCGCTCAGTCAGACCCAGTGGTGACATATGGCAAGACGCTCCTCGGGGCGCGTGTTGCGTGGGCCTCTCTCCTGGAGGCCCTCTGTCAGACCCAGTGTTGACATGTGGCAAGACACTCCTCGGGGCGCGTCTTGCTTGGGCTTCTCTCCTGGAGGCCCTCAGTCAGACCCAGTGTTGACAAGTGTCAAGACGCTCCTCGGGGCACGTCTTGCTTGAGCCTCTCTCCTGGACGCGCTCAGTCAGACCGAGTGCTGACATGTGGCAAGACGCTCCTCGGTGCGCGTCTTGCTTGGGCCTCTCTCCTGGAGGCGCTCAGTCAGACCCAGTGTTGACATATGGCAAGACGCTCCTCGGGGCGCGTGTTGCGTGGGCCTCTCTCCTGGAGGCCCTCTGTAAGACCCAGTGTTGACATGTGGCAAGACACTCCTCAGGGCGCGTCTTGCTTGGGCTTCTCTCCTGGAGGCCCTCAGTCAGACCCAGTGTTGACAAGTGTCAAGACGCTCCTCGGGGCACGTCTTGCTTGGGCCTCTCTCCTGGAGGCGCTCAGTCAGACCCATTGTTGACATGTGGCAAGACGCTCCTCGGGGCGCGTCTTGCTTGGGCTTCTCTCCTGGAGGCCCTCAGTCAGACCCATTGTTGACATGTGGCAAGACGCTCCTCGGGGAGCTTCTTGCTTGGGCCTCTCTCCTGGAGGCGCTCAGTCAGACCCAGTGTTGACATTTGGCAAGACGCTCCTCGGGGTGCGTCTTGCTTGGGCCTCTCTCCTGGAGGCGCTCAGTCAGACCCAGTGGTGACATATGGCAAGACGCTCCTCGGGGCGCGTATTGCTTGGGCCTCTCTCCTGGAGGCCCTCTGTCAGACCCAGTGTTGACATGTGGCAAGACACTCCTAGGGGCACGTCTTGCTTGGCTCTCTCTCCTGGAGGCGCTCAGTCAGACCGAGTGCTGACATGTGGCAAGACGCTCCTCGGGGCGCGTCTTGCTTGGGCCTCTCTCCTGGAGGCCCTCTGTGTGACCCAGTGTTGAAAGGTGGCAAGACACTCCTAGGGGCACGTCTTGCTTGGCTCTCTCTCTCCTGGAGGCGCTCAGTCAGACCGAGTGCTGACATGTGGCAAGACGCTCCTCGGGGCGCGTCTTGCTTGGGCCTCTCTCCTGGAGGCGCTCAGTCAGACCCAGTGGTGACATATGGCAAGACGCTCCTCGGGGCGCGTATTGCTTGGGCCTCTCTCCTGGAGGCCCTCTGTCAGACCCAGTGTTGACATGTGGCAAGACACTCCTCGGGGCACGTCTTGCTTGGGCTTCTCTCATGGAGGCCCTCAGTCAGACCCAGTGTTAACAAGTGTCAAGACACTCCTCGGGCAGCGTCTTGCTTGGGCCTTTCTCCTGGAGGCGCTCAGTCAGACCGAGTAGTGACATGTGGCATGACGCTCCTCGGGGCGCGTCTTGCTTGGGCCTCTCTCCTAGAGGCGCTCAGTCATACCCAGTGGTGACATGTGGGAAGACACTCCTCGGGGCGCGTCTTGCTAAGGCCTCTCCCCTGGAGGCCCTCTGTCAGACCCAGTGTTGACATGTGGCAAGACGCTTCTCGGGGCGCGTCTTTCTTGGGCCTCTCTCATGGAGGCCCTCACTCAGACCCAGTGTTGACAAGTGTCAAGACGCTCCTCGGGGCGCGTCTTGCTTGGGCCTCTCTCCTGGAGGCGCTCAGTCAGACCCAGTGTTGACATGTGGCAAGACGCTCCTCGGGGCGCGTCTTACTTGGGCCTCTCTCCTGGAGGCGCTCAGTCAGACCCAGTGTTGACATGTGGCAAGACGCTCCTCGGGGCGCGTATTGCTTGGGCCTCTCTCCTGGAGGCCCTCTGTCAGACCCAGTGTTGACATGTGGCAAGACACTCCTCGGGGCACGTCTTGCTTGGGCTTCTCTCATGGAGGCCCTCAGTCAGACCCAGTGTTAACAAGTGTCAAGACACTCCTCGGGGCGCGTCTTGCTTGGGCCTCTCTCCTGGAGGCGCTCAGTCAGACCGAGTAGTGACTTGTGGCATGACGCTCCTCGGGGCGCGTCTTGCTTGGGCCTCTCTCCTAGAGGCGCTCAGTCAGACCCAGTGTTGACATGTGGCAAGACGCTTCTCGGGGCGCGTCTTGCTCGGGCCTCTCTCATTGAGGCCCTCAGTCAGACCCAGTGTTGACAAGTGTCAAGACGCTCCTCGGTGCGCGTCTTGCTTGGGCCTCTCTCCTGGAGGCGCTCAGTCAGACCCAGTGTTGACATGTGGCAAGACGCTCCTCGGGGCGCGTCTTGCTTGGGCCTCTCTCCTGGAGGCTCTCAGTCAGACCCAGTGGTGACGTGTGGCAAGACGCTCCTCGGGGCGTGTCTTGCTTGGGCCTCTCTCCTGGAGGCCCTCTGTCAGACCCAGTGTTAACAAGTGTCAAGACACTCCTCGGGGAGCGTCTTGCTTGGGCCTTTCTCCTGGAGGCGCTCAGTCAGACCGAGTAGTGACATGTGGCATGACGCTCCTCAGGGCGCGTCTTGCTTGGGCCTCTCTCCTAGAGGCGCTCAGTCATACCCAGTGGTGACATGTGGCAAGACACTCCTCGGGGCGCGTCTTGCTAAGGCCTCTCCCCTGGAGACCCTCTGTCAGACCTAGGGATGGGTACCTTTGACATTTGAATCGATCCGGTACTAATTCCCGGTACCTACGAGTCGATACCGGTACTTAACGGTACCAATTTTCGATACTTTTGAGTGTTTATTATTTTAATTCTCTTTTATAATTAAATATATATTTTTCTCAATATATAACCATATTTGATAAATATCACGATAAATAACATACAAGTTTGTATTTTAACATCGTCCTTGTAGTTTTATAAGCTGATAGTTAAACTGAAGCAAACATCTTTACTGTGAACTAAATTTACTGTGTATCTTCATTCCTTTTACCGTCTTTTTTCATTTGATTTTTCCTACTGGGAAGTTAGAATTTCCGAGGAGAAAGTGAACGCACCATTAGCTGATAACAATGGTGGCAATGGAAGCTAACATATCAAGCTAACGTTATCTTTAACAGTTTATTTAGCTGCTGGAGCAGATTAAAACGATGATGCCTCAAACTTAGATCGTTGTCACTGGTCTTACCTTCACCCAATCACCCGTCGCATTTAGTAAAGTAAAGCCAAACTTTAGAGCGCGTTCATGTTCTTCTAGTCGGAAATTCGGAGTTCCGAGGAGAAAGCGAACGCACCATTAGCGAAACGGAAGCTAACAAATCAAGGTAACGTTATCTTAAACATTTTATTTACCTACTGGAGCAGATTAAGATGAGGATGTCTCACTTAGATCGTTGTCTGTCGCTAGTTTCATCACCCAGTTACCCATCACATTTAGTGAAGTGGACCCAAGCTTTAGCGTGCGTTCTTTCTACCATGCTGCTCTGTTTACAACGGGCTCGCAGGGACCGGCGACATAACGCTCTTGCGCATGCGCAACTGTCTTGGCAGTACCGAAACGAGGCACCGTTTGAAATGACGTGAATCGGTGTTCGGTCGGTTCTATGGAATTCGGTCGGTACCATAAAAAGTACCGAATTCGGTACTCATCCCTAGTCAGACCCAGTGTTGACATGTGGCAAGACGCTTCTCGGGGCGCGTCTTGCTTGGGCCTCTCTCATGGAGGCCCTCACTCAGACCCAGTGTTGACAAGTGTCAAGACGCTCCTCGGGGCGCGTCTTGCTTGGGCCTCTCTCCTGGAGGCGCTCAGTCAGACCCAGTGTTGACATGTGGCAAGACGCTCCTCGGGGCGCGTCTTACTTGGGCCTCTCTCCTGGAGGCGCTCAGTCAGACCCAGTGTTGACATGTGGCAAGACGCTCCTCGGGGCGCGTATTGCTTGGGCCTCTCTCCTGGAGGCCCTCTGTCAGACCCAGTGTTGACATGTGGCAAGACACTCCTCGGGGCACGTCTTGCTTGGGCTTCTCTCATTGAGGCCCTCAGTCAGACCCAGTGTTAACAAGTGTCAAGACACTCCTCGGGGCGCGTCTTGCTTGGGCCTCTCTCCTGGAGGCGCTCAGTCAGACCGAGTAGTGACATGTGGCATGACGCTCCTCGGGGCGCGTCTTGCTTGGGCCTCTCTCCTAGAGGCGCTCAGTCAGACCCAGTGGTGACATGTGGCAAGACACTCCTCGGGGCGCGTCTTGCTTGGGCCTCTCTCCTGGAGGCCCTCTGTCAGACCCAGTGTTGACATGTGGCAAGACGCTTCTCGGGGCGCGTCTTGCTTGGGCCTCTTTCATTGAGGCCCTCAGTCAGATCCAGTGTTGACAAGTGTCAAGACGCTCCTCGGTGCGCGTCTTGCTTGGGCCTCTCTCCTGGAGGCGCTCAGTCAGACCCAGTGTTGACATGTGGCAAGACGCTCCTCGGGGCGCGTCTTACTTGGGCCTCTCTCCTGGAGGCGCTGAGTCAGACCCAGTGTTGACATGTGGCAAGACGCTCCTCGGGGCGCGTCTTGCTTGGGCCTCTCTCCTGGAGATCTCAGTCAGACCCAGTGGTGACATGTGGCAAGACGCTCCTCGGGGCGCGTCTTGCTTGGGCCTCTCTCCTGGAGGCGCTCAGTCAGAACGAGTGCTGACATGTGGCAAGACGCTCCTCGGGGCGCGTCTTGCTTGGGCCTCTCTCCTGGAGGCGCTCAGTCAGACCCAGTGGTGACATGTGGCAAGATGCTCCTCAGGGCGCGTCTTGCTTGGGCCTCTCTCCTGGAGGCGCTCAGTCAGACCCAGTGGTGACATATGGCAAGACGCTCCTCGGGGCGCGTGTTGCGTGGGCCTCTCTCCTGGAGGCCCTCTGTCAGACCCAATGTTGACATGTGGCAAGACACTCCTCGGGGCGCGTCTTGCTTGGGCTTCTCTCCTGGAGGCCCTCAGTCAGACCCAGTGTTGACAAGTGTCAAGACGCTCCTCGGGGCACGTCTTGCTTGAGCCTCTCTCCTGGACGCGCTCAGTCAGACCGAGTGCTGACATGTGGCAAGACGCTCCTCGGTGCGCGTCTTGCTTGGGCCTCTCTCCTGGAGGCGCTCAGTCAGACCCAGTGTTGACATATGGCATGACGCTCCTCGGGGCGCGTGTTGCGTGGGCCTCTCTCCTGGAGGCCCTCTGTAAGACCCAGTGGTGACATGTGGCAAGACACTCCTCGGGGCGCGTCTTGCTTGGGCCTCTCTCCTAGAGGCGCTCAGTCAGACCCAGTGTTGACATGTGGCAAGACGCTTCTCGGGGCGCGTCTTGCTCGGGCCTCTCTCATTGAGGCCCTCAGTCAGACCCAGTGTTGACAAGTGTCAAGACGCTCCTCGGTGTGCGTCTTGCTTGGGCCTCTCTCCTGGAGGCGCTCAGTCAGACCCAGTGTTGACATGTGGCAAGACGCTCCTCGGGGCGCGTCTTGCTTGGGCCTCTCTCCTGGAGGCTCTCAGTCAGACCCAGTGGTGACATGTGGCAAGACGCTCCTCGGGGCGTGTCTTGCTTGGGCCTCTCTCCTGGAGGCCCTCTGTCAGACCCAGTGTTAACAAGTGTCAAGACACTCCTCGGGGAGCGTCTTGCTTGGGCCTTTCTCCTGGAGGCGCTCAGTCAGACCGAGTAGTGACATGTGGCATGACGCTCCTCGGGGCGCGTCTTGCTTGGGCCTCTCTCCTAGAGGCGCTCAGCCATACCCAGTGGTGACATGTGGCAAGACACTCCTCGGGGCGCGTCTTGCTAAGGCCTCTCCCCTGGAGGCCCTCTGTCAGACCCAGTGTTGACATGTGGCAAGACGCTTCTCGGGGCGCGTCTTGCTTGGGCCTCTCTCATGGAGGCCCTCACTCAGACCCAGTGTTGACAAGTGTCAAGACGCTCCTCGGGGCGCGTCTTGCTTGGGCCTCTCTCCTGGAGGCGCTCAGTCAGACCCAGTGTTGACATGTGGCAAGACGCTCCTCGGGGCGCGTCTTACTTGGGCCTCTCTCCTGGAGGCGCTCAGTCAGACCCAGTGTTGACATGTGGCAAGACGCTCCTCGGGGCGCGTATTGCTTGGGCCTCTCTCCTGGAGGCCCTCTGTCAGACCCAGTGTTGACATGTGGCAAGACACTCCTCGGGGCACGTCTTGCTTGGGCTTCTCTCATTGAGGCCCTCAGTCAGACCCAGTGTTAACAAGTGTCAAGACACTCCTCGGGGCGCGTCTTGCTTGGGCCTCTCTCCTGGAGGCGCTCAGTCAGACCGAGTAGTGACATGTGGCATGACGCTCCTCGGGGTGCGTCTTGCTTGGGCCTCTCTCCTAGAGGCGCTCAGTCAGACCCAGTGGTGACATGTGGCAAGACACTCCTCGGGGCGCGTCTTGCTTGGGCCTCTCTCCTGGAGGCCCTCTGTCAGACCCAGTGTTGACATGTGGCAAGACGCTTCTCGGGGCGCGTCTTGCTTGGGCCTCTTTCATTGAGGCCCTCAGTCAGATCCAGTGTTGACAAGTGTCAAGACGCTCCTCGGTGCGCGTCTTGCTTGGGCCTCTCTCCTGGAGGCGCTCAGTCAGACCCAGTGTTTACATGTGGCAAGACGCTCCTCGGGGCGCGTCTTACTTGGGCCTCTCTCCTGGAGGCGCTGAGTCAGACCCAGTGTTGACATGTGGCAAGACGCTCCTCGGGGCGCGTCTTGCTTGGGCCTCTCTCCTGGAGGCTCTCAGTCAGACCCAGTGGTGACATGTGGCAAGACGCTCCTCGGGGCGCGTCTTGCTTGGGCCTCTCTCCTGGAGGCGCTCAGTCAGAACGAGTGCTGACATGTGGCAAGACGCTCCTCGGGGCGCGTCTTGCTTGGGCCTCTCTCCTGGAGGCGCTCAGTCAGACCCAGTGGTGACATGTGGCAAGATGCTCCTCAGGGCACGTCTTGCTTGGGCCTCTCTCCTGGAGGCCCTCAATCAGACCCAGTGTTGACACGTGGCAAGACGCTCCTCGGGGCGCGTCTTGCTTGGGCCTCTCTCCTGGAGGCGCTCAGTCAGACCCAGTGTTGACATGTGGCAAGACGCTCCTCGGGGGGCGTCTTACTTGGGCCTCTCTCCTGGAGGCGCTCAGTCAGACCCAGTGTTGACATGTGGCAAGACGCTCCTCGGGGCGCGTCTTGCTTGGTCCTCTCTCCTGGAGGCGCTCAGTCAGACCGAGTGCTGACATGTGGCAAGACGCTCCTCGGGGCGGGTCTTGCTTGGGCCTCTCTCCTGGAGGCCCACTGTCAGACCCAGTGTTGACATGTGGCAAGACGCTCCTCGGGGCAGGTCTTGCTTGGGCCTCTCTCCTGGAGGCCCTCAATCAGACCCAGTGTTGACACGTGGCAAGACGCTCCTCGGGGCGCGTCTTGCTTGGGCCTCTCTCCTGGAGGCGCTCAGTCAAACCGAGTAGTGACATGTGGCATGACGCTCCTCGGGGCGCGTCTTGCTTGGGCCTCTCTCCTAGAGGCGCTCAGTCAGACCCAGTGGTGACATGTGGCAAGACACTCCTCGGGGCGAGTCTTGCTTGGGCCTCTCTCCTGGAGGCCCTCTGTCAGACCCAGTGTTGACATGTGGCAAGACACTCCTCGGGGCGCGTCTTGCTTGGGCTTCTCTCATGGAGGCACTCAGTCAGACCCATTGTTGACATGTTGCAAGACGCTCCTCGGGGCGCGTCTTGCTTGGGCTTCTCTCCTGGAGGCCCTCAGTCAGACCCATTGTTGACAAGAGGCAAGACGCTCCTCGGGGCGCTTCTTGCTTGGGCCTCTCTCCTGGAGGCGCTCAGTCAGACCCAGTGTTGACATGTGGCAAGACGCTCCTCGGGGCGCGTCTTTCTTGGGCTTCTCTCCTGGAGGCCCTCAGTCAGACCCATTGTTGACAAGAGGCAAGACGCTCCTCGGGGCGCTTCTTGCTTGGGCCTCTCTCCTGGAGGCGCTCCGGCAGACCCAGTGTTGACATGTGGCAAGACGCTCCTCGGGGCACGTCTTGCTTGGGCCTCTCTCCTGGAGGCGCTCAGTCAGACCCAGTGTTGACATATGGCAAGACGCTCCTCGGGGCGCGTCTTGCTTGGGCCTCTCTCCTGGAGGCGCTCAGTCAGACCAAGTGGTGACATGTGGCAAGACGCTCCTCGGGGCGCGTCTTGCTTGGGCCTCTCTCCTGGAGGCGCTCAGTCAGACCCAGTGGTGACATATGGCAAGACGCTCCTCGGGGCGCGTATTGCTTGGGCCTCTCTCCTGGAGGCCCTCTGTCAGACCCAGTGTTGACATGTGGCAAGACACTCCTAGGGGCACGTCTTGCTTGGCTCTCTCTCCTGGAGGCGCTCAGTCAGACCGAGTGCTGACATGTGGCAAGACGCTCCTCGGGGCGCGTCTTGCTTGGGCCTCTCTCCTGGAGGCCCTCTGTGTGACCCAGTGTTGAAAGGTGGCAAGACACTCCTAGGGGCACGTCTTGCTTGGCTCTCTCTCTCCTGGAGGCGCTCAGTCAGACCGAGTGCTGACATGTGGCAAGACGCTCCTCGGGGCGCGTCTTGCTTGGGCCTCTCTCCTGGAGGCGCTCAGTCAGACCCAGTGGTGACATATGGCAAGACGCTCCTCGGGGCGCGTATTGCTTGGGCCTCTCTCCTGGAGGCCCTCTGTCAGACCCAGTGTTGACATGTGGCAAGACACTCCTCGGGGCACGTCTTGCTTGGGCTTCTCTCATGGAGGCCCTCAGTCAGACCCAGTGTTAACAAGTGTCAAGACACTCCTCGGGGAGCGTCTTGCTTGGGCCTTTCTCCTGGAGGCGCTCAGTCAGACCGAGTAGTGACATGTGGCATGACGCTCCTCGGGGCGCGTCTTGCTTGGGACTCTCTCCTAGAGGCGCTCAGTCATACCCAGTGGTGACATGTGGGAAGACACTCCTCGGGGCGCGTCTTGCTAAGGCCTCTCCCCTGGAGGCCCTCTGTCAGACCCAGTGTTGACATGTGGCAAGACGCTTCTCGGGGCGCGTCTTGCTTGGGCCTCTCTCATGGAGGCCCTCACTCAGACCCAGTGTTGACAAGTGTCAAGACGCTCCTCGGGGCGCGTCTTGCTTGGGCCTCTCTCCTGGAGGCGCTCAGTCAGACCCAGTGTTGACATGTGGCAAGACGCTCCTCGGGGCGCGTCTTACTTGGGCCTCTCTCCTGGAGGCGCTCAGTCAGACCCAGTGTTGACATGTGGCAAGACGCTCCTCGGGGCGCGTATTGCTTGGGCCTCTCTCCTGGAGGCCCTCTGTCAGACCCAGTGTTGACATGTGGCAAGACACTCCTCGGGGCACGTCTTGCTTGGGCTTCTCTCATGGAGGCCCTCAGTCAGACCCAGTGTTAACAAGTGTCAAGACACTCCTCGGGGCGCGTCTTGCTTGGGCCTCTCTCCTGGAGGCGCTCAGTCAGACCGAGTAGTGACTTGTGGCATGACGCTCCTCGGGGCGCGTCTTGCTTGGGCCTCTCTCCTAGAGGCGCTCAGTCAGACCCAGTGTTGACATGTGGCAAGACGCTTCTCGGGGCGCGTCTTGCTCGGGCCTCTCTCATTGAGGCCCTCAGTCAGACCCAGTGTTGACAAGTGTCAAGACGCTCCTCGGTGCGCGTCTTGCTTGGGCCTCTCTCCTGGAGGCGCTCAGTCAGACCCAGTGTTGACATGTGGCAAGACGCTCCTCGGGGCGCGTCTTGCTTGGGCCTCTCTCCTGGAGGCTCTCAGTCAGACCCAGTGGTGACATGTGGCAAGACGCTCCTCGGGGCGTGTCTTGCTTGGGCCTCTCTCCTGGAGGCCCTCTGTCAGACCCAGTGTTAACAAGTGTCAAGACACTCCTCGGGGAGCGTCTTGCTTGGGCCTTTCTCCTGGAGGCGCTCAGTCAGACCGAGTAGTGACATGTGGCATGACGCTCCTCGGGGCGCGTCTTGCTTGGGCCTCTCTCCTAGAGGCGCTCAGTCATACCCAGTGGTGACATGTGGCAAGACACTCCTCGGGGCGCATCTTGCTAAGGCCTCTCCCCTGGAGGCCCTCTGTCAGACCCAGTGTTGACATGTGGCAAGACGCTTCTCGGGGCGCGTCTTGCTTGGGCCTCTCTCATGGAGGCCCTCACTCAGACCCAGTGTTGACAAGTGTCAAGACGCTCCTCGGGGCGCGTCTTGCTTGGGCCTCTCTCCTGGAGGCGCTCAGTCAGACCCAGTGTTGACATGTGGCAAGACGCTCCTCGGGGCGCGTCTTACTTGGGCCTCTCTCCTGGAGGCGCTCAGTCAGACCCAGTGTTGACATGTGGCAAGACGCTCCTCGGGGCGCGTATTGCTTGGGCCTCTCTCCTGGAGGCCCTCTGTCAGACCCAGTGTTGACATGTGGCAAGACACTCCTCGGGGCACGTCTTGCTTGGGCTTCTCTCATTGAGGCCCTCAGTCAGACCCAGTGTTAACAAGTGTCAAGACACTCCTCGGGGCGCGTCTTGCTTGGGCCTCTCTCCTGGAGGCGCTCAGTCAGACCGAGTAGTGACATGTGGCATGACGCTCCTCGGGGCGCGTCTTGCTTGGGCCTCTCTCCTAGAGGCGCTCAGTCAGACCCAGTGGTGACATGTGGCAAGAAACTCCTCGGGGCGCGTCTTACTTGGGCCTCTCTCCTGGAGGCGCTGAGTCAGACCCAGTGTTGACATGTGGCAAGACGCTCCTCGGGGCGCGTCTTGCTTGGGCCTCTCTCCTGGAGGCGCTCAGTCAGACCCAGTGTTGACATGTGGCAAGACGCTCCTCGGGGCGCGTCTTACTTGGGCCTCTCTCCTGGAGGCGCTGAGTCAGACCCAGTGTTGACATGTGGCAAGACGCTCCTCGGGGCGCGTCTTGCTTGGGCCTCTCTCCTGGAGGCTCTCAGTCAGACCCAGTGGTGACATGTGGCAAGACGCTCCTCGGGGCGCGTCTTGCTTGGGCCTCTCTCCTGGAGGCGCTCAGTCAGACCCAGTGGTGACATGTGGCAAGAAACTCCTCGGGGCGCGTCTTACTTGGGCCTCTCTCCTGGAGGCGCTGAGTCAGACCCAGTGTTGACATGTGGCAAGACGCTCCTCGGGGCGCGTCTTGCTTGGGCCTCTCTCCTGGAGGCGCTCAGTCAGACCCAGTGTTGACATGTGGCAAGACGCTCCTCGGGGCGCGTCTTACTTGGGCCTCTCTCCTGGAGGCGCTGAGTCAGACCCAGTGTTGACATGTGGCAAGACGCTCCTCGGGGCGCGTCTTGCTTGGGCCTCTCTCCTGGAGGCTCTCAGTCAGACCCAGTGGTGACATGTGGCAAGACGCTCCTCGGGGCGCGTCTTGCTTGGGCCTCTCTCCTGGAGGCGCTCAGTCAGACCCAGTGGTGACATGTGGCAAGATGCTCCTCAGGGCACGTCTTGCTTGGGCCTCTCTCCTGGAGGCCCTCAATCAGACCCAGTGTTGACACGTGGCAAGACGCTCCTCGGGGCGCGTCTTGCTTGGGCCTCTCTCCTGGAGGCGCTCAGTCAGACCCAGTGTTGACATGTGGCAAGACGCTCCTCGGGGGGCGTCTTACTTGGGCCTCTCTCCTGGAGGCGCTCAGTCAGACCCAGTGTTGACATGTGGCAAGACGCTCTTCGGGGCGCGTCTTGCTTGGTCCTCTCTCCTGGAGGCGCTCAGTCAGACCGAGTGCTGACATGTGGCAAGACGCTCCTCGGGGCGGGTCTTGCTTGGGCCTCTCTCCTGGAGGCCCTCTGTCAGACCCAGTGTTGACATGTGGCAAGACGCTCCTCGGGGCAGGTCTTGCTTGGGCCTCTCTCCTGGAGGTCCTCAATCAGACCCAGTGTTGACACGTGGCAAGACGCTCCTCGGGGCGCGTCTTGCTTGGGCCTCTCTCCTGGAGGCGCTCAGTCAAACCGAGTAGTGACAGGTGGCATGACGCTCCTCGGGGCGCGTCTTGCTTGGGCCTCTCTCCTAGAGGCGCTCAGTCAGACCCAGTGGTGACATGTGGCAAGACACTCCTCGGGGCGAGTCTTGCTTGGGCCTCTCTCCTGGAGGCCCTCTGTCAGACCCAGTGTTGACATGTGGCAAGACACTCCTCGGGGCGCGTCTTGCTTGGGCTTCTCTCATGGAGGCACTCAGTCAGACCCATTGTTGACATGTGGCAAGACGCTCCTCGGGGCGCGTCTTGCTTGGGCTTCTCTCCTGGAGGCCCTCAGTCAGACCCATTGTTGACAAGAGGCAAGACGCTCCTCGGGGCGCTTCTTGCTTGGGCCTCTCTCCTGGAGGCGCTCAGTCAGACCCAGTGTTGACATGTGGCAAGACGCTCCTCGGGGCGCGTCTTGCTTGGGCCTCTCTCCTGGAGGCGCTCCGGCAGACCCAGTGTTGACATGTGGCAAGACGCTCCTCGGGGCACGTCTTGCTTGGGCCTCTCTCCTGGAGGCGCTCAGTCAGACCCAGTGTTGACTTATGGCAAGACGCTCCTCGGGGCGCGTCTTGCTTGGGCCTCTCTCCTGGAGGCGCTCAGTCAGACCAAGTGGTGACATGTGGCAAGACGCTCCTCGGGGCGCGTCTTACTTGGGCCTCTCTCCTGGAGGCGCTCAGTCAGACCCAGTGGTGACATGTGGCAAGACGCTCCTCGGGTCACGTATTGCTTGGGCCTCTCTCCTGGAGGCCCTCTGTAAGACCCAGTGTTGACATGTGGCAAGACACTCCTCGGGGCGCGTCTTGCTTGGGCTTCTCTAATTGAGGCCCTCAGTCAGACCCAGTGTTGACATGTGTCAAGACGCTCCTCGGGGCGTGTCTTGCTTGGGCCTCTCTCCTGGAGGCGCTCAGTCAGACCCAGTGTTGACATGTGGCAAGACACTCCTCGGGGCGCGTCTTTCTTGGGCCTCTCTCCTGGAGGCCCTCTGTCAGACCCAGTGTTGACATGTGGCAAGACGCTTCTCGGGGCGCGTCTTGCTTGGGCCTCTCTCATGGAGGCCCTCACTCAGACCCAGTGTTGACAAGTGTCAAGACGCTCCTCGGGGCGCGTCTTGCTTGGGCCTCTCTCCTGGAGGCGCTCAGTCAGACCCAGTGTTGACATGTGGCAAGACGCTCCTCGGGGCGCGTCTTACTTGGGGCTCTCTCCTGGAGGCGCTCAGTCAGACCCAGTGTTGACATGTGGCAAGACGCTCCTCGGGGCGCGTATTGCTTGGGCCTCTCTCCTGGAGGCCCTCTGTCAGACCCAGTGTTGACATGTGGCAAGACACTCCTCGGGGCACGTCTTGCTTGGGCTTCTCTCATGGAGGCCCTCAGTCAGACCCAGTGTTAACAAGTGTCAAGACACTCCTCGGGGCGCGTCTTGCTTGGGCCTCTCTCCTGGAGGCGCTCAGTCAGACCGAGTAGTGACGTGTGGCATGACGCTCCTTGGGGCGCGTCTTGCTTGGGCCTCTCTCCTAGAGGCGCTCAGTCAGACCCAGTGGTGACATGTGGAAAGACACTCCTTGGGGTGCGTCTTGCTTGGGCCTCTCTCCTGGAGGCCCTCTGTCAGACCCAGTGTTGACATGTGGCAAGACGCTTCTCGGGGCGCGTCTCGCTTGGGCCTCTCTCATTGAGGCCCTCAGTCAGATCCAGTGTTGACAAGTGTCAAGACGCTCCTCGGTGCGCGTCTTGCTTGGGCCTCTCTCCTGGAGGCGCTCAATAAGACCCAGTGTTGACATGTGGCAAGACACTCCTCGGGGCGCGTCTTGCTTGGGCTTCTCTCCTGGAGGCCCTCTGTCAGACCCAGTGTTGACATGTGGCAAGACACTCCTCGGGGCGCGTCTTGCTTGGGCTTCTCTCCTGGAGGCCCTCAGTCAGACCCAGTGTTGACAAGTGTCAAGACGCTCCTCGGGGCACGTCTTGCTTGAGCCTCTCTCCTGGACGCGCTCAGTCAGACCGAGTGCTGACATGTGGCAAGACGCTCCTCGGTGCGCGTCTTGCTTGGGCCTCTCTCCTGGAGGCGCTCAGTCAGACCCAGTGGTGACATATGGCAAGACGCTCCTCGGGGCGCGTGTTGCGTGGGCCTCTCTCCTGGAGGCCCTCTGTAAGACCCAGTGTTGACATGTGGCAAGACACTCCTCAGGGCGCGTCTTGCTTGGGCTTCTCTCCTGGAGGCCCTCAGTCAGACCCAGTGTTGACAAGTGTCAAGACGCTCCTCGGGGCACGTCTTGCTTGGGCCTCTCTCCTGGAGGCGCTCAGTCAGACCCATTGTTGACATGTGGCAAGACGCTCCTCGGGGCGCGTCTTGCTTGGGCTTCTCTCCTGGAGGCGCTCAGTCAGACCCAGTGTTGACATGTGGCAAGACGCTCCTCGGGGCGCGTCTTACTTGGGCCTCTCTCCTGGAGGCGCTCAGTCAGACCCAGTGTTGACATGTGGCAAGACGCTCCTCGGGGCGCGTCTTGCTTGGGCCTCTCTCCTGGAGGCTCTCAGTCAGACCCAGTGGTGACATGTGGCAAGACGCTACTCGGGGCGCGTCTTGCTTGGGCCTCTCTCCTGGAGGCGCTCAGTCAGACCCAGTGTTGACATGTGGCAAGACACTCCTCGGGGCGCGTCTTGCTTGGGCCTCTCTCCTGGAGGCCCTCTGTCAGACCCAGTGTTGACATGTGGCAAGACACTCCTCGGGGCGCATCTTGCTTGGGCTTCTCTCATGGAGGCCCTCAGTAAGACCCAGTGTTGACAAGTGTCAAGACACTCCTCGGGGCGCATCTTGCTTGGGCCTCTCTCCTGGAGGCGCTCAGTCAGACCCATTGTTGACATGTGGCAAGACGCTCCTCGGGGCGCGTCTTGCTTGGGCTTCTCTCCTGGAGGCCCTCAGTCAGACCCATTGTTGACATGTGGCAAGACGCTCCTCGGGGCGCTTCTTGCTTGGGCCTCTCTCCTGGAGGCGCTCAGTCAGACCCATTGTTGACATGTGGCAAGACTCTACTCGGGGCGCTTCTTGCTTGGGCCTCTCTCCTGGAGGCGCTAAGTCAGACCCAGTGGTAACATGTGGCTAGACGCTCCTCGGGGCATGTATTGCTTGGGCCTCTCTCCTGGAGGCCCTCTGTCAGACCGAGTGTTGACATGTGGCAAGACGCTCCTCGGGGCGCGTCTTGCTTGGATCTCTCTCCTGGAGGTCCTCAATCAGACCCAGTGTTGACACGTGGCAAGATGCTCCTCGGGGCGCGTCTTGCTTGGGCCTCTCTCCTGGAGGCGCTCAGTCAGACCGAGTAGTGACATGTGGCATGACGCTTCTCGGGGCGCGTCTTGCTTGGGCCTCTCTCCTGGAGGCGCTCAGTCAGACCCAGTGGTGACATGTGGCAAGACACTCCTCGGGGCGCGTCTTGCTTCGGCCTCTCTCCTGGAGGCCCGCTGTCAGACCCAGTGTTGACATGTGGCAAGACGCTCCTAGGGGCGCGTCTTGCTTGGGCCTCTCTCCTGGAGGCGCTCAGTCAAACCGAGTGCTGACATGTGGCAAGACGCTCCTCGGGACGCGTCTTGCTTGGGCCTCTCTCCTGGAGGCGCTCAGTCAGACCCAGTGGTGACATATGGCAAGACGCTCCTCGGGGCGCGTGTTACTTGGGCCTCTCTCCTGGAGGCGCTCAGTCAGACCCAGTGTTGACATGTGGCAAGACGCTCCTCGGGGCGCGTCTTACTTGGGCCTCTCTCCTAGAGGCGCTCAGTCAGACCCAGTGTTGACATGTGGCAAGACGCTCCTCGGGGCGCGTATTGCTTGGGCCTCTCTCCTGGAGGCCCTCCGTCAGACCCAGTGTTGACATGTGGCAAGACACTCCTCGGGGCACGTCTTGCTTGGGCTTCTCTCATTGAGGCCCTCAGTCAGACCCAGTGTTAACAAGTGTCAAGACACTCCTCGGGGCGCGTCTTGCTTGGGCCTCTCTCCTGGAGGCGCTCAGTCAGACCGAGTAGTGACATGTGGCATGACGCTCCTCGGGGCGCGTCTTGCTTGGGCCTCTCTCCTAGAGGCGCTCAGTCAGACCCAGTGGTGACATGTGGCAAGACACTCCTCGGGGCGCGTCTTGCTTGGGCCTCTCTCCTGGAGGCCCTCTGTCAGACCCAGTGTTGACATGTGGCAAGACGCTTCTCGGGGCGCGTCTTGCTTGGGCCTCTTTCATTGAGGCCCTCAGTCAGATCCAGTGTTGACAAGTGTCAAGACGCTCCTCGGTGCGCGTCTTGCTTGGGCCTCTCTCCTGGAGGCGCTCAGTCAGACCCAGTGTTGACATTTGGCAAGACGCTCCTCGGGGCGCGTCTTACTTGGGCCTCTCTCCTGGAGGCGCTGAGTCAGACCCAGTGTTGACATGTGGCAAGACGCTCCTCGGGGCGCGTCTTGCTTGGGCCTCTCTCCTGGAGGCTCTCAGTCAGACCCAGTGGTGACATGTGGCAAGACGCTCCTCGGGGCGCGTCTTGCTTGGGCCTCTCTCCTGGAGGCGCTCAGTCAGAACGAGTGCTGACATGTGGCAAGACGCTCCTCGGGGCGCGTCTTGCTTGGGCCTCTCTCCTGGAGGCGCTCAGTCAGACCCAGTGGTGACATGTGGCAAGATGCTCCTCAGGGCACGTCTTGCTTGGGCCTCTCTCCTGGAGGCCCTCAATCAGACCCAGTGTTGACACGTGGCAAGACGCTCCTCGGGGCGCGTCTTGCTTGGGCCTCTCTCCTGGAGGCGCTCAGTCAGACCCAGTGTTGACATGTGGCAAGACGCTCCTCGGGGGGCGTCTTACTTGGGCCTCTCTCCTGGAGGCGCTCAGTCAGACCCAGTGTTGACACGTGGCAAGACGCTCCTCGGGGCGCGTCTTGCTTGGGCCTCTCTCCTGGAGGCCCTCTGTCAGACCCAGTGTTGACATGTGGCAAGACGCTCCTCGGGGCAGGTCTTGCTTGGGCCTCTCTCCTGGAGGCCCTCTGTCAGACCCAGTGTTGACATGTGGCAAGACACTCCTAGGGGCGCGTCTTGCTTGGGCCTCTCTCCTGGAGGCGCTCAGTCAGACCGAGTGCTGACATGTGGCAAGACGCTCCTCGGTGCGCGTCTTGCTTGGGCCTCTCTCCTGGAGGCGCTCAGTCAGACCCAGTGGTGACATATGGCAAGACGCTCCTCGGGGCGCGTGTTGCGTGGGCCTCTCTCCTGGAGGCCCTCTGTCAGACCCAGTGTTGACATGTGGCAAGACACTCCTCGGGGCGCGTCTTGCTTGGGCTTCTCTCCTGGAGGCCCTCAGTCAGACCCAGTGTTGACAAGTGTCAAGACGCTCCTCGGGGCACGTCTTGCTTGAACCTCTCTCCTGGACGCGCTCAGTCAGACCGAGTGCTGACATGTGGCAAGACGCTCCTCGGTGCGCGTCTTGCTTGGGCCTCTCTCCTGGAGGCGCTCAGTCAGACCCAGTGGTGACATATGGCAAGACGCTCCTCGGGGCGCGTGTTGCGTGGGCCTCTCTCCTGGAGGCCCTCTGTAAGACCCAGTGTTGACATGTGGCAAGACACTCCTCAGGGCGCGTCTTGCTTGGGCTTCTCTCCTGGAGGCCCTCAGTCAGACCCAGTGTTGACAAATGTCAAGACGCTCCTCGGGGCACGTCTTGCTTGGGCCTCTCTCCTGGAGGCGCTCAGTCAGACCCATTGTTGACATGTGGCAAGACGCTCCTCGGGGCGCGTCTTGCTTGGGCTTCTCTCCTGGAGGCCCTCAGTCAGACCCATTGTTGACATGTGGCAAGACGCTCCTCGGGGAGCTTCTTGCTTGGGCCTCTCTCCTGGAGGCGCTCAGTCAGACCCAGTGTTGACATTTGGCAAGACGCTCCTCGGGGTGCGTCTTGCTTGGGCCTCTCTCCTGGAGGCGCTCAGTCAGACCCAGTGGTGACATATGGCAAGACGCTCCTCGGGGCGCGTATTGCTTTGGCCTCTCTCCTGGAGGCCCTCTGTCAGACCCAGTGTTGACATGTGGCAAGACACTCCTAGGGGCACGTCTTGCTTGGCTCTCTCTCCTGGAGGCGCTCAGTCAGACCGAGTGCTGACATGTGGCAAGACGCTCCTCGGGGCGCGTCTTGCTTGGGCCTCTCTCCTGGAGGCCCTCTGTCAGACCCAGTGTTGACATGTGGCAAGACACTCCTAGGGGCACGTCTTGCTTGGCTCTCTCTCTCCTGGAGGCGCTCAGTCAGACCGAGTGCTGACATGTGGCAAGACGCTCCTCGGGGCGCGTCTTGCTTGGGCCTCTCTCCTGGAGGCGCTCAGTCAGACCCAGTAGTGACATATGGCAAGACGCTCCTCGGGGCGCGTATTGCTTGGGCCTCTCTCCTGGAGGCCCTCTGTCAGACCCAGTGTTGACATGTGGCAAGACACTCCTCGGGGCACGTCTTGCTTGGGCTTCTCTCATGGAGGCCCTCAGTCAGACCCAGTGTTAACAAGTGTCAAGACACTCCTCGGGGAGCGTCTTGCTTGGGCCTTTCTCCTGGAGGCGCTCAGTCAGACCGAGTAGTGACATGTGGCATGACGCTCCTCGGGGCGCGTCTTGCTTGGGCCTCTCTCCTAGAGGCGCTCAGTCATACCCAGTGGTGACATGTGGGAAGACACTCCTCGGGGCGCGTCTTGCTAAGGCCTCTCCCCTGGAGGCCCTCTGTCAGACCCAGTGTTGACATGTGGCAAGACGCTTCTCGGGGCGCGTCTTGCTTGGGCCTCTCTCATGGAGGCCCTCACTCAGACCCAGTGTTGACAAGTGTCAAGACGCTCCTCGGGGCGCGTCTTGCTTGGGCCTCTCTCCTGGAGGCGCTCAGTCAGACCCAGTGTTGACATGTGGCAAGACGCTCCTCGGGGCGCGTCTTACTTGGGCCTCTCTCCTGGAGGCGCTCAGTCAGACCCAGTGTTGACATGTGGCAAGACGCTCCTCGGGGCGCGTATTGCTTGGGCCTCTCTCCTGGAGGCCCTCTGTCAGACCCAGTGTTGACATGTGGCAAGACACTCCTCGGGGCACGTCTTGCTTGGGCTTCTCTCATGGAGGCCCTCAGTCAGACCCAGTGTTAACAAGTGTCAAGACACTCCTCGGGGCGCGTCTTGCTTGGGCCTCTCTCCTGGAGGCGCTCAGTCAGACCGAGTAGTGACTTGTGGCATGACGCTCCTCGGGGCGCGTCTTGCTTGGGCCTCTCTCCTGGAGGCCCTCTGTCAGACCCAGTGTTGACATGTGGCAAGACACTCCTAGGGGCACGTCTTGCTTGGCTCTCTCTCTCCTGGAGGCGCTCAGTCAGACCGAGTGCTGACATGTGGCAAGACGCTCCTCGGGGCGCGTCTTGCTTGGGCCTCTCTCCTGGAGGCGCTCAGTCAGACCCAGTAGTGACATATGGCAAGACGCTCCTCGGGGCGCGTATTGCTTGGGCCTCTCTCCTGGAGGCCCTCTGTCAGACCCAGTGTTGACATGTGGCAAGACACTCCTCGGGGCACGTCTTGCTTGGGCTTCTCTCATGGAGGCCCTCAGTCAGACCCAGTGTTAACAAGTGTCAAGACACTCCTCGGGGAGCGTCTTGCTTGGGCCTTTCTCCTGGAGGCGCTCTGTCAGACCGAGTAGTGACATGTGGCATGACGCTCCTCGGGGCGCGTCTTGCTTGGGCCTCTCTCCTAGAGGCGCTCAGTCATACCCAGTGGTGACATGTGGGAAGACACTCCTCGGGGGGCGTCTTGCTAAGGCCTCTCCCCTGGAGGCCCTCTGTCAGACCCAGTGTTGACATGTGGCAAGACGCTTCTCGGGGCGCGTCTTGCTTGGGCCTCTCTCATGGAGGCCCTCACTCAGACCCAGTGTTGACAAGTGTCAAGACGCTCCTCGGGGCGCGTCTTGCTTGGGCCTCTCTCCTGGAGGCGCTCAGTCAGACCCAGTGTTGACATGTGGCAAGACGCTCCTCGGGGCGCGTCTTACTTGGGCCTCTCTCCTGGAGGCGCTCAGTCAGACCCAGTGTTGACATGTGGCAAGACGCTCCTCGGGGCGCGTATTGCTTGGGCCTCTCTCCTGGAGGCCCTCTGTCAGACCCAGTGTTGACATGTGGCAAGACACTCCTCGGGGCACGTCTTGCTTGGGCTTCTCTCATGGAGGCCCTCAGTCAGACCCAGTGTTAATAAGTGTCAAGACACTCCTCGGGGCGCGTCTTGCTTGGGCCTCTCTCCTGGAGGCGCTCAGTCAGACCGAGTAGTGACTTGTGGCATGACGCTCCTCGGGGCGCGTCTTGCTTGGGCCTCTCTCCTAGAGGCGCTCAGTCAGACCCAGTGGTGACATGTGGCAAGACACTCCTCGGGGCGCGTCTTGCTTGGGCCTCTCTCCTGGAGGCCCTCTGTCAGACCCAGTGTTGACATGTGGCAAGACGCTTCTCGGGGCGCGTCTTGCTCGGGCCTCTCTCATTGAGGCCCTCAGTCAGACCCAGTGTTGACAAGTGTCAAGACGCTCCTCGGTGCGCGTCTTGCTTGGGCCTCTCTCCTGGAGGCGCTCAGTCAGACCGAGTAGTGACATGTGGCATGACGCTCCTTGGGGCGCGTCTTGCTTGGGCCTCTCTCCTAGAGGCGCTCAGTCAGACCCAGTGGTGACATGTGGAAAGACACTCCTTGGGGTGCGTCTTGCTTGGGCCTCTCTCCTGGAGGCCCTCTGTCAGACCCAGTGTTGACATGTGGCAAGACGCTTCTCGGGGCGCGTCTCGCTTGGGCCTCTCTCATTGAGGCCCTCAGTCAGATCCAGTGTTGACAAGTGTCAAGACGCTGCTCGGTGCGCGTCTTGCTTGGGCCTCTCTCCTGGAGGCGCTCAATAAGACCCAGTGCTGACATGTGGCAAGACACTCCTCGGGGCGCGTCTTGCTTGGGCTTCTCTCCTGGAGGCCCTCTGTCAGACCCAGTGTTGACATGTGGCAAGACACTCCTCGGGGCGCGTCTTGCTTGGGCTTCTCTCCTGGAGGCCCTCAGTCAGACCCAGTGTTGACAAGTGTCAAGACGCTCCTCGGGGCACGTCTTGCTTGAGCCTCTCTCCTGGACGCGCTCAGTCAGACCGAGTGCTGACATGTGGCAAGACGCTCCTCGGTGCGCGTCTTGCTTGGGCCTCTCTCCTGGAGGCGCTCAGTCAGACCCAGTGGTGACATATGGCAAGACGCTCCTCGGGGCGCGTGTTGCGTGGGCCTCTCTCCTGGAGGCCCTCTGTAAGACCCAGTGTTGACATGTGGCAAGACACTCCTCAGGGCGCGTCTTGCTTGGGCTTCTCTCCTGGAGGCCCTCAGTCAGACCCAGTGTTGACAAGTGTCAAGACGCTCCTCGGGGCACGTCTTGCTTGGGCCTCTCTCCTGGAGGCGCTCAGTCAGACCCATTGTTGACATGTGGCAAAACGCTCCTCGGGGCGCGTCTTGCTTGGGCTTCTCTCCTGGAGGCGCTCAGTCAGACCCAGTGTTGACATGTGGCAAGACGCTCCTCGGGGCGCGTCTTACTTGGGCCTCTCTCCTGGAGGCGCTCAGTCAGACCCAGTGTTGACATGTGGCAAGACGCTCCTCGGGGCGCGTCTTGCTTGGGCCTCTCTCCTGGAGGCTCTCAGTCAGACCCAGTGGTGACATGTGGCAAGACGCTACTCGGGGCGCGTCTTGCTTGGGCCTCTCTCCTGGATGCGCTCAGTCAGACCCAGTGTTGACATGTGGCAAGACACTCCTCGGGGCGCGTCTTGCTTGGGCCTCTCTCCTGGAGGCCCTCTGTCAGACCCAGTGTTGACATGTGGCAAGACACTCCTCGGGGCGCGTCTTGCTTGGGCTTTTCTCATGGAGGCCCTCAGTAAGACCCAGTGTTGACAAGTGTCAAGACACTCCTCGGGGCGCATCTTGCTTGGGCCTCTCTCCTGGAGGCGCTCAGTCAGACCCATTGTTGACATGTGGCAAGACGCTCCTCGGGGCGCGTCTTGCTTGGGCTTCTCTCCTGGAGGCCCTCAGTCAGACCCATTGTTGACATGTGGCAAGACGCTCCTCGGGGCGCTTCTTGCTTGGGCCTCTCTCCTGGAGGCGCTCAGTCAGACCCATTGTTGACATGTGGCAAGACTCTACTCGGGGCGCTTCTTGCTTGGGCCTCTCTCCTGGAGGCGCTCAGTCAGACCCAGTGATGACATGTGGCAAGACGCTCCTCGGGGCACGTCTTGCTTGGGCCTCTCTCCTGGAGGCGCTAAGTCAGACCCAGTGGTAACATGTGGCTAGACGCTCCTCGGGGCACGTATTGCTTGGGCCTCTCTCCTGGAGGCCCTCTGTCAGACCCAGTGTTGACATGTGGCAAGACGCTCCTCGGGGCGCGTCTTGCTTGGATCTCTCTCCTGGAGGTCCTCAATCAGACCCAGTGTTGACACGTGGCAAGATGCTCCTCGGGGCGCGTCTTGCTTGGGCCTCTCTCCTGGAGGCGCTCAGTCAGACCGAGTAGTGACATGTGGCATGACGATTCTCGGGGCGCGTCTTGCTTGGGCCTCTCTCCTGGAGGCGCTCAGTCAGACCCAGTGGTGACATGTGGCAAGACACTCCTCGGGGCGCGTCTTGCTTCGGCCTCTCTCCTGGAGGCCCGCTGTCAGACCCAGTGTTGACATGTGGCAAGACGCTCCTAGGGGCGCGTCTTGCTTGGGCCTCTCTCCTGGAGGCGCTCAGTCAAACCGAGTGCTGACATGTGGCAAGACGCTCCTCGGGACGCGTCTTGCTTGGGCCTCTCTCCTGGAGGCGCTCAGTCAGACCCAGTGGTGACATATGGCAAGACGCTCCTCGGGGCGCGTGTTGCTTGGGCCTCTCTCCTGGAGGCCCTCTGTCAGACCCAGTGTTGACATGTGGCAAGACGCTCCTCGGGGCGCGTCTTGCTTGGGCCTCTCTCCTGGAGGCGCTCAGTCAGACCCAGTGTTGACATCTGGCAAGACGCTCCTCGGGGCGCGTGTTGCTTGGGCCTCTCTCCTGGAGGCCCTCTGTCAGACCCAGTGTTGACATGTGGCAAGACGCTCCTCAGGGCGCGTCTTGCTTGGGCCTCTCTCCTGGAGGCGCTCAGTCAGACCCAGTGTTGACATGTGGCAAGACGCTCCTAGGGGCGCGTCTTGCTTGGGCCTCTCTCCTGGAGGCCCTCAGTCAGACCCAGTGTTGACAGGTGGCAAGACACTCCTCGGGGCGCGTCTTGCTTGGGCCTCTCTCCTGGAGGCCTGCTGTCAGACCCATTGTTGACATGTGTCAAGACGCTCCTAGGGGCGCGTCTTGCTTGGGCCTCTCTCCTTGAGGCGCTCAGTCAGACCCAGTGGTGACATATGGCAAGACGCTCCTCGGGGCGCGTGTTGCTTGGGCCTCTCTCCTGGAGGCCCTCTGTCAGACCCAGTGTTGACATGTGGCAAGACACTCTCGGGGCGCGTCTTGCTTGGGCCTTTCTCCTGGAGGCGCTCAGTCAGACCCAGTGTTGACATGTGGCAAGACGCTCCTAGGGGCGCGTCTTGCTTGGGCCTCTCTCCTGGAGGCGCTCAGTCAGACCGAGTGCTGACATGTGGCAAGACGCTCCTCGGTGCGCGTCTTGCTTGGGCCTCTCTCCTGGAGGCGCTCAGTCAGACCCAGTGGTGACATATGGCAAGACGCTCCTCGGGGCGCGTATTGCTTGGGCCTCTCTCCTGGAGGCCCTCTGTCAGACCCAGTGTTGACATGTGGCAAGACACTCCTAGGGGCGCGTCTTGCTTGGGCCTCTCTCCTGGAGGCGCTCAGTCAGACCGAGTGCTGACATGTGGCAAGACGCTCCTCGGTGCGCGTCTTGCTTGGGCCTCTCTCCTGGAGGCGCTCAGTCAGACCCAGTGGTGACATATGGCAAGACGCTCCTCGGGGCGCGTGTTGCGTGGGCCTCTCTCCTGGAGGCCCTCTGTCAGACCGAGTGTTGACATGTGGCAAGACACTCCTCGGGGCGCGTCTTGCTTGGGCTTCTCTCCTGGAGGCCCTCAGTCAGACCCAGTGTTGACAAGTGTCAAGACGCTCCTCGGGGCACATCTTGCTTGAGCCTCTCTCCTGGACGCGCTCAGTCAGACCGAGTGCTGACATGTGGCAAGACGCTCCTCGGTGCGCGTCTTGCTTGGGCCTCTCTCCTGGAGGCGCTCAGTCAGACCCAGTGGTGACATATGGCAAGACGCTCCTCGGGGCGCGTGTTGCGTGGGCCTCTCTCCTGGAGGCCCTCTGTAAGACCCAGTGTTGACATGTGGCAAGACACTCCTCAGGGCGCGTCTTGCTTGGGCTTCTCTCCTGGAGGCCCTCAGTCAGACCCAGTGTTGACAAGTGTCAAGACGCTCCTCGGGGCACGTCTTGCTTGGGCCTCTCTCCTGGAGGCGCTCAGTCAGACCCATTGTTGACATGTGGCAAGACGCTCCTCGGGGCGCGTCTTGCTTGGCCTTCTCTCCTGGAGGCCCTCAGTCAGACCCATTGTTGACATGTGGCAAGACGCTCCTCGGGGAGCTTCTTGCTTGGGCCTCTCTCCTGGAGGCGCTCAGTCAGACCCAGTGTTGACATTTGGCAAGACGCTCCTCGGGGTGCGTCTTGCTTGGGCCTCTCTCCTGGAGGCGCTCAGTCAGACCCAGTGGTGACATATGGCAAGACGCTCCTCGGGGCGCGTATTGCTTGGGCCTCTCTCCTGGAGGCCCTCTGTCAGACCCAGTGTTGACATGTGGCAAGACACTCCTAGGGGCACGTCTTGCTTGGCTCTCTCTCCTGGAGGCGCTCAGTCAGACCGAGTGCTGACATGTGGCAAGACGCTCCTCGGGGCGCGTCTTGCTTGGGCCTCTCTCCTGGAGGCCCTCTGTCAGACCCAGTGTTGACATGTGGCAAGACACTCCTAGGGGCACGTCTTGCTTGGCTCTCTCTCTCCTGGAGGCGCTCAGTCAGACCGAGTGCTGACATGTGGCAAGACGCTCCTCGGGGCGCGTCTTGCTTGGGCCTCTCTCCTGGAGGCGCTCAGTCAGACCCAGTGGTGACATATGGCAAGACGCTCCTCGGGGCGCGTATTGCTTGGGCCTCTCTCCTGGAGGCCCTCTGTCAGACCCAGTGTTGACATGTGGCAAGACACTCCTCGGGGCACGTCTTGCTTGGGCTTCTCTCATGGAGGCCCTCAGTCAGACCCAGTGTTAACAAGTGTCAAGACACTCCTCGGGGAGCGTCTTGCTTGGGCCTTTCTCCTGGAGGCGCTCAGTCAGACCGAGTAGTGACATGTGGCATGACGCTCCTCGGGGCGCGTCTTGCTTGGGCCTCTCTCCTAGAGGCGCTCAGTCATACCCAGTGGTGACATGTGGGAAGACGCTCCTCGGGGCACATCTTGCTTGAGCCTCTCTCCTGGACGCGCTCAGTCAGACCGAGTGCTGACATGTGGCAAGACGCTCCTCGGTGCGCGTCTTGCTTGGGCCTCTCTCCTGGAGGCGCTCAGTCAGACCCAGTGGTGACATATGGCAAGACGCTCCTCGGGGCGCGTGTTGCGTGGGCCTCTCTCCTGGAGGCGCTCAGTCAGACCCAGTGGTGACATATGGCAAGACGCTCCTCGGGGCGCGTGTTGCGTGGGCCTCTCTCCTGGAGGCCCTCTGTAAGACCCAGTGTTGACATGTGGCAAGACACTCCTCAGGGCGCGTCTTGCTTGGGCTTCTCTCCTGGAGGCCCTCAGTCAGACCCAGTGTTGACAAGTGTCAAGACGCTCCTCGGGGCACGTCTTGCTTGGGCCTCTCTCCTGGAGGCGCTCAGTCAGACCCATTGTTGACATGTGGCAAGACGCTCCTCGGGGCGCGTCTTGCTTGGCCTTCTCTCCTGGAGGCCCTCAGTCAGACCCATTGTTGACATGTGGCAAGACGCTCCTCGGGGAGCTTCTTGCTTGGGCCTCTCTCCTGGAGGCGCTCAGTCAGACCCAGTGTTGACATTTGGCAAGACGCTCCTCGGGGTGCGTCTTGCTTGGGCCTCTCTCCTGGAGGCGCTCAGTCAGACCCAGTGGTGACATATGGCAAGACGCTCCTCGGGGCGCGTATTGCTTGGGCCTCTCTCCTGGAGGCCCTCTGTCAGACCCAGTGTTGACATGTGGCAAGACACTCCTAGGGGCACGTCTTGCTTGGCTCTCTCTCCTGGAGGCGCTCAGTCAGACCGAGTGCTGACATGTGGCAAGACGCTCCTCGGGGCGCGTCTTGCTTGGGCCTCTCTCCTGGAGGCCCTCTGTCAGACCCAGTGTTGACATGTGGCAAGACACTCCTAGGGGCACGTCTTGCTTGGCTCTCTCTCTCCTGGAGGCGCTCAGTCAGACCGAGTGCTGACATGTGGCAAGACGCTCCTCGGGGCGCGTCTTGCTTGGGCCTCTCTCCTGGAGGCGCTCAGTCAGACCCAGTGGTGACATATGGCAAGACGCTCCTCGGGGCGCGTATTGCTTGGGCCTCTCTCCTGGAGGCCCTCTGTCAGACCCAGTGTTGACATGTGGCAAGACACTCCTCGGGGCACGTCTTGCTTGGGCTTCTCTCATGGAGGCCCTCAGTCAGACCCAGTGTTAACAAGTGTCAAGACACTCCTCGGGGAGCGTCTTGCTTGGGCCTTTCTCCTGGAGGCGCTCAGTCAGACCGAGTAGTGACATGTGGCATGACGCTCCTCGGGGCGCGTCTTGCTTGGGCCTCTCTCCTAGAGGCGCTCAGTCATACCCAGTGGTGACATGTGGGAAGACACTCCTCGGGGCGCGTCTTGCTAAGGCCTCTCCCCTGGAGGCCCTCTGTCAGACCCAGTGTTGACATGTGGCAAGACGCTCCTCGGGGCGCGTCTTACTTGGGCCTCTCTCCTGGAGGCGCTCAGTCAGACCCAGTGTTGACATGTGGCAAGACGCTCCTCGGGGCGGGTATTGCTTGGGCCTCTCTCCTGGAGGCCCTCTGTCAGACCCAGTGTTGACATGTGGCAAGACACTCCTCGGGGCACGTCTTGCTTGGGCTTCTCTCCTGGAGGCCCTCAGTCAGACCCAGTGTTAACAAGTGTCAAGACACTCCTCGGGGCGCGTCTTGCTTGGGCCTCTCTCCTGGAGGCGCTCAGTCAGACCGAGTAGTGACTTGTGGCATGACGCTCCTCGGGGCGCATCTTGCTTGGGCCTCTCTCCTAGAGGCGCTCAGTCAGACCCAGTGGTGACATGTGGCAAGACACTCCTCGGGGCGCGTCTTGCTTGGGCCTCTCTCCTGGAGGCCCTCTGTCAGACCCAGTGTTGACATGTGGCAAGACGCTTCTCGGGGCGCGTCTTGCTCGGGCCTCTCTCATTGAGGCCCTCAGTCAGACCCAGTGTTGACAAGTGTCAAGACGCTCCTCGGTGCGCGTCTTGCTTGGGCCTCTCTCCTGGAGGCTCTCAGTCAGACCCAGTGGTGACATGTGGCAAGACGCTCCTCAGGGCGTGTCTTGCTTGGGCCTCTCTCCTGGAGGCCCTCTGTCAGACCCAGTGTTAACAAGTGTCAAGACACTCCTCGGGGAGCGTCTTGCTTGGGCCTTTCTCCTGGAGGCGCTCAGTCAGACCGAGTAGTGACATGTGGCATGACGCTCCTCGGGGCGCGTCTTGCTTGGGCCTCTCTCCTAGAGGCGCTCAGTCATACCCAGTGGTGACATGTGGCAAGACACTCCTCGGGGCGCGTCTTGCTAAGGCCTCTCCCCTGGAGGCCCTCTGTCAGACCCAGTGTTGACATGTGGCAAGACGCTTCTCGGGGCGCGTCTTGCTTGGGCCTCTCTCATGGAGGCCCTCACTCAGACCCAGTGTTGACAAGTGTCAAGACGCTCCTCGGGGCGCGTCTTGCTTGGGCCTCTCTCCTGGAGGCGCTCAGTCAGACCCAGTGTTGACATGTGGCAAGACGCTCCTCGGGGCGCGTCTTACTTGGGCCTCTCTCATGGAGGCGCTCAGTCAGACCCAGTGTTGACATGTGGCAAGACGCTCCTCGGGGCGCGTATTGCTTGGGCCTCTCTCCTGGAGGCCCTCTGTCAGACCCAGTGTTGACATGTGGCAAGACACTCCTCGGGGCACGTCTTGCTTGGGCTTCTCTCATTGAGGCCCTCAGTCAGACCCAGTGTTAACAAGTGTCAAGACACTCCTCGGGGCGCGTCTTGCTTGGGCCTCTCTCCTGGAGGCGCTCAGTCAGACCGAGTAGTGACATGTGGCATGACGCTCCTCGGGGCGCGTCTTGCTTGGGCCTCTCTCCTAGAGGCGCTCAGTCAGACCCAGTGGTGACATGTGGCAAGACACTCCTCGGGGCGCGTCTTGCTTGGGCCTCTCTCCTGGAGGCCCTCTGTCAGACCCAGTGTTGACATGTGGCAAGACGCTTCTCGGGGCGCGTCTTGCTTGGGCCTCTTTCATTGAGGCCCTCAGTCAGATCCAGTGTTGACAAGTGTCAAGACGCTCCTCGGTGCGCGTCTTGCTTGGGCCTCTCTCCTGGAGGCGCTCAGTCAGACCCAGTGTTGACATGTGGCAAGACCCTCCTCGGGGCGCGTCTTACTTGGGCCTCTCTCCTGGAGGCGCTGAGTCAGACCCAGTGTTGACATGTGGCAAGACGCTCCTCGGGGCGCGTCTTGCTTGGGCCTCTCTCCTGGAGGCTCTCAGTCAGACCCAGTGGTGACATGTGGCAAGACGCTCCTCGGGGCGCGTCTTGCTTGGGCCTCTCTCCTGGAGGCGCTCAGTCAGAACGAGTGCTGACATGTGGCAAGACGCTCCTCGGGGCGCGTCTTGCTTGGGCCTCTCTCCTGGAGGCGCTCAGTCAGACCCAGTGGTGACATGTGGCAAGATGCTCCTCAGGGCACGTCTTGCTTGGGCCTCTCTCCTGGAGGCCCTCAATCAGACCCAGTGTTGACACGTGGCAAGACGCTCCTCGGGGCGCGTCTTGCTTGGGCCTCTCTCCTGGAGGCGCTCAGTCAGACCCAGTGTTGACATGTGGCAAGACGCTCCTCGGGGCGCGTCTTACTTGGGCCTCTCTCCTGGAGGCGCTCAGTCAGACCCAGTGTTGACATGTGGCAAGACGCTCCTCGGGGCGCGTCTTGCTTGGTCCTCTCTCCTGGATGCGCTCAGTCAGACCGAGTGCTGACATGTGGCAAGACGCTCCTCGGGGCGGGTCTTGCTTGGGCCTCTCTCCTGGAGGCCCTCTGTCAGACCCAGTGTTGACATGTGGCAAGACGCTCCTCGGGGCAGGTCTTGCTTGGGCCTCTCTCCTGGAGGCCCTCAATCAGACCCAGTGTTGACACGTGGCAAGACGCTCCTCGGGGCGCGTCTTGCTTGGGCCTCTCTCCTGGAGGCGCTCAGTCAAACCGAGTAGTGACATGTGGCATGACGCTCCTCGGGGCGCGTCTTGCTTGGGCCTCTCTCCTAGAGGCGCTCAGTCAGACCCAGTGGTGACATGTGGCAAGAAACTCCTCGGGGCGAGTCTTGCTTGGGCCTCTCTCCTGGAGGCCCTCTGTCAGACCCAGTGTTGACATGTGGCAAGACACTCCTCGGGGCGCGTCTTGCTTGGGCTTCTCTCATGGAGGCACTCAGTCAGACCCATTGTTGACATGTGGCAAGACGCTCCTCGGGGCGCATCTTGCTTGGGCTTCTCTCCTGGAGGCCCTCAGTCAGACCCATTGTTGACAAGAGGCAAGACGCTCCTCGGGGCGCTTCTTGCTTGGGCCTCTCTCCTGGAGGCGCTCAGTCAGACCCAGTGTTGACATGTGGCAAGACGCTCCTCGGGGCGCGTCTTGCTTGGGCTTCTCTCCTGGAGGCCCTCAGTCAGACCCATTGTTGACAAGAGGCAAGACGCTCCTCGGGGCGCTTCTTGCTTGGGCCTCTCTCCTGGAGGCGCTCCGGCAGACCCAGTGTTGACATGTGGCAAGACGCTCCTCGGGGCACGTCTTGCTTGGGCCTCTCTCCTGGAGGCGCTCAGTCAGACCCAGTGTTGACATATGGCAAGACGCTCCTCGGGGCGCGTCTTGCTTGGGACTCTCTCCTGGAGGCGCTCAGTCAGACCAAGTGGTGACATGTGGCAAGACGCTCCTCGGGGCGCGTCTTACTTGGGCCTCTCTCCTGGAGGCGCTCAGTCAGACCCAGTGGTGACATGTGGCAAGACGCTCCTCGGGTCACGTATTGCTTGGGCCTTTCTCCTGGAGGCGCTCAGTCAGACCGAGTAGTGACATGTGGCATGACGCTCCTCGGGGCGCGTCTTGCTTGGGCCTCTCTCCTAGAGGCGCTCAGTCATACCCAGTGGTGACATGTGGGAAGACACTCCTCGGGGCGCGTCTTGCTAAGGCCTCTCCCCTGGAGGCCCTCTGTCAGACCCAGTGTTGACATGTGGCAAGACGCTCCTCGGGGCGCGTCTTACTTGGGCCTCTCTCCTGGAGGCGCTCAGTCAGACCCAGTGTTGACATGTGGCAAGACGCTCCTCGGGGCGCGTATTGCTTGGGCCTCTCTCCTGGAGGCCCTCTGTCAGACCCAGTGTTGACATGTGGCAAGACACTCCTCGGGGCACGTCTTGCTTGGGCTTCTCTCCTGGAGGCCCTCAGTCAGACCCAGTGTTAACAAGTGTCAAGACACTCCTCGGGGCGCGTCTTGCTTGGGCCTCTCTCCTGGAGGCGCTCAGTCAGACCGAGTAGTGACTTGTGGCATGACGCTCCTCGGGGCGCGTCTTGCTTGGGCCTCTCTCCTAGAGGCGCTCAGTCAGACCCAGTGGTGACATGTGGCAAGACACTCCTCGGGGCGCGTCTTGCTTGGGCCTCTCTCCTGGAGGCCCTCTGTCAGACCCAGTGTTGACATGTGGCAAGACGCTTCTCGGGGCGCGTCTTGCTCGGGCCTCTCTCATTGAGGCCCTCAGTCAGACCCAGTGTTGACAAGTGTCAAGACGCTCCTCGGTGCGCGTCTTGCTTGGGCCTCTCTCCTGGAGGCTCTCAGTCAGACCCAGTGGTGACATGTGGCAAGACGCTCCTCAGGGCGTGTCTTGCTTGGGCCTCTCTCCTGGAGGCCCTCTGTCAGACCCAGTGTTAACAAGTGTCAAGACACTCCTCGGGGAGCGTCTTGCTTGGGCCTTTCTCCTGGAGGCGCTCAGTCAGACCGAGTAGTGACATGTGGCATGACGCTCCTCGGGGCGCGTCTTGCTTGGGCCTCTCTCCTAGAGGCGCTCAGTCATACCCAGTGGTGACATGTGGCAAGACACTCCTCGGGGCGCGTCTTGCTAAGGCCTCTCCCCTGGAGGCCCTCTGTCAGACCCAGTGTTGACATGTGGCAAGACGCTTCTCGGGGCGCGTCTTGCTTGGGCCTCTCTCATGGAGGCCCTCACTCAGACCCAGTGTTGACAAGTGTCAAGACGCTCCTCGGGGCGCGTCTTGCTTGGGCCTCTCTCCTGGAGGCGCTCAGTCAGACCCAGTGTTGACATGTGGCAAGACGCTCCTCGGGGCGCGTCTTACTTGGGCCTCTCTCCTGGAGGCGCTCAGTCAGACCCAGTGTTGACATGTGGCAAGACGCTCCTCGGGGCGCGTATTGCTTGGGCCTCTCTCCTGGAGGCCCTCTGTCAGACCCAGTGTTGACATGTGGCAAGACACTCCTCGGGGCACGTCTTGCTTGGGCTTCTCTCATTGAGGCCCTCAGTCAGACCCAGTGTTAACAAGTGTCAAGACACTCCTCGGGGCGCGTCTTGCTTGGGCCTCTCTCCTGGAGGCGCTCAGTCAGACCGAGTAGTGACATGTGGCATGACGCTCCTCGGGGCGCGTCTTGCTTTGGCCTCTCTCCTAGAGGCGCTCAGTCAGACCCAGTGGTGACATGTGGCAAGACACTCCTCGGGGCGCGTCTTGCTTGGGCCTCTCTCCTGGAGGCCCTCTGTCAGACCCAGTGTTGACATGTGGCAAGACGCTTCTCGGGGCGCGTCTTGCTTGGGCCTCTTTCATTGAGGCCCTCAGTCAGATCCAGTGTTGACAAGTGTCAAGACGCTCCTCGGTGCGCGTCTTGCTTGGGCCTCTCTCCTGGAGGCGCTCAGTCAGACCCAGTGTTGACATGTGGCAAGACACTCCTCGGGGCGCGTCGTACTTGGGCCTCTCTCCTGGCGGCGCTGAGTCAGACCCAGTGTTGACATGTGGCAAGACGCTCCTCGGGGCGCGTCTTGCTTGGGCCTCTCTCCTGGAGGCTCTCAGTCAGACCCAGTGGTGACATGTGGCAAGACGCTCCTCGGGGCGCGTCTTGCTTGGGCCTCTCTCCTGGAGGCGCTCAGTCAGAACGAGTGCTGACATGTGGCAAGACGCTCCTCGGGGCGCGTCTTGCTTGGGCCTCTCTCCTGGAGGCGCTCAGTCAGACCCAGTGGTGACATGTGGCAAGATGCTCCTCAGGGCACGTCTTCCTTGGGCCTCTCTCCTGGAGGCCCTCAATCAGACCCAGTGTTGACACGTGGCAAGACGCTCCTCGGGGCGCGTCTTGCTTGGGCCTCTCTCCTGGAGGCGCTCAGTCAGACCCAGTGTTGACATGTGGCAAGACGCTCCTCGGGGCGCGTCTTACTTGGGCCTCTCTCCTGGAGGCGCTCAGTCAGACCCAGTGTTGACATGTGGCAAGACGCTCCTCGGGGCGCGTCTTGCTTGGTCCTCTCTCCTGGATGCGCTCAGTCAGACCGAGTGCTGACATGTGGCAAGACGCTCCTCGGGGCGGGTCTTGCTTGGGCCTCTCTCCTGGAGGCCCTCTGTCAGACCCAGTGTTGACATGTGGCAAGACGCTCCTCGGGGCGCGTCTTGCTTGGGCCTCTCTCCTGGAGGCGCTCAGTCAGACCCAGTGTTGACATGTGGCAAGACGCTCCTCGGGGCGCGTCTTACTTGGGCCTCTCTCCTGGAGGCGCTCAGTCAGACCCAGTGTTGACATGTGGCAAGACGCTCCTCGGGGCGCGTATTGCTTGGGCCTCTCTCCTGGAGGCCCTCTGTCAGACCCAGTGTTGACATGTGGCAAGACACTCCTCGGGGCACGTCTTGCTTGGGCTTCTCTCATGGAGGCCCTCAGTCAGACCCAGTGTTAACAAGTGTCAAGACACTCCTCGGGGCGCGTCTTGCTTGGGCCTCTCTCCTGGAGGCGCTCAGTCAGACCGAGTAGTGACATGTGGAATGACGCTCCTTGGGGCGCGTCTTGCTTGGGCCTCTCTCCTAGAGGCGCTCAGTCAGACCCAGTGGTGACATGTGGAAAGACACTCCTTGGGGTGCGTCTTGCTTGGGCCTCTCTCCTGGAGGCCCTCTGTCAGACCCAGTGTTGACATGTGGCAAGACGCTTCTCGGGGCGCGTCTTGCTTGGGCCTCTCTCAGTGAGGCCCTCAGTCAGATCCAGTGTTGACAAGTGTCAAGACGCTCCTCGGTGCGCGTCTTGCTTGGGCCTCTCTCCTGGAGGCGCTCAATAAGACCCAGTGTTGACATGTGGCAAGACACTCCTCGGGGCGCGTCTTGCTTGGGCTTCTCTCCTGGAGGCCCTCTGTCAGACCCAGTGTTGACATGTGGCAAGACACTCCTCGGGGCGCGTCTTGCTTGGGCTTCTCTCCTGGAGGCCCTCTGTCAGACCCAGTGTTGACATGTGGCAAGACACTCCTCGGGGCGCGTCTTGCTTGGGCTTCTCTCATGGAGGCACTCAGTCAGACCCATTGTTGACATGTGGCAAGACGCTCCTCGGGGCGCGTCTTGCTTGGGCTTCTCTCCTGGAGGCCCTCAGTCAGACCCATTGTTGACAAGAGGCAAGACGCTCCTCGGGGCGCTTCTTGCTTGGGCCTCTCTCCTGGAGGCGGTCAGTCAGACCCAGTGTTGACATGTGGCAAGACGCTCCTCGGGGCGCGTCTTGCTTGGGCTTCTCTCCTGGAGGCCCTCAGTCAGACCCATTGTTGACAAGAGGCAAGACGCTCCTCGGGGCGCTTCTTGCTTGGGCCTCTCTCCTGGAGGCGCTCCGGCAGACCCAGTGTTGACATGTGGCAAGACGCTCCTCGGGGCACGTCTTGCTTGGGCCTCTCTCCTGGAGGCGCTCAGTCAGACCCAGTGTTGACATATGGCAAGACGCTCCTCGGGGCGCGTCTTGCTTGGGCTTCTCTAATTGAGGCCCTCAGTCAGACCCAGTGTTGACATGTGTCAAGACGCTCCTCGGGGCGTGTCTTGCTTGGGCCTCTCTCCTGGAGGCGCTCAGTCAGACCCAGTGTTGACATGTGGCAAGACACTCCTCGGGGCGCGTCTTTCTTGGGCCTCTCTCCTGGAGGCCCTCTGTCAGACCCAGTGTTGACATGTGGCAAGACGCTTCTCGGGGCGCGTCTTGCTTGGGCCTCTCTCATGGAGGCCCTCACTCAGACCCAGTGTTGACAAGTGTCAAGACGCTCCTCGGGGCGCGTCTTGCTTGGGCCTCTCTCCTGGAGGCGCTCAGTCAGACCCAGTGGTGACATGTGGCAAGAAACTCCTCGGGGCGAGTCTTGCTTGGGCCTCTCTCCTGGAGGCGCTCAGTCAGACCGAGTAGTGACATGTGGCATGACGCTCCTTGGGGCGCGTCTTGCTTGGGCCTCTCTCCTAGAGGCGCTCAGTCAGACCCAGTGGTGACATGTGGAAAGGCACTCCTTGGGGTGCGTCTTGCTTGGGCCTCTCTCCTGGAGGCCCTCTGTCAGACCCAGTGTTGACATGTGGCAAGACGCTTCTCGGGGCGCGTCTTGCTTGGGCCTCTCTCATTGAGGCCCTCAGTCAGATCCAGTGTTGACAAGTGTCAAGACGCTCCTCGGTGCGCGTCTTGCTTGGGCCTCTCTCCTGGAGGCGCTCAATAAGACCCAGTGTTGACATGTGGCAAGACACTCCTCGGGGCGCGTCTTGCTTGGGCTTCTCTCCTGGAGGCCCTCTGTCAGACCCAGTGTTGACATGTGGCAAGACACTCCTCGGGGCGCGTCTTGCTTGGGCTTCTCTCCTGGAGGCCCTCAGTCAGACCCAGTGTTGACAAGTGTCAAGACGCTCCTCGGGGCACGTCTTGCTTGAGCCTCTCTCCTGGACGCGCTCAGTCAGACCGAGTGCTGACATGTGGCAAGACGCTCCTCGGTGCGCGTCTTGCTCTGGCCTCTCTCCTGGAGGCGCTCAGTCAGACCCAGTGGTGACATATGGCAAGACGCTCCTCGGGGCGCGTGTTGCGTGGGCCTCTCTCCTGGAGGCCCTCTGTAAGACCCAGTGTTGACATGTGGCAAGACACTCCTCAGGGCGCGTCTTGCTTGGGCTTCTCTCCTGGAGGCCCTCAGTCAGACCCAGTGTTGACAAGTGTCAAGACGCTCCTCGGGGCACGTCTTGCTTGGGCCTCTCTCCTGGAGGCGCTCAGTCAGACCCATTGTTGACATGTGGCAAGACGCTCCTCGGGGCGCGTCTTGCTTGGGCTTCTCTCCTGGAGGCCCTCAGTCAGACCCATTGTTGACATGTGGCAAGACGCTCCTCGGGGAGCTTCTTGCTTGGGCCTCTCTCCTGGAGGCGCTCAGTCAGACCCAGTGTTGACATTTGGCAAGACGCTCCTCGGGGTGCGTCTTGCTTGGGCCTCTCTCCTGGAGGCGCTCAGTCAGACCCAGTGGTGACATATGGCAAGACGCTCCTCGGGCGCGTATTGCTTGGGCTTCTCTCCTGGAGGCCCTCTGTCAGACCCAGTGTTGACATGTGGCAAGACACTCCTAGGGGCACGTCTTGCTTGGCTCTCTCTCCTGGAGGCGCTCAGTCAGACCGAGTGCTGACATGTGGCAAGACGCTCCTCGGGGCGCGTCTTGCTTGGGCCTCTCTCCTGGAGGCCCTCTGTCAGACCCAGTGTTGACATGTGGCAAGACACTCCTAGGGGCACGTCTTGCTTGGCTCTCTCTCTCCTGGAGGCGCATAGTAGGACCGAGTGCTGACATGTGGCAAGACGCTCCTCGGGGCGCGTCTTGCTTGGGCCTCTCTCCTGGAGGCGCTCAGTCAGACCCAGTGGTGACATATGGCAAGACGCTCCTCGGGGCGCGTCTTGCTTGGGCCTCTCTCCTGGAGGCCCTCTGTCAGACCCAGTGTTGACATGTGGCAAGACACTCCTCGGGGCACGTCTTGCTTGGGCTTCTCTCATGGAGGCCCTCAGTCAGACCCAGTGTAAACAAGTGTCAAGACACTCCTCGGGGAGCGTCTTGCTTGGGCCTTTCTCCTGGAGGCGCTCAGTCAGACCGAGTAGTGACATGTGGCATGACGCTCCTCGGGGCGCGTCTTGCTTGGGCCTCTCTCCTAGAGGCGCTCAGTCATACCCAGTGGTGACATGTGGGAAGACACTCCTCGGGGCGCGTCTTGCTAAGGCCTCTCCCCTGGAGGCCCTCTGTCAGACCCAGTGTTGACATGTGGCAAGACGCTTCTCGGGGCGCGTCTTGCTTGGGCCTCTCTCATGGAGGCCCTCACTCAGACCCAGTGTTGACAAGTGTCAAGACGCTCCTCGGGGCGCGTCTTGCTTGGGCCTCTCTCCTGGAGGCGCTCAGTCAGACCCAGTGTTGACATGTGGCAAGACGCTCCTCGGGGCGCGTCTTACTTGGGCCTCTCTCCTGGAGGCGCTCAGTCAGACCCAGTGTTGACATGTGGCAAGACGCTCCTCGGGGCGCGTATTGCTTGGGCCTCTCTCCTGGAGGCCCTCTGTCAGACCCAGTGTTGACATGTGGCAAGACACTCCTCGGGGCGCGTCTTGCTTGGGCCTCTCTCCTGGAGGCGCTCAGTCAGACCGAGTAGTGACTTGTGGCATGACGCTCCTCGGGGCGCGTCTTGCTTGGGCCTCTCTCCTAGAGGCGCTCAGTCAGACCCAGTGGTGACATGTGGCAAGACACTCCTCGGGGCGCGTCTTGCTTGGGCCTCTCTCCTGGAGGCCCTCTGTCAGACCCAGTGTTGACATGTGGCAAGACGCTTCTCTGGGCGCGTCTTGCTCGGGCCTCTCTCATTGAGGCCCTCAGTCAGACCCAGTGTTGACAAGTGTCAAGACGCTCCTCGGTGCGCGTCTTGCTTGGGCCTCTCTCCTGGAGGCGCTCAGTCAGACCCAGTGTTGACATGTGTCAAGACGCTACTCGGGGCACGTCTTGCTTGGGCCTCTCTCCTGGAGGCGCTCAGTCAGACCCAGTGGTGACATATGGCAAGACGCTCCTCGGGGCGCGTATTGCTTGGGCCTCTCTCCTGGAGGCCCTCTGTCAGACCCAGTGTTGACATGTGGCAAGACGCTCCTAGGGGCGCGTCTTGCTTGGGCCTCTCTCCTGGAGGCGCTCAGTCAGACCGAGTGCTGACATGTGGCAAGACGCTCCTCGGGGCGCGTCTTACTTGGGCCTCTCTCCTGGAGGCGCTCAGTCAGACCCAGTGTTGACATGTGGCAAGACGCTCCTCGGGGCGCGTATTGCTTGGGCCTCTCTCCTGGAGGCCCTCTGTCAGACCCAGTGTTGACATGTGGCAAGACACTCCTCGGGGCACGTCTTGCTTGGGCTTCTCTCATGGAGGCCCTCAGTCAGACCCAGTGTTAACAAGTGTCAAGACACTCCTCGGGGCGCGTCTTGCTTGGGCCTCTCTCCTGGAGGCGCTCAGTCAGACCGAGTAGTGACTTGTGGCATGACGCTCCTCGGGGCGCGTCTTGCTTGGGCCTCTCTCCTAGAGGCGCTCAGTCAGACCCAGTGGTGACATGTGGCAAGACACTCCTCGGGGCGCGTCTTGCTTGGGCCTCTCTCCTGGAGGCCCTCTGTCAGACCCAGTGTTGACATGTGGCAAGACGCTTCTCGGGGCGCGTCTTGCTCGGGCCTCTCTCATTGAGGCCCTCAGTCAGACCCAGTGTTGACAAGTGTCAAGACGCTCCTCGGTGCGCGTCTTGCTTGGGCCTCTCTCCTGGAGGCGCTCAGTCAGACCCAGTGTTGACATGTGGCAAGACGCTCCTCGGGGCGCGTCTTGCTTGGGCCTCTCTCCTGGAGGCTCTCAGTCAGACCCAGTGGTGACATGTGGCAAGACGCTCCTCGGGGCGTGTCTTGCTTGGGCCTCTCTCCTGGAGGCCCTCTGTCAGACCCAGTGTTAACAAGTGTCAAGACACTCCTCGGGGAGCGTCTTCCTTGGGCCTTTCTCCTGGAGGCGCTCAGTCAGACCGAGTAGTGACATGTGGCATGACGCTCCTCGGGGCGCGTCTTGCTTGGGCCTCTCTCCTAGAGGCGCTCAGTCATACCCAGTGGTGACATGTGGCAAGACGCTCCTCGGGGCGCGTCTTACTTGGGCCTCTCTCCTGGAGGCGCTGAGTCAGACCCAGTGTTGACATGTGGCAAGACGCTCCTCGGGGCGCGTCTTGCTTGGGCCTCTCTCCTGGAGGCTCTCAGTCAGACCCAGTGGTGACATGTGGCAAGACGCTCCTCGGGGCGCGTCTTGCTTGGGCCTCTCTCCTGGAGGCGCTCCGTCAGAACGAGTGCTGACATGTGGCAAGACGCTCCTCGGGGCGCGTCTTGCTTGGGCCTCTCTCCTGGAGGCGCTCAGTCAGACCCAGTGGTGACATGTGGCAAGATGCTCCTCAGGGCACGTCTTGCTTGGGCCTCTCTCCTGGAGGCCCTCAATCAGACCCAGTGTTGACACGTGGCAAGACGCTCCTCGGGGCGCGTCTTGCTTGGGCCTCTCTCCTGGAGGCGCTCAGTCAGACCCAGTGTTGACATGTGGCAAGACGCTCCTCGGGGGGCGTCTTACTTGGGCCTCTCTCCTGGAGGCGCTCAGTCAGACCCAGTGTTGACATGTGGCAAGACGCTCCTCGGGGCGCGTCTTGCTTGGTCCTCTCTCCTGGAGGCGCTCAGTCAGACCGAGTGCTGACATGTGGCAAGACGCTCCTCGGGGCGGGTCTTGCTTGGGCCTCTCTCCTGGAGGCCCTCTGTCAGACCCAGTGTTGACATGTGGCAAGACGCTCCTCGGGGCAGGTCTTGCTTGGGCCTCTCTCCTGGAGGCCCTCAATCAGACCCAGTGTTGACACGTGGCAAGACGCTCCTCGGGGCGCGTCTTGCTTGGGCCTCTCTCCTGGAGGCGCTCAGTCAAACCGAGTAGTGACATGTGGCATGACGCTCCTCGGGGCGCGTCTTGCTTGGGCCTCTCTCCTAGAGGCGCTCAGTCAGACCCAGTGGTGACATGTGGCAAGACACTCCTCGGGGCGAGTCTTGCTTGGGCCTCTCTCCTGGAGGTCCTCTGTCAGACCCAGTGTTGACATGTGGCAAGACGCTCCTCGGGGCGCGTCTTGCTTGGGCTTCTCTCCTGGAGGCCCTCAGTCAGACCCATTGTTGACAAGAGGCAAGACGCTCCTCGGGGCGCTTCTTGCTTGGGCCTCTCTCCTGGAGGCGCTCCGGCAGACCCAGTGTTGACATGTGGCAAGACGCTCCTCGGGGCACGTCTTGCTTGGGCCTCTCTCCTGGAGGCGCTCAGTCAGACCCAGTGTTGACATATGGCAAGACGCTCCTCGGGGCGCGTCTTGCTTGGGCCTCTCTCCTGGAGGCGCTCAGTCAGACCAAGTGGTGACATGTGGCAAGACGCTCCTCGGGGCGCGTCTTACTTGGGCCTCTCTCCTGGAGGCGCTCAGTCAGACCCAGTGGTGACATGTGGCAAGACGCTCCTCGGGGCACGTATTGCTTGGGCCTCTCTCCTGGAGGCCCTCTGTAAGACCCAGTGTTGACATGTGGCAAGACACTCCTCGGGGCGCGTCTTGCTTGGGCTTCTCTAATTGAGGCCCTCAGTCAGACCCAGTGTTGACATGTGTCAAGACGCTCCTCGGGGCGTGTCTTGCTTGGGCCTCTCTCCTGGAGGCGCTCAGTCAGACCCAGTGTTGACATGTGGCAAGACACTCCTCGGGGCGCGTCTTTCTTGGGCCTCTCTCCTGGAGGCCCTCTGTCAGACCCAGTGTTGACATGTGGCAAGACGCTTCTCGGGGCGCGTCTTGCTTGGGCCTCTCTCATGGAGGCCCTCACTCAGACCCAGTGTTGACAAGTGTCAAGACGCTCCTCGGGGCGCGTCTTGCTTGGGCCTCTCTCCTGGAGGCGCTCAGTCAGACCCAGTGTTGACATGTGGCAAGACGCTCCTCGGGGCGCGTCTTACTTGGGCCTCTCTCCTGGAGGCGCTCAGTCAGACCCAGTGTTGACATGTGGCAAGACGCTCCTCGGGGCGCGTATTGCTTGGGCCTCTCTCCTGGAGGCCCTCTGTCAGACCCAGTGTTGACATGTGGCAAGACACTCCTCGGGGCACGTCTTGCTTGGGCTTCTCTCATGGAGGCCCTCAGTCAGACCCAGTGTTAACAAGTGTCAAGACACTCCTCGGGGCGCGTCTTGCTTGGGCCTCTCTCCTGGAGGCGCTCAGTCAGACCGAGTAGTGACATGTGGCATGACGCTCCTTGGGGCGCGTCTTGCTTGGGCCTCTCTCCTAGAGGCGCTCAGTCAGACCCAGTGGTGACATGTGGAAAGACACTCCTTGGGGTGCGTCTTGCTTGGGCCTCTCTCCTGGAGGCCCTCTGTCAGACCCAGTGTTGACATGTGGCAAGACGCTTCTCGGGGCGCGTCTTGCTTGGGCCTCTCTCATTGAGGCCCTCAGTCAGATCCAGTGTTGACAAGTGTCAAGACGCTCCTCGGTGCGCGTCTTGCTTGGGCCTCTCTCCTGGAGGCGCTCAATAAGACCCAGTGTTGACATGTGGCAAGACACTCCTCGGGGCGCGTCTTGCTTGGGCTTCTCTCCTGGAGGCCCTCTGTCAGACCCAGTGTTGACATGTGGCAAGACACTCCTCGGGGCGCGTCTTGCTTGGGCTTCTCTCCTGGAGGCCCTCAGTCAGACCCAGTGTTGACAAGTGTCAAGACGCTCCTCGGGGCACGTCTTGCTTGAGCCTCTCTCCTGGACGCGCTCAGTCAGACCGAGTGCTGACATGTGGCAAGACGCTCCTCGGTGCGCGTCTTGCTTGGGCCTCTCTCCTGGAGGCGCTCAGTCAGACCCAGTGGTGACATATGGCAAGACGCTCCTCGGGGCGCGTGTTGCGTGGGCCTCTCTCCTGGAGGCCCTCTGTAAGACCCAGTGTTGACATGTGGCAAGACACTCCTCAGGGCGCGTCTTGCTTGGGCTTCTCTCCTGGAGGCCCTCAGTCAGACCCAGTGTTGACAAGTGTCAAGATGCTTCTCGGGGCACGTCTTGCTTGGGCCTCTCTCCTGGAGGCGCTCAGTCAGACCCATTGTTGACATGTGGCAAGACGCTCCTCGGGGCGCGTCTTGCTTGGGCTTCTCTCCTGGAGGCCCTCAGTCAGACCCATTGTTGACATGTGGCAAGACGCTCCTCGGGGAGCTTCTTGCTTGGGCCTCTCTCCTGGAGGAGCTCAGTCAGACCCAGTGTTGACATTTGGCAAGACGCTCCTCGGGGTACGTCTTGCTTGGGCCTCTCTCCTGGAGGCGCTCAGTCAGACCCAGTGGTGACATATGGCAAGACGCTCCTCGGGCGCGTATTTCTTGGGCCTCTCTCCTGGAGGCCCTCTGTCAGACCCAGTGTTGACATGTGGCAAGACACTCCTAGGGGCACGTCTTGCTTGGCTCTCTCTCCTGGAGGCGCTCAGTCAGACCGAGTGCTGACATGTGGCAAGACGCTCCTCGGGGCACGTCTTGCTTGGGCCTCTCTCCTGGAGGCCCTCTGTCAGACCCAGTGTTGACATGTGGCAAGACACTCCTAGGGGCACGTCTTGCTTGGCTCTCTCTCTCCTGGAGGCGCTCAGTCAGACCGAGTGCTGACATGTGGCAAGACGCTCCTCGGGGCGCGTCTTGCTTGGGCCTCTCTCCTGGATGCGCTCAGTCAGACCCAGTGGTGACATATGGCAAGACGCTCCTCGGGGCGCGTCTTGCTTGGGCCTCTCTCCTGGAGGCCCTCTGTCAGACCCAGTGTTGACATGTGGCAAGACACTCCTCGGGGCACGTCTTGCTTGGGCTTCTCTCATGGAGGCCCTCCGTCAGACCCAGTGTTAACAAGTGTCAAGACACTCCTCGGGGAGCGTCTTGCTTGGGCCTTTCTCCTGGAGGCGCTCAGTCAGACCGAGTAGTGACATGTGGCATGACGCTCCTCGGGGCGCGTCTTGCTTGGGCCTCTCTCCTAGAGGCGCTCAGTCATACCCAGTGGTGACATGTGGGAAGACACTCCTCGGGGCGCGTCTTGCTTGGGCCTCTCTCATGGAGGCCCTCACTCAGACCCAGTGTTGACAAGTGTCAAGACGCTCCTCGGGGCGCGTCTTGCATGGGCCTCTCTCCTGGAGGCGCTCAGTCAGACCCAGTGTTGACATGTGGCAAGACGCTCCTCGGGGCGCGTCTTACTTGGGCCTCTCTCCTGGAGGCGCTCAGTCAGACCCAGTGTTGACATGTGGCAAGACGCTCCTCGGGGCGCGTATTGCTTGGGCCTCTCTCCTGGAGGCCCTCTGTCAGACCCAGTGTTGACATGTGGCAAGACACTCCTCGGGGCACGTCTTGCTTGGGCTTCTCTCATGGAGGCCCTCAGTCAGACCCAGTGTTAACAAGTGTCAAGACACTCCTCGGGGCGCGTCTTGCTTGGGCCTCTCTCCTGGAGGCGCTCAGTCAGACCGAGTAGTGACTTGTGGCATGACGCTCCTCGGGGCGCGTCTTGCTTGGGCCTCTCTCCTAGAGGCGCTCAGTCAGACCCAGTGGTGACATGTGGCAAGACACTCCTCGGGGCGCGTCTTGCTTGGGCCTCTCTCCTGGAGGCCCTCTGTCAGACCCAGTGTTGACATGTGGCAAGACGCTTCTCTGGGCGCGTCTTGCTCGGGCCTCTCTCATTGAGGCCCTCAGTCAGACCCAGTGTTGACAAGTGTCAAGACGCTCCTCGGTGCGCGTCTTGCTTGGGCCTCTCTCCTGGAGGCGCTCAGTCAGACCCAGTGTTGACATGTGGCAAGACGCTCCTCGGGGCGCGTCTTACTTGGGCCTCTCTCCTGGAGGCGCTCAGTCAGACCCAGTGTTGACATGATGCAAGACGCTCCTCAGGGCGCGTCTTGCTTGGGCCTCTCTCCTGGAGGCTCTCAGTCAGACCCAGTGGTGACATGTGGCAAGACGCTCCTCGGGGCGCGTCTTGCTTGGGCCTCTCTCCTGGAGGCCCTCTGTCAGACCCAGTGTTAACAAGTGTGAGGACACTCCTCGGGGAGCGTCTTGCTTGGGCCTTTCTCCTGGAGGCGCTCAGTCAGACCGAGTAGTGACATGTGGCATGACGCTCCTCGGGGCGCGTCTTGCTTGGGCCTCTCTCCTAGAGGCGCTCAGTCATACCCAGTGGTGACATGTGGCAAGACACTCCTCGGGGCGCGTCTTGCTAAGACCTCTCCCCTGGAGGCCCTCTGTCAGACCCAGTGTTGACATGTGGCAAGACGCTTCTCGGGGCGCGTCTTGCTTGGGCCTCTCTCATGGAGGCCCTCACTCAGACCCAGTGTTGACAAGTGTCAAGACGCTCCTCGGGGCGCGTCTTGCTTGGGCCTCTCTCCTGGAGGCGCTCAGTCAGACCCAGTGTTGACATGTGGCAAGACGCTCCTCGGGGCGCGTCTTACTTGGGCCTCTCTCCTGGAGGCGCTCAGTCAGACCCAGTGTTGACATGTGGCAAGACGCTCCTCGGGGCGCGTATTGCTTGGGCCTCTCTCCTGGAGGCCCTCTGTCAGACCCAGTGTTGACATGTGGCAAGACACTCCTCGGGGCACGTCTTGCTTGGGCTTCTCTCATTGAGGCCCTCAGTCAGACCCAGTGTTAACAAGTGTCAAGACACTCCTCGGGGCGCGTCTTGCTTGGGCCTCTCTCCTGGAGGCGCTCAGTCAGACCGAGTAGTGACATGTGGCATGACGCTCCTCGGGGCGCGTCTTGCTTGGGCCTCTCTCCTAGAGGCGCTCAGTCAGACCCAGTGGTGACATGTGGTAAGACACTCCTCGGGGCGCGTCTTGCTTGGGCCTCTCTCCTAGAGGCGCTCAGTCAGACCCAGTGGTGAAATGTGGCAAGACGCTTCTCGGGGCGCGTCTTGCTTGGGCCTCTCTCATTGAGGCCCTCAGTCAGATCCAGTGTTGACAAGTGTCAAGACGCTCCTCGGTGCGCGTCTTGCTTGGGCCTCTCTCCTGGAGGCGCTCAGTCAGACCCAGTGTTGACATGTGGCAAGACGCTCCTCGGGGCGCGTCTTACTTGGGCCTCTCTCCTGGAGGCGCTGAGTCAGACCCAGTGTTGACATGTGGCAAGACGCTCCTCGGGACGCGTCTTGCTTGGGCCTCTCTCCTGGAGGCTCTCAGTCAGACCCAAGGGTGACATGTGGCAAGACGCTCCTCGGGGCGCGTCTTGCTTGGGCCTCTCTCCTGAAGGCGCTCAGTCAGAACGAGTGCTGACATGTGGCAAGACGCTCCTCAGGGCGCGTCTTGCTTGGGCCTCTCTCCTGGAGGCGCTCAGTCAGACCCAGTGGTGACATGTGGCAAGATGCTCCTCAGGGCACGTCTTGCTTGGGCCTCTCTCCTGGAGGCCCTCAATCAGACCCAGTGTTGACACGTGGCAAGACGCTCCTCGGGGCGCGTCTTGCTTGGGCCTCTCTCCTGGAGGCGCTCAGTCAGACCCAGTGTTGACATGTCGCAAGACGCTCCTCGGGGCGCGTCTTACTTGGGCCTCTCTCCTGGAGGCGCTCAGTCAGACCCAGTGTTGACATGTGGCAAGACGCTCCTCGGGGTGCGTCTTGCTTGGTCCTCTCTCCTGGAGGCGCTCAGTCAGACCGAGTGCTGACATGTGGCAAGACGCTCCTCGGGGCGGGTCTTGCTTGGGCCTCTCTCCTGGAGGCCATCTGTCAGACCCAGTGTTGACATGTGGCAAGACGCTCCTCGGGGCAGGTCTTGCTTGGGCCTCTCTCCTGGAGGCCCTCAATCAGACCCAGTGTTGACACGTGGCAAGACGCTCCTCGGGGCGCGTCTTGCTTGGGCCTCTCTCCTGGAGGCGCTCAGTCAAACCGAGTAGTGACATGTGGCATGACGCTCCTCGGGGCGCGTCTTGCTTGGGCCTCTCTCCTAGAGGCGCTCAGTCAGACCCAGTGGTGACATGTGGCAAGACACTCCTCGGGGCGAGTCTTGCTTGGGCCTCTCTCCTGGAGGCCCTCTGTCAGACCCAGTGTTGACATGTGGCAAGACACTCCTCGGGGCGCGTCTTGCTTGGGCCTCTCTCATGGAGGCACTCAGTCAGACCCATTGTTGACATGTGGCAAGACGCTCCTCGGGGCGCGTCTTGCTTGGGCTTCTCTCCTGGAGGCCCTCAGTCAGACCCATTGTTGACAAGAGGCAAGACGCTCCTCGGGGCGCTTCTTGCTTGGGCCTCTCTCCTGGAGGCGCTCAGTCAGACCCAGTGTTGACATGTGGCAAGACGCTCCTCGGGGCGCGTCATGCTTGGGCTTCTCTCCTGGAGGCCCTCAGTCAGACCCATTGTTGACAAGAGGCAAGACGCTATTCGGGGCGCTTCTTGCTTGGGCCTCTCTCCTGGAGGCGCTCCGGCAGACCCAGTGTTGACATGTGGCAAGACGCTCCTCGGGGCACGTCTTGCTTGGGCCTCTCTCCTGGAGGCGCTCAGTCAGACCCAGTGTTGACATATGGCAAGACGCTCCTCGGGGCGCGTCTTGCTTGGGCCTCTCTCCTGGAGGCGCTCAGTCAGACCAAGTGGTGACATGTGGCAAGACGCTCCTCGGGGCGCGTCTTACTTGGGCCTCTCTCCTGGAGGCGCTCAGTCAGACCCAGTGGTGACATGTGGCAAGACGCTCCTCGGGGCACGTATTGCTTGGGCCTCTCTCCTGGAGGCCCTCTGTAAGACCCAGTGTTGACATGTGGCAAGACACTCCTCGGGGCGCGTCTTGCTTGGGCTTCTCTAATTGAGGCCCTCAGTCAGACCCAGTGTTGACATGTGTCAAGACGCTCCTCGGGGCGTGTCTTGCTTGGGCCTCTCTCCTGGAGGCGCTCAGTCAGACCCAGTGTTGACATGTGGCAAGACACTCCTCGGGGCGCGTCTTTCTTGGGCCTCTCTCCTGGAGGCCCTCTGTCAGACCCAGTGTTGACATGTGGCAAGAAGCTTCTCGGGGCGCGTCTTGCTTGGGTCTCTCTCATGGAGGCCCTCACTCAGACCCAGTGTTGACAAGTGTCAAGACGCTCCTCGGGGCGCGTCTTGCTTGGGCCTCTCTCCTTGAGGCGCTCAGTCAGACCCAGTGTTGACATGTGGCAAGACTCTCCTCGGGGCGCGTCTTACTTGGGCCTCTCTCCTGGAGGCGCTCAGTCAGACCCAGTGTTGACATGTGGCAAGACGCTCCTCGGGGTGCGTCTTGCTTGGGCCTCTCTCCTGGAGGCTCTCAGTCAGACCCAGTGGTGACATGTGGCAAGACGCTCCTCGGGGCGCGTCTTGCTTGGGCCTCTCTCCTGGAGGCCCTCTGTCAGACCCAGTGTTAACAAGTGTCAAGACACTCCTCGGGGAGCGTCTTGCTTGGGCCTTTCTCCTGCAGGCGCTCAGTCAGACCGAGTAGTGACATGTGGCATGACGCTCCTCGGGGCGCGTCTTGCTTGGGCCTCTCTCCTAGAGGCGCTCAGTCATACCCAGTGGTGACATGTGGCAAGACACTCCTCGGGGCGCGTCTTGCTAAGGCCTCTCCCCCGGAGGCCCTCTGTCAGACCCAGTGTTGACATGTGGCAAGACGCTTCTCGGGGCGCGTCTTGCTTGGGCCTCTCTCATGGAGGCCCTCACTCAGACCCAGTGTTGTCAAGTGTCAAGACGCTCCTCGGGGCGCGTCTTGCTTGGGCCTCTCTCCTGGAGAAGCTCAGTCAGACCCAGTGTTGACATGTGGCAAGACGCTCCTCGGGGCGCGTCTTACTTGGGCCTCTCTCCTGGAGGCGCTCAGTCAGACCCAGTGTTGACATGTGACAAGACGCTCCTCGGGGCGCGTATTGCTTGGGCCTCTCTCCTGGAGGCTCTCTGTCAGACCCAGTGTTGACATGTGGCAAGACACTCCTCGGGGCACGTCTTGCTTGGGCTTCTCTCATTGAGGCCCTCAGTCAGACCCAGTGTTAACAAGTGTCAAGACACTCCTCGGGGCGCGTCTTGCTTGGGCCTCTCTCCTGGAGGCGCTCAGTCAGACCCAGTGTTGACATGTGGCAAGACGCTCCTCGGGGCGCGTATTGCTTGGGCCTCTCTCCTGGAGGCCCTCTGTCAGACCCAGTGTTGACATGTGGCAAGACACTCCTCGGGGCACGTCTTGCTTGGGCTTCTCTCATGGAGGCCCTCAGTCAGACCCAGTGTTAACAAGTGTCAAGACACTCCTCGGGGCGCGTCTTGCTTGGGCCTCTCTCCTGGAGGCGCTCAGTCAGACCGAGTAGTGACATGTGGCATGACGCTCCTCGGGGCGCGTCTTGCTTGGGCCTCTCTCCTAGAGGCGCTCAGTCAGACCCAGTGGTGACATGTGGCAAGACACTCCTCGGGGCGCGTCTTGCTTGGGCCTCTCTCCTAGAGGCGCTCAGTCAGACCCAGTGGTGAAATGTGGCAAGACGCTTCTCGGGGCGCGTCTTGCTTGGGCCTCTCTCATTGAGGCCCTCAGTCAGATCCAGTGTTGACAAGTGTCAAGACGCTCCTCGGTGCGCGTCTTGCTTGGGCCTCTCTCCTGGAGGCGCTCAGTCAGACCCAGTGTTGACATGTGGCAAGACGCTCCTCGGGGCGCGTCTTACTTGGGCCTCTCTCCTGGAGGCGCTGAGTCAGACCCAGTGTTGACATGTGGCAAGACGCTCCTCGGGACGCGTCTTGCTTGGGCCTCTCTCCTGGAGGCTCTCAGTCAGACCCAAGGGTGACATGTGGCAAGACGCTCCTCGGGGCGCGTCTTGCTTGGGCCTCTCTCCTGAAGGCGCTCAGTCAGAACGAGTGCTGACATGTGGCAAGACGCTCCTCAGGGCGCGTCTTGCTTGGGCCTCTCTCCTGGAGGCGCTCAGTCAGACCCAGTGGTGACATGTGGCAAGATGCTCCTCAGGGCACGTCTTGCTTGGGCCTCTCTCCTGGAGGCCCTCAATCAGACCCAGTGTTGACACGTGGCAAGACGCTCCTCGGGGCGCGTCTTGCTTGGGCCTCTCTCCTGGAGGCGCTCAGTCAGACCCAGTGTTGACATGTCGCAAGACGCTCCTCGGGGCGCGTCTTACTTGGGCCTCTCTCCTGGAGGCGCTCAGTCAGACCCAGTGTTGACATGTGGCAAGACGCTCCTCGGGGTGCGTCTTGCTTGGTCCTCTCTCCTGGAGGCGCTCAGTCAGACCGAGTGCTGACATGTGGCAAGACGCTCCTCGGGGCGGGTCTTGCTTGGGCCTCTCTCCTGGAGGCCATCTGTCAGACCCAGTGTTGACATGTGGCAAGACGCTCCTCGGGGCAGGTCTTGCTTGGGCCTCTCTCCTGGAGGCCCTCAATCAGACCCAGTGTTGACACGTGGCAAGACGCTCCTCGGGGCGCGTCTTGCTTGGGCCTCTCTCCTGGAGGCGCTCAGTCAAACCGAGTAGTGACATGTGGCATGACGCTCCTCGGGGCGCGTCTTGCTTGGGCCTCTCTCCTAGAGGCGCTCAGTCAGACCCAGTGGTGACATGTGGCAAGACACTCCTCGGGGCGAGTCTTGCTTGGGCCTCTCTCCTGGAGGCCCTCTGTCAGACCCAGTGTTGACATGTGGCAAGACACTCCTCGGGGCGCGTCTTGCTTGGGCCTCTCTCATGGAGGCACTCAGTCAGACCCATTGTTGACATGTGGCAAGACGCTCCTCGGGGCGCGTCTTGCTTGGGCTTCTCTCCTGGAGGCCCTCAGTCAGACCCATTGTTGACAAGAGGCAAGACGCTCCTCGGGGCGCTTCTTGCTTGGGCCTCTCTCCTGGAGGCGCTCAGTCAGACCCAGTGTTGACATGTGGCAAGACGCTCCTCGGGGCGCGTCATGCTTGGGCTTCTCTCCTGGAGGCCCTCAGTCAGACCCATTGTTGACAAGAGGCAAGACGCTCCTCGGGGCGCTTCTTGCTTGGGCCTCTCTCCTGGAGGCGCTCCGGCAGACCCAGTGTTGACATGTGGCAAGACGCTCCTCGGGGCACGTCTTGCTTGGGCCTCTCTCCTGGAGGCGCTCAGTCAGACCCAGTGTTGACATATGGCAAGACGCTCCTCGGGGCGCGTCTTGCTTGGGCCTCTCTCCTGGAGGCGCTCAGTCAGACCAAGTGGTGACATGTGGCAAGACGCTCCTCGGGGCGCGTCTTACTTGGGCCTCTCTCCTGGAGGCGCTCAGTCAGACCCAGTGGTGACATGTGGCAAGACGCTCCTCGGGGCACGTATTGCTTGGGCCTCTCTCCTGGAGGCCCTCTGTAAGACCCAGTGTTGACATGTGGCAAGACACTCCTCGGGGCGCGTCTTGCTTGGGCTTCTCTAATTGAGGCCCTCAGTCAGACCCAGTGTTGACATGTGTCAAGACGCTCCTCGGGGCGTGTCTTGCTTGGGCCTCTCTCCTGGAGGCGCTCAGTCAGACCCAGTGTTGACATGTGGCAAGACACTCCTCGGGGCGCGTCTTTCTTGGGCCTCTCTCCTGGAGGCCCTCTGTCAGACCCAGTGTTGACATGTGGCAAGAAGCTTCTCGGGGCGCGTCTTGCTTGGGTCTCTCTCATGGAGGCCCTCACTCAGACCCAGTGTTGACAAGTGTCAAGACGCTCCTCGGGGCGCGTCTTGCTTGGGCCTCTCTCCTTGAGGCGCTCAGTCAGACCCAGTGTTGACATGTGGCAAGACTCTCCTCGGGGCGCGTCTTACTTGGGCCTCTCTCCTGGAGGCGCTCAGTCAGACCCAGTGTTGACATGTGGCAAGACGCTCCTCGGGGTGCGTCTTGCTTGGGCCTCTCTCCTGGAGGCTCTCAGTCAGACCCAGTGGTGACATGTGGCAAGACGCTCCTCGGGGCGCGTCTTGCTTGGGCCTCTCTCCTGGAGGCCCTCTGTCAGACCCAGTGTTAACAAGTGTCAAGACACTCCTCGGGGAGCGTCTTGCTTGGGCCTTTCTCCTGCAGGCGCTCAGTCAGACCGAGTAGTGACATGTGGCATGACGCTCCTCGGGGCGCGTCTTGCTTGGGCCTCTCTCCTAGAGGCGCTCAGTCATACCCAGTGGTGACATGTGGCAAGACACTCCTCGGGGCGCGTCTTGCTAAGGCCTCTCCCCCGGAGGCCCTCTGTCAGACCCAGTGTTGACATGTGGCAAGACGCTTCTCGGGGCGCGTCTTGCTTGGGCCTCTCTCATGGAGGCCCTCACTCAGACCCAGTGTTGTCAAGTGTCAAGACGCTCCTCGGGGCGCGTCTTGCTTGGGCCTCTCTCCTGGAGAAGCTCAGTCAGACCCAGTGTTGACATGTGGCAAGACGCTCCTCGGGGCGCGTCTTACTTGGGCCTCTCTCCTGGAGGCGCTCAGTCAGACCCAGTGTTGACATGTGGCAAGACGCTCCTCGGGGCGCGTATTGCTTGGGCCTCTCTCCTGGAGGCTCTCTGTCAGACCCAGTGTTGACATGTGGCAAGACACTCCTCGGGGCACGTCTTGCTTGGGCTTCTCTCATTGAGGCCCTCAGTCAGACCCAGTGTTAACAAGTGTCAAGACACTCCTCGGGGCGCGTCTTGCTTGGGCCTCTCTCCTGGAGGCGCTCAGTCAGACCCAGTGTTGACATGTGGCAAGACGCTCCTCGGGGCGCGTATTGCTTGGGCCTCTCTCCTGGAGGCCCTCTGTCAGACCCAGTGTTGACATGTGGCAAGACACTCCTCGGGGCACGTCTTGCTTGGGCTTCTCTCATGGAGGCCCTCAGTCAGACCCAGTGTTAACAAGTGTCAAGACACTCCTCGGGGCGCGTCTTGCTTGGGCCTCTCTCCTGGAGGCGCTCAGTCAGACCGAGTAGTGACTTGTGGCATGACGCTCCTCGGGGCGCGTCTTGCTTGGGCCTCTCTCCTGGAGGCCCTCTGTCAGACCCAGTGTTGACATGTGGCAAGACACTCCTAGGGGCACGTCTTGCTTGGCTCTCTCTCTCCTGGAGGCGCTCAGTCAGACCGAGTGCTGACATGTGGCAAGACGCTCCTCGGGGCGCGTCTTGCTTGGGCCTCTCTCCTGGAGGCGCTCAGTCAGACCCAGTAGTGACATATGGCAAGACGCTCCTCGGGGCGCGTATTGCTTGGGCCTCTCTCCTGGAGGCCCTCTGTCAGACCCAGTGTTGACATGTGGCAAGACACTCCTCGGGGCACGTCTTGCTTGGGCTTCTCTCATGGAGGCCCTCAGTCAGACCCAGTGTTAACAAGTGTCAAGACACTCCTCGGGGAGCGTCTTGCTTGGGCCTTTCTCCTGGAGGCGCTCTGTCAGACCGAGTAGTGACATGTGGCATGACGCTCCTCGGGGCGCGTCTTGCTTGGGCCTCTCTCCTAGAGGCGCTCAGTCATACCCAGTGGTGACATGTGGGAAGACACTCCTCGGGGCGCGTCTTGCTAAGGCCTCTCCCCTGGAGGCCCTCTGTCAGACCCAGTGTTGACATGTGGCAAGACGCTTCTCGGGGCGCGTCTTGCTTGGGCCTCTCTCATGGAGGCCCTCACTCAGACCCAGTGTTGACAAGTGTCAAGACGCTCCTCGGGGCGCGTCTTGCTTGGGCCTCTCTCCTGGAGGCGCTCAGTCAGACCCAGTGTTGACATGTGGCAAGACGCTCCTCGGGGCGCGTCTTACTTGGGCCTCTCTCCTGGAGGCGCTCAGTCAGACCCAGTGTTGACATGTGGCAAGACGCTCCTCGGGGCGCGTATTGCTTGGGCCTCTCTCCTGGAGGCCCTCTGTCAGACCCAGTGTTGACATGTGGCAAGACACTCCTCGGGGCACGTCTTGCTTGGGCTTCTCTCATGGAGGCCCTCAGTCAGACCCAGTGTTAACAAGTGTCAAGACACTCCTCGGGGCGCGTCTTGCTTGGGCCTCTCTCCTGGAGGCGCTCAGTCAGACCGAGTAGTGACTTGTGGCATGGCGCTCCTCGGGGCGCGTCTTGCTTGGGCCTCTCTCCTAGAGGCGCTCAGTCAGACCCAGTGGTGACATGTGGCAAGACACTCCTCGGGGCGCGTCTTGCTTGGGCCTCTCTCCTGGAGGCCCTCTGTCAGACCCAGTGTTGACATGTGGCAAGACGCTTCTCGGGGCGCGTCTTGCTCGGGCCTCTCTCATTGAGGCCCTCAGTCAGACCCAGTGTTGACAAGTGTCAAGACGCTCCTCGGTGCGCGTCTTGCTTGGGCCTCTCTCCTGGAGGCGCTCAGTCAGACCGAGTAGTGACATGTGGCATGACGCTCCTTGGGGCGCGTCTTGCTTGGGCCTCTCTCCTAGAGGCGCTCAGTCAGACCCAGTGGTGACATGTGGAAAGACACTCCTTGGGGTGCGTCTTGCTTGGGCCTCTCTCCTGGAGGCCCTCTGTCAGACCCAGTGTTGACATGTGGCAAGACGCTTCTCGGGGCGCGTCTCGCTTGGGCCTCTCTCATTGAGGCCCTCAGTCAGATCCAGTGTTGACAAGTGTCAAGACGCTGCTCGGTGCGCGTCTTGCTTGGGCCTCTCTCCTGGAGGCGCTCAATAAGACCCAGTGCTGACATGTGGCAAGACACTCCTCGGGGCGCGTCTTGCTTGGGCTTCTCTCCTGGAGGCCCTCTGTCAGACCCAGTGTTGACATGTGGCAAGACACTCCTCGGGGCGCGTCTTGCTTGGGCTTCTCTCCTGGAGGCCCTCAGTCAGACCCAGTGTTGACAAGTGTCAAGACGCTCCTCGGGGCACGTCTTGCTTGAGCCTCTCTCCTGGACGCGCTCAGTCAGACCGAGTGCTGACATGTGGCAAGACGCTCCTCGGTGCGCGTCTTGCTTGGGCCTCTCTCCTGGAGGCGCTCAGTCAGACCCAGTGGTGACATATGGCAAGACGCTCCTCGGGGCGCGTGTTGCGTGGGCCTCTCTCCTGGAGGCCCTCTGTAAGACCCAGTGTTGACATGTGGCAAGACACTCCTCAGGGCGCGTCTTGCTTGGGCTTCTCTCCTGGAGGCCCTCAGTCAGACCCAGTGTTGACAAGTGTCAAGACGCTCCTCGGGGCACGTCTTGCTTGGGCCTCTCTCCTGGAGGCGCTCAGTCAGACCCATTGTTGACATGTGGCAAAACGCTCCTCGGGGCGCGTCTTGCTTGGGCTTCTCTCCTGGAGGCGCTCAGTCAGACCCAGTGTTGACATGTGGCAAGACGCTCCTCGGGGCGCGTCTTACTTGGGCCTCTCTCCTGGAGGCGCTCAGTCAGACCCAGTGTTGACATGTGGCAAGACGCTCCTCGGGGCGCGTCTTGCTTGGGCCTCTCTCCTGGAGGCTCTCAGTCAGACCCAGTGGTGACATGTGGCAAGACGCTACTCGGGGCGCGTCTTGCTTGGGCCTCTCTCCTGGATGCGCTCAGTCAGACCCAGTGTTGACATGTGGCAAGACACTCCTCGGGGCGCGTCTTGCTTGGGCCTCTCTCCTGGAGGCCCTCTGTCAGACCCAGTGTTGACATGTGGCAAGACACTCCTCGGGGCGCGTCTTGCTTGGGCTTCTCTCATGGAGGCCCTCAGTAAGACCCAGTGTTGACAAGTGTCAAGACACTCCTCGGGGCGCATCTTGCTTGGGCCTCTCTCCTGGAGGCGCTCAGTCAGACCCATTGTTGACATGTGGCAAGACGCTCCTCGGGGCGCGTCTTGCTTGGGCTTCTCTCCTGGAGGCCCTCAGTCAGACCCATTGTTGACATGTGGCAAGACGCTCCTCGGGGCGCTTCTTGCTTGGGCCTCTCTCCTGGAGGCGCTCAGTCAGACCCATTGTTGACATGTGGCAAGACTCTACTCGGGGCGCTTCTTGCTTGGGCCTCTCTCCTGGAGGCGCTCAGTCAGACCCAGTGATGACATGTGGCAAGACGCTCCTCGGGGCACGTCTTGCTTGGGCCTCTCTCCTGGAGGCGCTAAGTCAGACCCAGTGGTAACATGTGGCTAGACGCTCCTCGGGGCACGTATTGCTTGGGCCTCTCTCCTGGAGGCCCTCTGTCAGACCCAGTGTTGACATGTGGCAAGACGCTCCTCGGGGCGCGTCTTGCTTGGATCTCTCTCCTGGAGGTCCTCAATCAGACCCAGTGTTGACACGTGGCAAGATGCTCCTCGGGGCGCGTCTTGCTTGGGCCTCTCTCCTGGAGGCGCTCAGTCAGACCGAGTAGTGACATGTGGCATGACGATTCTCGGGGCGCGTCTTGCTTGGGCCTCTCTCCTGGAGGCGCTCAGTCAGACCCAGTGGTGACATGTGGCAAGACACTCCTCGGGGCGCGTCTTGCTTCGGCCTCTCTCCTGGAGGCCCGCTGTCAGACCCAGTGTTGACATGTGGCAAGACGCTCCTAGGGGCGCGTCTTGCTTGGGCCTCTCTCCTGGAGGCGCTCAGTCAAACCGAGTGCTGACATGTGGCAAGACGCTCCTCGGGACGCGTCTTGCTTGGGCCTCTCTCCTGGAGGCGCTCAGTCAGACCCAGTGGTGACATATGGCAAGACGCTCCTCGGGGCGCGTGTTGCTTGGGCCTCTCTCCTGGAGGCCCTCTGTCAGACCCAGTGTTGACATGTGGCAAGACGCTCCTCGGGGCGCGTCTTGCTTGGGCCTCTCTCCTGGAGGCGCTCAGTCAGACCCAGTGTTGACATCTGGCAAGACGCTCCTCGGGGCGCGTGTTGCTTGGGCCTCTCTCCTGGAGGCCCTCTGTCAGACCCAGTGTTGACATGTGGCAAGACGCTCCTCAGGGCGCGTCTTGCTTGGGCCTCTCTCCTGGAGGCGCTCAGTCAGACCCAGTGTTGACATGTGGCAAGACGCTCCTAGGGGCGCGTCTTGCTTGGGCCTCTCTCCTGGAGGCCCTCAGTCAGACCCAGTGTTGACAGGTGGCAAGACACTCCTCGGGGCGCGTCTTGCTTGGGCCTCTCTCCTGGAGGCCTGCTGTCAGACCCATTGTTGACATGTGTCAAGACGCTCCTAGGGGCGCGTCTTGCTTGGGCCTCTCTCCTTGAGGCGCTCAGTCAGACCCAGTGGTGACATATGGCAAGACGCTCCTCGGGGCGCGTGTTGCTTGGGCCTCTCTCCTGGAGGCCCTCTGTCAGACCCAGTGTTGACATGTGGCAAGACACTCTCGGGGCGCGTCTTGCTTGGGCCTTTCTCCTGGAGGCGCTCAGTCAGACCCAGTGTTGACATGTGGCAAGACGCTCCTAGGGGCGCGTCTTGCTTGGGCCTCTCTCCTGGAGGCGCTCAGTCAGACCGAGTGCTGACATGTGGCAAGACGCTCCTCGGTGCGCGTCTTGCTTGGGCCTCTCTCCTGGAGGCGCTCAGTCAGACCCAGTGGTGACATATGGCAAGACGCTCCTCGGGGCGCGTATTGCTTGGGCCTCTCTCCTGGAGGCCCTCTGTCAGACCCAGTGTTGACATGTGGCAAGACACTCCTAGGGGCGCGTCTTGCTTGGGCCTCTCTCCTGGAGGCGCTCAGTCAGACCGAGTGCTGACATGTGGCAAGACGCTCCTCGGTGCGCGTCTTGCTTGGGCCTCTCTCCTGGAGGCGCTCAGTCAGACCCAGTGGTGACATATGGCAAGACGCTCCTCGGGGCGCGTGTTGCGTGGGCCTCTCTCCTGGAGGCCCTCTGTCAGACCGAGTGTTGACATGTGGCAAGACACTCCTCGGGGCGCGTCTTGCTTGGGCTTCTCTCCTGGAGGCCCTCAGTCAGACCCAGTGTTGACAAGTGTCAAGACGCTCCTCGGGGCACATCTTGCTTGAGCCTCTCTCCTGGACGCGCTCAGTCAGACCGAGTGCTGACATGTGGCAAGACGCTCCTCGGTGCGCGTCTTGCTTGGGCCTCTCTCCTGGAGGCGCTCAGTCAGACCCAGTGGTGACATATGGCAAGACGCTCCTCGGGGCGCGTGTTGCGTGGGCCTCTCTCCTGGAGGCCCTCTGTAAGACCCAGTGTTGACATGTGGCAAGACACTCCTCAGGGCGCGTCTTGCTTGGGCTTCTCTCCTGGAGGCCCTCAGTCAGACCCAGTGTTGACAAGTGTCAAGACGCTCCTCGGGGCACGTCTTGCTTGGGCCTCTCTCCTGGAGGCGCTCAGTCAGACCCATTGTTGACATGTGGCAAGACGCTCCTCGGGGCGCGTCTTGCTTGGCCTTCTCTCCTGGAGGCCCTCAGTCAGACCCATTGTTGACATGTGGCAAGACGCTCCTCGGGGAGCTTCTTGCTTGGGCCTCTCTCCTGGAGGCGCTCAGTCAGACCCAGTGTTGACATTTGGCAAGACGCTCCTCGGGGTGCGTCTTGCTTGGGCCTCTCTCCTGGAGGCGCTCAGTCAGACCCAGTGGTGACATATGGCAAGACGCTCCTCGGGGCGCGTATTGCTTGGGCCTCTCTCCTGGAGGCCCTCTGTCAGACCCAGTGTTGACATGTGGCAAGACACTCCTAGGGGCACGTCTTGCTTGGCTCTCTCTCCTGGAGGCGCTCAGTCAGACCGAGTGCTGACATGTGGCAAGACGCTCCTCGGGGCGCGTCTTGCTTGGGCCTCTCTCCTGGAGGCCCTCTGTCAGACCCAGTGTTGACATGTGGCAAGACACTCCTAGGGGCACGTCTTGCTTGGCTCTCTCTCTCCTGGAGGCGCTCAGTCAGACCGAGTGCTGACATGTGGCAAGACGCTCCTCGGGGCGCGTCTTGCTTGGGCCTCTCTCCTGGAGGCGCTCAGTCAGACCCAGTGGTGACATATGGCAAGACGCTCCTAGGGGCGCGTATTGCTTGGGCCTCTCTCCTGGAGGCCCTCTGTCAGACCCAGTGTTGACATGTGGCAAGACACTCCTCGGGGCACGTCTTGCTTGGGCTTCTCTCATGGAGGCCCTCAGTCAGACCCAGTGTTAACAAGTGTCAAGACACTCCTCGGGGAGCGTCTTGCTTGGGCCTTTCTCCTGGAGGCGCTCAGTCAGACCGAGTAGTGACATGTGGCATGACGCTCCTCGGGGCGCGTCTTGCTTGGGCCTCTCTCCTAGAGGCGCTCAGTCATACCCAGTGGTGACATGTGGGAAGACGCTCCTCGGGGCACATCTTGCTTGAGCCTCTCTCCTGGACGCGCTCAGTCAGACCGAGTGCTGACATGTGGCAAGACGCTCCTCGGTGCGCGTCTTGCTTGGGCCTCTCTCCTGGAGGCGCTCAGTCAGACCCAGTGGTGACATATGGCAAGACGCTCCTCGGGGCGCGTGTTGCGTGGGCCTCTCTCCTGGAGGCGCTCAGTCAGACCCAGTGGTGACATATGGCAAGACGCTCCTCGGGGCGCGTGTTGCGTGGGCCTCTCTCCTGGAGGCCCTCTGTAAGACCCAGTGTTGACATGTGGCAAGACACTCCTCAGGGCGCGTCTTGCTTGGGCTTCTCTCCTGGAGGCCCTCAGTCAGACCCAGTGTTGACAAGTGTCAAGACGCTCCTCGGGGCACGTCTTGCTTGGGCCTCTCTCCTGGAGGCGCTCAGTCAGACCCATTGTTGACATGTGGCAAGACGCTCCTCGGGGAGCTTCTTGCTTGGGCCTCTCTCCTGGAGGCGCTCAGTCAGACCCAGTGTTGACATTTGGCAAGACGCTCCTCGGGGTGCGTCTTGCTTGGGCCTCTCTCCTGGAGGCGCTCAGTCAGACCCAGTGGTGACATATGGCAAGACGCTCCTCGGGGCGCGTATTGCTTGGGCCTCTCTCCTGGAGGCCCTCTGTCAGACCCAGTGTTGACATGTGGCAAGACACTCCTAGGGGCACGTCTTGCTTGGCTCTCTCTCCTGGAGGCGCTCAGTCAGACCGAGTGCTGACATGTGGCAAGACGCTCCTCGGGGCGCGTCTTGCTTGGGCCTCTCTCCTGGAGGCCCTCTGTCAGACCCAGTGTTGACATGTGGCAAGACACTCCTAGGGGCACGTCTTGCTTGGCTCTCTCTCTCCTGGAGGCGCTCAGTCAGACCGAGTGCTGACATGTGGCAAGACGCTCCTCGGGGCGCGTCTTGCTTGGGCCTCTCTCCTGGAGGCGCTCAGTCAGACCCAGTGGTGACATATGGCAAGACGCTCCTCGGGGCGCGTATTGCTTGGGCCTCTCTCCTGGAGGCCCTCTGTCAGACCCAGTGTTGACATGTGGCAAGACACTCCTCGGGGCACGTCTTGCTTGGGCTTCTCTCATGGAGGCCCTCAGTCAGACCCAGTGTTAACAAGTGTCAAGACACTCCTCGGGGAGCGTCTTGCTTGGGCCTTTCTCCTGGAGGCGCTCAGTCAGACCGAGTAGTGACATGTGGCATGACGCTCCTCGGGGCGCGTCTTGCTTGGGCCTCTCTCCTAGAGGCGCTCAGTCATACCCAGTGGTGACATGTGGGAAGACACTCCTCGGGGCGCGTCTTGCTAAGGCCTCTCCCCTGGAGGCCCTCTGTCAGACCCAGTGTTGACATGTGGCAAGACGCTCCTCGGGGCGCGTCTTACTTGGGCCTCTCTCCTGGAGGCGCTCAGTCAGACCCAGTGTTGACATGTGGCAAGACGCTCCTCGGGGCGGGTATTGCTTGGGCCTCTCTCCTGGAGGCCCTCTGTCAGACCCAGTGTTGACATGTGGCAAGACACTCCTCGGGGCACGTCTTGCTTGGGCTTCTCTCCTGGAGGCCCTCAGTCAGACCCAGTGTTAACAAGTGTCAAGACACTCCTCGGGGCGCGTCTTGCTTGGGCCTCTCTCCTGGAGGCGCTCAGTCAGACCGAGTAGTGACTTGTGGCATGACGCTCCTCGGGGCGCATCTTGCTTGGGCCTCTCTCCTAGAGGCGCTCAGTCAGACCCAGTGGTGACATGTGGCAAGACACTCCTCGGGGCGCGTCTTGCTTGGGCCTCTCTCCTGGAGGCCCTCTGTCAGACCCAGTGTTGACATGTGGCAAGACGCTTCTCGGGGCGCGTCTTGCTCGGGCCTCTCTCATTGAGGCCCTCAGTCAGACCCAGTGTTGACAAGTGTCAAGACGCTCCTCGGTGCGCGTCTTGCTTGGGCCTCTCTCCTGGAGGCTCTCAGTCAGACCCAGTGGTGACATGTGGCAAGACGCTCCTCAGGGCGTGTCTTGCTTGGGCCTCTCTCCTGGAGGCCCTCTGTCAGACCCAGTGTTAACAAGTGTCAAGACACTCCTCGGGGAGCGTCTTGCTTGGGCCTTTCTCCTGGAGGCGCTCAGTCAGACCGAGTAGTGACATGTGGCATGACGCTCCTCGGGGCGCGTCTTGCTTGGGCCTCTCTCCTAGAGGCGCTCAGTCATACCCAGTGGTGACATGTGGCAAGACACTCCTCGGGGCGCGTCTTGCTAAGGCCTCTCCCCTGGAGGCCCTCTGTCAGACCCAGTGTTGACATGTGGCAAGACGCTTCTCGGGGCGCGTCTTGCTTGGGCCTCTCTCATGGAGGCCCTCACTCAGACCCAGTGTTGACAAGTGTCAAGACGCTCCTCGGGGCGCGTCTTGCTTGGGCCTCTCTCCTGGAGGCGCTCAGTCAGACCCAGTGTTGACATGTGGCAAGACGCTCCTCGGGGCGCGTCTTACTTGGGCCTCTCTCATGGAGGCGCTCAGTCAGACCCAGTGTTGACATGTGGCAAGACGCTCCTCGGGGCGCGTATTGCTTGGGCCTCTCTCCTGGAGGCCCTCTGTCAGACCCAGTGTTGACATGTGGCAAGACACTCCTCGGGGCACGTCTTGCTTGGGCTTCTCTCATTGAGGCCCTCAGTCAGACCCAGTGTTAACAAGTGTCAAGACACTCCTCGGGGCGCGTCTTGCTTGGGCCTCTCTCCTGGAGGCGCTCAGTCAGACCGAGTAGTGACATGTGGCATGACGCTCCTCGGGGCGCGTCTTGCTTGGGCCTCTCTCCTAGAGGCGCTCAGTCAGACCCAGTGGTGACATGTGGCAAGACACTCCTCGGGGCGCGTCTTGCTTGGGCCTCTCTCCTGGAGGCCCTCTGTCAGACCCAGTGTTGACATGTGGCAAGACGCTTCTCGGGGCGCGTCTTGCTTGGGCCTCTTTCATTGAGGCCCTCAGTCAGATCCAGTGTTGACAAGTGTCAAGACGCTCCTCGGTGCGCGTCTTGCTTGGGCATCTCTCCTGGAGGCGCTCAGTCAGACCCAGTGTTGACATGTGGCGAGACCCTCCTCGGGGCGCGTCTTACTTGGGCCTCTCTCCTGGAGGCGCTGAGTCAGACCCAGTGTTGACATGTGGCAAGACGCTCCTCGGGGCGCGTCTTGCTTGGGCCTCTCTCCTGGAGGCTCTCAGTCAGACCCAGTGGTGACATGTGGCAAGACGCTCCTCGGGGCGCGTCTTGCTTGGGCCTCTCTCCTGGAGGCGCTCAGTCAGAACGAGTGCTGACATGTGGCAAGACGCTCCTCGGGGCGCGTCTTGCTTGGGCCTCTCTCCTGGAGGCGCTCAGTCAGACCCAGTGGTGACATGTGGCAAGATGCTCCTCAGGGCACGTCTTGCTTGGGCCTCTCTCCTGGAGGCCCTCAATCAGACCCAGTGTTGACACGTGGCAAGACGCTCCTCGGGGCGCGTCTTGCTTGGGCCTCTCTCCTGGAGGCGCTCAGTCAGACCCAGTGTTGACATGTGGCAAGACGCTCCTCGGGGCGCGTCTTACTTGGGCCTCTCTCCTGGAGGCGCTCAGTCAGACCCAGTGTTGACATGTGGCAAGACGCTCCTCGGGGCGCGTCTTGCTTGGTCCTCTCTCCTGGATGCGCTCAGTCAGACCGAGTGCTGACATGTGGCAAGACGCTCCTCGGGGCGGGTCTTGCTTGGGCCTCTCTCCTGGAGGCCCTCTGTCAGACCCAGTGTTGACATGTGGCAAGACGCTCCTCGGGGCAGGTCTTGCTTGGGCCTCTCTCCTGGAGGCCCTCAATCAGACCCAGTGTTGACACGTGGCAAGACGCTCCTCGGGGCGCGTCTTGCTTGGGCCTCTCTCCTGGAGGCGCTCAGTCAAACCGAGTAGTGACATGTGGCATGACGCTCCTCGGGGCGCGTCTTGCTTGGGCCTCTCTCCTAGAGGCGCTCAGTCAGACCCAGTGGTGACATGTGGCAAGAAACTCCTCGGGGCGAGTCTTGCTTGGGCCTCTCTCCTGGAGGCCCTCTGTCAGACCCAGTGTTGACATGTGGCAAGACACTCCTCGGGGCGCGTCTTGCTTGGGCTTCTCTCATGGAGGCACTCAGTCAGACCCATTGTTGACATGTGGCAAGACGCTCCTCGGGGCGCGTCTTGCTTGGGCTTCTCTCCTGGAGGCCCTCAGTCAGACCCATTGTTGACAAGAGGCAAGACGCTCCTCGGGGCGCTTCTTGCTTGGGCCTCTCTCCTGGAGGCGCTCAGTCAGACCCAGTGTTGACATGTGGCAAGACGCTCCTCGGGGCGCGTCTTGCTTGGGCTTCTCTCCTGGAGGCCCTCAGTCAGACCCATTGTTGACAAGAGGCAAGACGCTCCTCGGGGCGCTTCTTGCTTGGGCCTCTCTCCTGGAGGCGCTCCGGCAGACCCAGTGTTGACATGTGGCAAGACGCTCCTCGGGGCACGTCTTGCTTGGGCCTCTCTCCTGGAGGCGCTCAGTCAGACCCAGTGTTGACATATGGCAAGACGCTCCTCGGGGCGCGTCTTGCTTGGGACTCTCTCCTGGAGGCGCTCAGTCAGACCAAGTGGTGACATGTGGCAAGACGCTCCTCGGGGCGCGTCTTACTTGGGCCTCTCTCCTGGAGGCGCTCAGTCAGACCCAGTGGTGACATGTGGCAAGACGCTCCTCGGGTCACGTATTGCTTGGGCCTTTCTCCTGGAGGCGCTCAGTCAGACCGAGTAGTGACATGTGGCATGACGCTCCTCGGGGCGCGTCTTGCTTGGGCCTCTCTCCTAGAGGCGCTCAGTCATACCCAGTGGTGACATGTGGGAAGACACTCCTCGGGGCCCGTCTTGCTAAGGCCTCTCCCCTGGAGGCCCTCTGTCAGACCCAGTGTTGACATGTGGCAAGACGCTCCTCGGGGCGCGTCTTACTTGGGCCTCTCTCCTGGAGGCGCTCAGTCAGACCCAGTGTTGACATGTGGCAAGACGCTCCTCGGGGCGCGTATTGCTTGGGCCTCTCTCCTGGAGGCCCTCTGTCAGACCCAGTGTTGACATGTGGCAAGACACTCCTCGGGGCACGTCTTGCTTGGGCTTCTCTCCTGGAGGCCCTCAGTCAGACCCAGTGTTAACAAGTGTCAAGACACTCCTCGGGGCGCGTCTTGCTTGGGCCTCTCTCCTGGAGGCGCTCAGTCAGACCGAGTAGTGACTTGTGGCATGACGCTCCTCGGGGCGCGTCTTGCTTGGGCCTCTCTCCTAGAGGCGCTCAGTCAGACCCAGTGGTGACATGTGGCAAGACACTCCTCGGGGCGCGTCTTGCTTGGGCCTCTCTCCTGGAGGCCCTCTGTCAGACCCAGTGTTGACATGTGGCAAGACGCTTCTCGGGGCGCGTCTTGCTCGGGCCTCTCTCATTGAGGCCCTCAGTCAGACCCAGTGTTGACAAGTGTCAAGACGCTCCTCGGTGCGCGTCTTGCTTGGGCCTCTCTCCTGGAGGCTCTCAGTCAGACCCAGTGGTGACATGTGGCAAGACGCTCCTCAGGGCGTGTCTTGCTTGGGCCTCTCTCCTGGAGGCCCTCTGTCAGACCCAGTGTTAACAAGTGTCAAGACACTCCTCGGGGAGCGTCTTGCTTGGGCCTTTCTCCTGGAGGCGCTCAGTCAGACCGAGTAGTGACATGTGGCATGACGCTCCTCGGGGCGCGTCTTGCTTGGGCCTCTCTCCTAGAGGCGCTCAGTCATACCCAGTGGTGACATGTGGCAAGACACTCCTCGGGGCGCGTCTTGCTAAGGCCTCTCCCCTGGAGGCCCTCTGTCAGACCCAGTGTTGACATGTGGCAAGACGCTTCTCGGGGCGCGTCTTGCTTGGGCCTCTCTCATGGAGGCCCTCACTCAGACCCAGTGTTGACAAGTGTCAAGACGCTCCTCGGGGCGCGTCTTGCTTGGGCCTCTCTCCTGGAGGCGCTCAGTCAGACCCAGTGTTGACATGTGGCAAGACGCTCCTCGGGGCGCGTCTTACTTGGGCCTCTCTCCTGGAGGCGCTCAGTCAGACCCAGTGTTGACATGTGGCAAGACGCTCCTCGGGGCGCGTATTGCTTGGGCCTCTCTCCTGGAGGCCCTCTGTCAGACCCAGTGTTGACATGTGGCAAGACACTCCTCGGGGCACGTCTTGCTTGGGCTTCTCTCATTGAGGCCCTCAGTCAGACCCAGTGTTAACAAGTGTCAAGACACTCCTCGGGGCGCGTCTTGCTTGGGCCTCTCTCCTGGAGGCGCTCAGTCAGACCGAGTAGTGACATGTGGCATGACGCTCCTCGGGGCGCGTCTTGCTTTGGCCTCTCTCCTAGAGGCGCTCAGTCAGACCCAGTGGTGACATGTGGCAAGACACTCCTCGGGGCGCGTCTTGCTTGGGCCTCTCTCCTGGAGGCCCTCTGTCAGACCCAGTGTTGACATGTGGCAAGACGCTTCTCGGGGCACGTCTTGCTTGGGCCTCTTTCATTGAGGCCCTCAGTCAGATCCAGTGTTGACAAGTGTCAAGACGCTCCTCGGTGCGCGTCTTTCTTGGGCCTCTCTCCTGGAGGCGCTCAGTCAGACCCAGTGTTGACATGTGGCAAGACACTCCTCGGGGCGCGTCGTACTTGGGCCTCTCTCCTGGCGGCGCTGAGTCAGACCCAGTGTTGACATGTGGCAAGACGCTCCTCGGGGCGCGTCTTGCTTGGGCCTCTCTCCTGGAGGCTCTCAGTCAGACCCAGTGGTGACATGTGGCAAGACGCTCCTCGGGGCGCGTCTTGCTTGGGCCTCTCTCCTGGAGGCGCTCAGTCAGAACGAGTGCTGACATGTGGCAAGACGCTCCTCGGGGCGCGTCTTGCTTGGGCCTCTCTCCTGGAGGCGCTCAGTCAGACCCAGTGGTGACATGTGGCAAGATGCTCCTCAGGGCACGTCTTCCTTGGGCCTCTCTCCTGGAGGCCCTCAATCAGACCCAGTGTTGACACGTGGCAAGACGCTCCTCGGGGCGCGTCTTGCTTGGGCCTCTCTCCTGGAGGCGCTCAGTCAGACCCAGTGTTGACATGTGGCAAGACGCTCCTCGGGGCGCGTCTTACTTGGGCCTCTCTCCTGGAGGCGCTCAGTCAGACCCAGTGTTGACATGTGGCAAGACGCTCCTCGGGGCGCGTCTTGCTTGGTCCTCTCTCCTGGATGCGCTCAGTCAGACCGAGTGCTGACATGTGGCAAGACGCTCCTCGGGGCGGGTCTTGCTTGGGCCTCTCTCCTGGAGGCCCTCTGTCAGACCCAGTGTTGACATGTGGCAAGACGCTCCTCGGGGCGCGTCTTGCTTGGGCCTCTCTCCTGGAGGCGCTCAGTCAGACCCAGTGTTGACATGTGGCAAGACGCTCCTCGGGGCGCGTCTTACTTGGGCCTCTCTCCTGGAGGCGCTCAGTCAGACCCAGTGTTGACATGTGGCAAGACGCTCCTCGGGGCGCGTATTGCTTGGGCCTCTCTCCTGGAGGCCCTCTGTCAGACCCAGTGTTGACATGTGGCAAGACACTCCTCGGGGCACGTCTTGCTTGGGCTTCTCTCATGGAGGCCCTCAGTCAGACCCAGTGTTAACAAGTGTCAAGACACTCCTCGGGGCGCGTCTTGCTTGGGCCTCTCTCCTGGAGGCGCTCAGTCAGACCGAGTAGTGACATGTGGAATGACGCTCCTTGGGGCGCGTCTTGCTTGGGCCTCTCTCCTAGAGGCGCTCAGTCAGACCCAGTGGTGACATGTGGAAAGACACTCCTTGGGGTGCGTCTTGCTTGGGCCTCTCTCCTGGAGGCCCTCTGTCAGACCCAGTGTTGACATGTGGCAAGACGCTTCTCGGGGCGCGTCTTGCTTGGGCCTCTCTCAGTGAGGCCCTCAGTCAGATCCAGTGTTGACAAGTGTCAAGACGCTCCTCGGTGCGCGTCTTGCTTGGGCCTCTCTCCTGGAGGCGCTCAATAAGACCCAGTGTTGACATGTGGCAAGACACTCCTCGGGGCGCGTCTTGCTTGGGCTTCTCTCCTGGAGGCCCTCTGTCAGACCCAGTGTTGACATGTGGCAAGACACTCCTCGGGGCGCGTCTTGCTTGGGCTTCTCTCCTGGAGGCCCTCTGTCAGACCCAGTGTTGACATGTGGCAAGACACTCCTCGGGGCGCGTCTTGCTTGGGCTTCTCTCATGGAGGCACTCAGTCAGACCCATTGTTGACATGTGGCAAGACGCTCCTCGGGGCGCGTCTTGCTTGGGCTTCTCTCCTGGAGGCCCTCAGTCAGACCCATTGTTGACAAGAGGCAAGACGCTCCTCGGGGCGCTTCTTGCTTGGGCCTCTCTCCTGGAGGCGGTCAGTCAGACCCAGTGTTGACATGTGGCAAGACGCTCCTCGGGGCGCGTCTTGCTTGGGCTTCTCTCCTGGAGGCCCTCAGTCAGACCCATTGTTGACAAGAGGCAAGACGCTCCTCGGGGCGCTTCTTGCTTGGGCCTCTCTCCTGGAGGCGCTCCGGCAGACCCAGTGTTGACATGTGGCAAGACGCTCCTCGGGGCACGTCTTGCTTGGGCCTCTCTCCTGGAGGCGCTCAGTCAGACCCAGTGTTGACATATGGCAAGACGCTCCTCGGGGCGCGTCTTGCTTGGGCTTCTCTAATTGAGGCCCTCAGTCAGACCCAGTGTTGACATGTGTCAAGACGCTCCTCGGGGCGTGTCTTGCTTGGGCCTCTCTCCTGGAGGCGCTCAGTCAGACCCAGTGTTGACATGTGGCAAGACACTCCTCGGGGCGCGTCTTTCTTGGGCCTCTCTCCTGGAGGCCCTCTGTCAGACCCAGTGTTGACATGTGGCAAGACGCTTCTCGGGGCGCGTCTTGCTTGGGCCTCTCTCATGGAGGCCCTCACTCAGACCCAGTGTTGACAAGTGTCAAGACGCTCCTCGGGGCGCGTCTTGCTTGGGCCTCTCTCCTGGAGGCGCTCAGTCAGACCCAGTGGTGACATGTGGCAAGAAACTCCTCGGGGCGAGTCTTGCTTGGGCCTCTCTCCTGGAGGCGCTCAGTCAGACCGAGTAGTGACATGTGGCATGACGCTCCTTGGGGCGCGTCTTGCTTGGGCCTCTCTCCTAGAGGCGCTCAGTCAGACCCAGTGGTGACATGTGGAAAGGCACTCCTTGGGGTGCGTCTTGCTTGGGCCTCTCTCCTGGAGGCCCTCTGTCAGACCCAGTGTTGACATGTGGCAAGACGCTTCTCGGGGCGCGTCTTGCTTGGGCCTCTCTCATTGAGGCCCTCAGTCAGATCCAGTGTTGACAAGTGTCAAGACGCTCCTCGGTGCGCGTCTTGCTTGGGCCTCTCTCCTGGAGGCACTCAATAAGACCCAGTGTTGACATGTGGCAAGACACTCCTCGGGGCGCGTCTTGCTTGGGCTTCTCTCCTGGAGGCCCTCTGTCAGACCCAGTGTTGACATGTGGCAAGACACTCCTCGGGGCGCGTCTTGCTTGGGCTTCTCTCCTGGAGGCCCTCAGTCAGACCCAGTGTTGACAAGTGTCAAGACGCTCCTCGGGGCACGTCTTGCTTGAGCCTCTCTCCTGGACGCGCTCAGTCAGACCGAGTGCTGACATGTGGCAAGACGCTCCTCGGTGCGCGTCTTGCTTGGGCCTCTCTCCTGGAGGCGCTCAGTCAGACCCAGTGGTGACATATGGCAAGACGCTCCTCGGGGCGCGTGTTGCGTGGGCCTCTCTCCTGGAGGCCCTCTGTAAGACCCAGTGTTGACATGTGGCAAGACACTCCTCAGGGCGCGTCTTGCTTGGGCTTCTCTCCTGGAGGCCCTCAGTCAGACCCAGTGTTGACAAGTGTCAAGACGCTCCTCGGGGCACGTCTTGCTTGGGCCTCTCTCCTGGAGGCGCTCAGTCAGACCCATTGTTGACATGTGGCAAGACGCTCCTCGGGGCGCGTCTTGCTTGGGCTTCTCTCCTGGAGGCCCTCAGTCAGACCCATTGTTGACATGTGGCAAGACGCTCCTCGGGGAGCTTCTTGCTTGGGCCTCTCTCCTGGAGGCGCTCAGTCAGACCCAGTGTTGACATTTGGCAAGACGCTCCTCGGGGTGCGTCTTGCTTGGGCCTCTCTCCTGGAGGCGCTCAGTCAGACCCAGTGGTGACATATGGCAAGACGCTCCTCGGGCGCGTATTGCTTGGGCTTCTCTACTGGAGGCCCTCTGTCAGACCCAGTGTTGACATGTGGCAAGACACTCCTAGGGGCACGTCTTGCTTGGCTCTCTCTCCTGGAGGCGCTCAGTCAGACCGAGTGCTGACATGTGGCAAGACGCTCCTCGGGGCGCGTCTTGCTTGGGCCTCTCTCCTGGAGGCCCTCTGTCAGACCCAGTGTTGACATGTGGCAAGACACTCCTAGGGGCACGTCTTGCTTGGCTCTCTCTCTCCTGGAGGCGCATAGTCAGACCGAGTGCTGACATGTGGCAAGACGCTCCTCGGGGCGCGTCTTGCTTGGGCCTCTCTCCTGGAGGCGCTCAGTCAGACCCAGTGGTGACATATGGCAAGACGCTCCTCGGGGCGCGTCTTGCTTGGGCCTCTCTCCTGGAGGCCCTCTGTCAGACCCAGTGTTGACATGTGGCAAGACACTCCTCGGGGCACGTCTTGCTTGGGCTTCTCTCATGGAGGCCCTCAGTCAGACCCAGTGTAAACAAGTGTCAAGACACTCCTCGGGGAGCGTCTTGCTTGGGCCTTTCTCCTGGAGGCGCTCAGTCAGACCGAGTAGTGACATGTGGCATGACGCTCCTCGGGGCGCGTCTTGCTTGGGCCTCTCTCCTAGAGGCGCTCAGTCATACCCAGTGGTGACATGTGGGAAGACACTCCTCGGGGCGCGTCTTGCTAAGGCCTCTCCCCTGGAGGCCCTCTGTCAGACCCAGTGTTGACATGTGGCAAGACGCTTCTCGGGGCGCGTCTTGCTTGGGCCTCTCTCATGGAGGCCCTCACTCAGACCCAGTGTTGACAAGTGTCAAGACGCTCCTCGGGGCGCGTCTTGCTTGGGCCTCTCTCCTGGAGGCGCTCAGTCAGACCCAGTGTTGACATGTGGCAAGACGCTCCTCGGGGCGCGTCTTACTTGGGCCTCTCTCCTGGAGGCGCTCAGTCAGACCCAGTGTTGACATGTGGCAAGACGCTCCTCGGGGCGCGTATTGCTTGGGCCTCTCTCCTGGAGGCCCTCTGTCAGACCCAGTGTTGACATGTGGCAAGACACTCCTCGGGGCGCGTCTTGCTTGGGCCTCTCTCCTGGAGGCGCTCAGTCAGACCGAGTAGTGACTTGTGGCATGACGCTCCTCGGGGCGCGTCTTGCTTGGGCCTCTCTCCTAGAGGCGCTCAGTCAGACCCAGTGGTGACATGTGGCAAGACACTCCTCGGGGCGCGTCTTGCTTGGGCCTCTCTCCTGGAGGCCCTCTGTCAGACCCAGTGTTGACATGTGGCAAGACGCTTCTCTGGGCGCGTCTTGCTCGGGCCTCTCTCATTGAGGCCCTCAGTCAGACCCAGTGTTGACAAGTGTCAAGACGCTCCTCGGTGCGCGTCTTGCTTGGGCCTCTCTCCTGGAGGCGCTCAGTCAGACCCAGTGTTGACATGTGTCAAGACGCTACTCGGGGCACGTCTTGCTTGGGCCTCTCTCCTGGAGGCGCTCAGTCAGACCCAGTGGTGACATATGGCAAGACGCTCCTCGGGGCGCGTATTGCTTGGGCCTCTCTCCTGGAGGCCCTCTGTCAGACCCAGTGTTGACATGTGGCAAGACGCTCCTAGGGGCGCGTCTTGCTTGGGCCTCTCTCCTGGAGGCGCTCAGTCAGACCGAGTGCTGACATGTGGCAAGACGCTCCTCGGTGCGCGTCTTGCTTGGGCCTCTCTCCTGGAGGCGCTCAGTCAGACCCAGTGGTGACATATGGCAAGACGCTCCTCGGGGCGCGTGTTGCGTGGGCCTCTCTCCTGGAGGCCCTCTGTCAGACCCAGTGTTGACATGTGGCAAGACACTCCTCGGGGCGCGTCTTGCTTGGGCTTCTCTCCTGGAGGCCCTCAGTCAGACCCAGTGTTGACAAGTGTCAAGACGCTCCTCGGGGCACGTCTTGCTTGAGCCTCTCTCCTGGACGCGCTCAGTCAGACCGAGTGCTGACATGTGGCAAGACGCTCCTCGGTGCGCGTCTTGCTTGGGCCTCTCTCCTGGAGGCGCTCAGTCAGACCCAGTGGTGACATATGGCAAGACGCTCCTCGGGGCGCGTGTTGCGTGGGCCTCTCTCCTGGAGGCCCTCTGTAAGACCCAGTGTTGACATGTGGCAAGACACTCCTCAGGGTGCGTCTTGCTTGGGCTTCTCTCCTGGAGGCCCTCAGTCAGACCCAGTGTTGACAAGTGTCAAGACGCTCCTCGGGGCACGTCTTGCTTGGGCCTCTCTCCTGGAGGCGCTCAGTCAGACCCATTGTTGACATGTGGCAAGACGCTCCTCGGGGCGCGTCTTGCTTGGGCCTCTCTCCTGGAGGCCCTCTGTCAGACCCAGTGTTGACATGTGGCAAGACACTCCTAGGGGCACGTCTTGCTTGGCTCTCTCTCCTGGAGGCGCTCAGTCAGACCGAGTGCTGACATGTGGCAAGACGCTCCTCGGGGCGCGTCTTGCTTGGGCCTCTCTCCTGGAGGCCCTCTGTCAGACCCAGTGTTGACATGTGGCAAGACACTCCTAGGGGCACGTCTTGCTTGGCTCTCTCTCTCCTGGAGGCGCTCAGTCAGACCGAGTGCTGACATGTGGCAAGACGCTCCTCGGGGCGCGTCTTGCTTGGGCCTCTCTCCTGGAGGCGCTCAGTCAGACCCAGTGGTGACATATGGCAAGACGCTCCTCGGGGCGCGTATTGCTTGGGCCTCTCTCCTGGAGGCCCTCTGTCAGACCCAGTGTTGACATGTGGCAAGACACTCCTCGGGGCACGTCTTGCTTGGGCTTCTCTCATGGAGGCCCTCAGTCAGACCCAGTGTTAACAAGTGTCAAGACACTCCTCGGGGAGCGTCTTGCTTGGGCCTTTCTCCTGGAGGCGCTCAGTCAGACCGAGTAGTGACATGTGGCATGACGCTCTTTGGGGAGCGTCTTGCTTGGGCCTCTCTCCTAGAGGCGCTCAGTCATACCCAGTGGTGACATGTGGGAAGACACTCCTCGGGGCGCGTCTTGCTAAGGCCTCTCCCCTGGAGGCCCTCTGTCAGACCCAGTGTTGACATGTGGCAAGACGCTTCTCGGGGCGCGTCTTGCTTGGGCCTCTCTCATGGAGGCCCTCACTCAGACCCAGTGTTGACAAGTGTCAAGACGCTCCTCGGGGCGCGTCTTGCTTGGGCCTCTCTCCTGGAGGCGCTCAGTCAGACCCAGTGTTGACATGTGGCAAGACGCTCCTCGGGGCGCGTCTTACTTGGGCCTCTCTCCTGGAGGCGCTCAGTCAGACCCAGTGTTGACATGTGGCAAGACGCTCCTCGGGGCGCGTATTGCTTGGGCCTCTCTCCTGGAGGCCCTCTGTCAGACCCAGTGTTGACATGTGGCAAGACACTCCTCGGGGCACGTCTTGCTTGGGCTTCTCTCATGGAGGCCCTCAGTCAGACCCAGTGTTAACAAGTGTCAAGACACTCCTCGGGGCGCGTCTTGCTTGGGCCTCTCTCCTGGAGGCGCTCAGTCAGACCGAGTAGTGACTTGTGGCATGACGCTCCTCGGGGCGCGTCTTGCTTGGGCCTCTCTCCTAGAGGCGCTCAGTCAGACCCAGTGGTGACATGTGGCAAGACACTCCTCGGGGCGCGTCTTGCTTGGGCCTCTCTCCTGGAGGCCCTCTGTCAGACCCAGTGTTGACATGTGGCAAGACGCTTCTCGGGGCGCGTCTTGCTCGGGCCTCTCTCATTGAGGCCCTCAGTCAGACCCAGTGTTGACAAGTGTCAAGACGCTCCTCGGTGCGCGTCTTGCTTGGGCCTCTCTCCTGGAGGCGCTCAGTCAGACCCAGTGTTGACATGTGGCAAGACGCTCCTCGGGGCGCGTCTTGCTTGGGCCTCTCTCCTGGAGGCTCTCAGTCAGACCCAGTGGTGACATGTGGCAAGACGCTCCTCGGGGCGTGTCTTGCTTGGGCCTCTCTCCTGGAGGCCCTCTGTCAGACCCAGTGTTAACAAGTGTCAAGACACTCCTCGGGGAGCGTCTTCCTTGGGCCTTTCTCCTGGAGGCGCTCAGTCAGACCGAGTAGTGACATGTGGCATGACGCTCCTCGGGGCGCGTCTTGCTTGGGCCTCTCTCCTAGAGGCGCTCAGTCATACCCAGTGGTGACATGTGGCAAGACGCTCCTCGGGGCGCGTCTTACTTGGGCCTCTCTCCTGGAGGCGCTGAGTCAGACCCAGTGTTGACATGTGGCAAGACGCTCCTCGGGGCGCGTCTTGCTTGGGCCTCTCTCCTGGAGGCTCTCAGTCAGACCCAGTGGTGACATGTGGCAAGACGCTCCTCGGGGCGCGTCTTGCTTGGGCCTCTCTCCTGGAGGCGCTCCGTCAGAACGAGTGCTGACATGTGGCAAGACGCTCCTCGGGGCGCGTCTTGCTTGGGCCTCTCTCCTGGAGGGGCTCAGTCAGACCCAGTGGTGACATGTGGCAAGATGCTCCTCAGGGCACGTCTTGCTTGGGCCTCTCTCCTGGAGGCCCTCAATCAGACCCAGTGTTGACACGTGGCAAGACGCTCCTCGGGGCGCGTCTTGCTTGGGCCTCTCTCCTGGAGGCGCTCAGTCAGACCCAGTGTTGACATGTGGCAAGACGCTCCTCGGGGGGCGTCTTACTTGGGCCTCTCTCCTGGAGGCGCTCAGTCAGACCCAGTGTTGACATGTGGCAAGACGCTCCTCGGGGCGCGTCTTGCTTGGTCCTCTCTCCTGGAGGCGCTCAGTCAGACCGAGTGCTGACATGTGGCAAGACGCTCCTCGGGGCGGGTCTTGCTTGGGCCTCTCTCCTGGAGGCCCTCTGTCAGACCCAGTGTTGACATGTGGCAAGACGCTCCTCGGGGCAGGTCTTGCTTGGGCCTCTCTCCTGGAGGCCCTCAATCAGACCCAGTGTTGACACGTGGCAAGACGCTCCTCGGGGCGCGTCTTGCTTGGACCTCTCTCCTGGAGGCGCTCAGTCAAACCGAGTAGTGACATGTGGCATGACGCTCCTCGGGGCGCGTCTTGCTTGGGCCTCTCTCCTAGAGGCGCTCAGTCAGACCCAGTGGTGACATGTGGCAAGACACTCCTCGGGGCGAGTCTTGCTTGGGCCTCTCTCCTGGAGGTCCTCTGTCAGACCCAGTGTTGACATGTGGCAAGACGCTCCTCGGGGCGCGTCTTGCTTGGGCTTCTCTCCTGGAGGCCCTCAGTCAGACCCATTGTTGACAAGAGGCAAGACGCTCCTCGGGGCGCTTCTTGCTTGGGCCTCTCTCCTGGAGGCGCTCCGGCAGACCCAGTGTTGACATGTGGCAAGACGCTCCTCGGGGCACGTCTTGCTTGGGCCTCTCTCCTGGAGGCGCTCAGTCAGACCCAGTGTTGACATATGGCAAGACGCTCCTCGGGGCGCGTCTTGCTTGGGCCTCTCTCCTGGAGGCGCTCAGTCAGACCAAGTGGTGACATGTGGCAAGACGCTCCTCGGGGCGCGTCTTACTTGGGCCTCTCTCCTGGAGGCGCTCAGTCAGACCCAGTGGTGACATGTGGCAAGACGCTCCTCGGGGCACGTATTGCTTGGGCCTCTCTCCTGGAGGCCCTCTGTAAGACCCAGTGTTGACATGTGGCAAGACACTCCTCGGGGCGCGTCTTGCTTGGGCTTCTCTAATTGAGGCCCTCAGTCAGACCCAGTGTTGACATGTGTCAAGACGCTCCTCGGGGCGTGTCTTGCTTGGGCCTCTCTCCTGGAGGCGCTCAGTCAGACCCAGTGTTGACATGTGGCAAGACACTCCTCGGGGCGCGTCTTTCTTGGGCCTCTCTCCTGGAGGCCCTCTGTCAGACCCAGTGTTGACATGTGGCAAGACGCTTCTCGGGGCGCGTCTTGCTTGGGCCTCTCTCATGGAGGCCCTCACTCAGACCCAGTGTTGACAAGTGTCAAGACGCTCCTCGGGGCGCGTCTTGCTTGGGCCTCTCTCCTGGAGGCGCTCAGTCAGACCCAGTGTTGACATGTGGCAAGACGCTCCTCGGGGCGCGTCTTACTTGGGCCTCTCTCCTGGAGGCGCTCAGTCAGACCCAGTGTTGACATGTGGCAAGACGCTCCTCGGGGCGCGTATTGCTTGGGCCTCTCTCCTGGAGGCCCTCTGTCAGACCCAGTGTTGACATGTGGCAAGACACTCCTCGGGGCACGTCTTGCTTGGGCTTCTCTCATGGAGGCCCTCAGTCAGACCCAGTGTTAACAAGTGTCAAGACACTCCTCGGGGCGCGTCTTGCTTGGGCCTCTCTCCTGGAGGCGCTCAGTCAGACCGAGTAGTGACATGTGGCATGACGCTCCTTGGGGCGCGTCTTGCTTGGGCCTCTCTCCTAGAGGCGCTCAGTCAGACCCAGTGGTGACATGTGGAAAGACACTCCTTGGGGTGCGTCTTGCTTGGGCCTCTCTCCTGGAGGCCCTCTGTCAGACCCAGTGTTGACATGTGGCAAGACGCTTCTCGGGGCGCGTCTTGCTTGGGCCTCTCTCATTGAGGCCCTCAGTCAGATCCAGTGTTGACAAGTGTCAAGACGCTCCTCGGTGCGCGTCTTGCTTGGGCCTCTCTCCTGGAGGCGCTCAATAAGACCCAGTGTTGACATGTGGCAAGACACTCCTCGGGGCGCGTCTTGCTTGGGCTTCTCTCCTGGAGGCCCTCTGTCAGACCCAGTGTTGACATGTGGCAAGACACTCCTCGGGGCGCGTCTTGCTTGGGCTTCTCTCCTGGAGGCCCTCAGTCAGACCCAGTGTTGACAAGTGTCAAGACGCTCCTCGGGGCACGTCTTGCTTGAGCCTCTCTCCTGGACGCGCTCAGTCAGACCGAGTGCTGACATGTGGCAAGACGCTCCTCGGTGCGCGTCTTGCTTGGGCCTCTCTCCTGGAGGCGCTCAGTCAGACCCAGTGGTGACATATGGCAAGACGCTCCTCGGGGCGCGTGTTGCGTGGGCCTCTCTCCTGGAGGCCCTCTGTAAGACCCAGTGTTGACATGTGGCAAGACACTCCTCAGGGCGCGTCTTGCTTGGGCTTCTCTCCTGGAGGCCCTCAGTCAGACCCAGTGTTGACAAGTGTCAAGATGCTTCTCGGGGCACGTCTTGCTTGGGCCTCTCTCCTGGAGGCGCTCAGTCAGACCCATTGTTGACATGTGGCAAGACGCTCCTCGGGGCGCGTCTTGCTTGGGCTTCTCTCCTGGAGGCCCTCAGTCAGACCCATTGTTGACATGTGGCAAGACGCTCCTCGGGGAGCTTCTTGCTTGGGCCTCTCTCCTGGAGGAGCTCAGTCAGACCCAGTGTTGACATTTGGCAAGACGCTCCTCGGGGTACGTCTTGCTTGGGCCTCTCTCCTGGAGGCGCTCAGTCAGACCCAGTGGTGACATATGGCAAGACGCTCCTCGGGCGCGTATTTCTTGGGCCTCTCTCCTGGAGGCCCTCTGTCAGACCCAGTGTTGACATGTGGCAAGACACTCCTAGGGGCACGTCTTGCTTGGCTCTCTCTCCTGGAGGCGCTCAGTCAGACCGAGTGCTGACATGTGGCAAGACGCTCCTCGGGGCACGTCTTGCTTGGGCCTCTCTCCTGGAGGCCCTCTGTCAGACCCAGTGTTGACATGTGGCAAGACACTCCTAGGGGCACGTCTTGCTTGGCTCTCTCTCTCCTGGAGGCGCTCAGTCAGACCGAGTGCTGACATGTGGCAAGACGCTCCTCGGGGCGCGTCTTGCTTGGGCCTCTCTCCTGGATGCGCTCAGTCAGACCCAGTGGTGACATATGGCAAGACGCTCCTCGGGGCGCGTCTTGCTTGGGCCTCTCTCCTGGAGGCCCTCTGTCAGACCCAGTGTTGACATGTGGCAAGACACTCCTCGGGGCACGTCTTGCTTGGGCTTCTCTCATGGAGGCCCTCCGTCAGACCCAGTGTTAACAAGTGTCAAGACACTCCTCGGGGAGCGTCTTGCTTGGGCCTTTCTCCTGGAGGCGCTCAGTCAGACCGAGTAGTGACATGTGGCATGACGCTCCTCGGGGCGCGTCTTGCTTGGGCCTCTCTCCTAGAGGCGCTCAGTCATACCCAGTGGTGACATGTGGGAAGACACTCCTCGGGGCGCGTCTTGCTTGGGCCTCTCTCATGGAGGCCCTCACTCAGACCCAGTGTTGACAAGTGTCAAGACGCTCCTCGGGGCGCGTCTTGCATGGGCCTCTCTCCTGGAGGCGCTCAGTCAGACCCAGTGTTGACATGTGGCAAGACGCTCCTCGGGGCGCGTCTTACTTGGGCCTCTCTCCTGGAGGCGCTCAGTCAGACCCAGTGTTGACATGTGGCAAGACGCTCCTCGGGGCGCGTATTGCTTGGGCCTCTCTCCTGGAGGCCCTCTGTCAGACCGAGTGCTGACATGTGGCAAGACGCTCCTCGGTGCGCGTCTTGCTTGGGCCTCTCTCCTGGAGGCGCTCAGTCAGACCCAGTGGTGACATATGGCAAGACGCTCCTCGGGGCGCGTGTTGCGTGGGCCTCTCTCCTGGAGGCCCTCTGTAAGACCCAGTGTTGACATGTGGCAAGACACTCCTCAGGGCGCGTCTTGCTTGGGCTTCTCTCCTGGAGGCCCTCAGTCAGACCCAGTGTTGACAAGTGTCAAGATGCTTCTCGGGGCACGTCTTGCTTGGGCCTCTCTCCTGGAGGCGCTCAGTCAGACCCATTGTTGACATGTGGCAAGACGCTCCTCGGGGCGCGTCTTGCTTGGGCTTCTCTCCTGGAGGCCCTCAGTCAGACCCATTGTTGACATGTGGCAAGACGCTCCTCGGGGAGCTTCTTGCTTGGGCCTCTCTCCTGGAGGAGCTCAGTCAGACCCAGTGTTGACATTTGGCAAGACGCTCCTCGGGGTACGTCTTGCTTGGGCCTCTCTCCTGGAGGCGCTCAGTCAGACCCAGTGGTGACATATGGCAAGACGCTCCTCGGGCGCGTATTTCTTGGGCCTCTCTCCTGGAGGCCCTCTGTCAGACCCAGTGTTGACATGTGGCAAGACACTCCTAGAGGCACGTCTTGCTTGGCTCTCTCTCCTGGAGGCGCTCAGTCAGACCGAGTGCTGACATGTGGCAAGACGCTCCTCGGGGCACGTCTTGCTTGGGCCTCTCTCCTGGAGGCCCTCTGTCAGACCCAGTGTTGACATGTGGCAAGACACTCCTAGGGGCACGTCTTGCTTGGCTCTCTCTCTCCTGGAGGCGCTCAGTCAGACCGAGTGCTGACATGTGGCAAGACGCTCCTCGGGGCGCGTCTTGCTTGGGCCTCTCTCCTGGATGCGCTCAGTCAGACCCAGTGGTGACATATGGCAAGACGCTCCTCGGGGCGCGTCTTGCTTGGGCCTCTCTCCTGGAGGCCCTCTGTCAGACCCAGTGTTGACATGTGGCAAGACACTCCTCGGGGCACGTCTTGCTTGGGCTTCTCTCATGGAGGCCCTCCGTCAGACCCAGTGTTAACAAGTGTCAAGACACTCCTCGGGGAGCGTCTTGCTTGGGCCTTTCTCCTGGAGGCGCTCAGTCAGACCGAGTAGTGACATGTGGCATGACGCTCCTCGGGGCGCGTCTTGCTTGGGCCTCTCTCCTAGAGGCGCTCAGTCATACCCAGTGGTGACATGTGGGAAGACACTCCTCGGGGCGCGTCTTGCTTGGGCCTCTCTCATGGAGGCCCTCACTCAGACCCAGTGTTGACAAGTGTCAAGACGCTCCTCGGGGCGCGTCTTGCATGGGCCTCTCTCCTGGAGGCGCTCAGTCAGACCCAGTGTTGACATGTGGCAAGACGCTCCTCGGGGCGCGTCTTACTTGGGCCTCTCTCCTGGAGGCGCTCAGTCAGACCCAGTGTTGACATGTGGCAAGACGCTCCTCGGGGCGCGTATTGCTTGGGCCTCTCTCCTGGAGGCCCTCTGTCAGACCCAGTGTTGACATGTGGCAAGACACTCCTCGGGGCACGTCTTGCTTGGGCTTCTCTCATGGAGGCCCTCAGTCAGACCCAGTGTTAACAAGTGTCAAGACACTCCTCGGGGCGCGTCTTGCTTGGGCCTCTCTCCTGGAGGCGCTCAGTCAGACCGAGTAGTGACTTGTGGCATGACGCTCCTCGGGGCGCGTCTTGCTTGGGCCTCTCTCCTAGAGGCGCTCAGTCAGACCCAGTGGTGACATGTGGCAAGACACTCCTCGGGGCGCGTCTTGCTTGGGCCTCTCTCCTGGAGGCCCTCTGTCAGACCCAGTGTTGACATGTGGCAAGACGCTTCTCTGGGCGCGTCTTGCTCGGGCCTCTCTCATTGAGGCCCTCAGTCAGACCCAGTGTTGACAAGTGTCAAGACGCTCCTCGGTGCGCGTCTTGCTTGGGCCTCTCTCCTGGAGGCGCTCAGTCAGACCCAGTGTTGACATGTGGCAAGACGCTCCTCGGGGCGCGTCTTACTTGGGCCTCTCTCCTGGAGGCGCTCAGTCAGACCCAGTGTTGACATGATGCAAGATGCTCCTCAGGGCGCGTCTTGCTTGGGCCTCTCTCCTGGAGGCTCTCAGTCAGACCCAGTGGTGACATGTGGCAAGACGCTCCTCGGGGCGCGTCTTGCTTGGGCCTCTCTCCTGGAGGCCCTCTGTCAGACCCAGTGTTAACAAGTGTGAGGACACTCCTCGGGGAGCGTCTTGCTTGGGCCTTTCTCCTGGAGGCGCTCAGTCAGACCGAGTAGTGACATGTGGCATGACGCTCCTCGGGGCGCGTCTTGCTTGGGCCTCTCTCCTAGAGGCGCTCAGTCATACCCAGTGGTGACATGTGGCAAGACACTCCTCGGGGCGCGTCTTGCTAAGACCTCTCCCCTGGAGGCCCTCTGTCAGACCCAGTGTTGACATGTGGCAAGACGCTTCTCGGGGCGCGTCTTGCTTGGGCCTCTCTCATGGAGGCCCTCACTCAGACCCAGTGTTGACAAGTGTCAAGACGCTCCTCGGGGCGCGTCTTGCTTGGGCCTCTCTCCTGGAGGCGCTCAGTCAGACCCAGTGTTGACATGTGGCAAGACGCTCCTCGGGGCGCGTCTTACTTGGGCCTCTCTCCTGGAGGCGCTCAGTCAGACCCAGTGTTGACATGTGGCAAGACGCTCCTCGGGGCGCGTATTGCTTGGGCCTCTCTCCTGGAGGCCCTCTGTCAGACCCAGTGTTGACATGTGGCAAGACACTCCTCGGGGCACGTCTTGCTTGGGCTTCTCTCATTGAGGCCCTCAGTCAGACCCAGTGTTAACAAGTGTCAAGACACTCCTCGGGGCGCGTCTTGCTTGGGCCTCTCTCCTGGAGGCGCTCAGTCAGACCGAGTAGTGACATGTGGCATGACGCTCCTCGGGGCGCGTCTTGCTTGGGCCTCTCTCCTAGAGGCGCTCAGTCAGACCCAGTGGTGACATGTGGCAAGACACTCCTCGGGGCGCGTCTTGCTTGGGCCTCTCTCCTAGAGGCGCTCAGTCAGACCCAGTGGTGAAATGTGGCAAGACGCTTCTCGGGGCGCGTCTTGCTTGGGCCTCTCTCATTGAGGCCCTCAGTCAGATCCAGTGTTGACAAGTGTCAAGACGCTCCTCGGTGCGCGTCTTGCTTGGGCCTCTCTCCTGGAGGCGCTCAGTCAGACCCAGTGTTGACATGTGGCAAGACGCTCCTCGGGGCGCGTCTTACTTGGGCCTCTCTCCTGGAGGCGCTGAGTCAGACCCAGTGTTGACATGTGGCAAGACGCTCCTCGGGACGCGTCTTGCTTGGGCCTCTCTCCTGGAGGCTCTCAGTCAGACCCAAGGGTGACATGTGGCAAGACGCTCCTCGGGGCGCGTCTTGCTTGGGCCTCTCTCCTGAAGGCGCTCAGTCAGAACGAGTGCTGACATGTGGCAAGACGCTCCTCAGGGCGCGTCTTGCTTGGGCCTCTCTCCTGGAGGCGCTCAGTCAGACCCAGTGGTGACATGTGGCAAGATGCTCCTCAGGGCACGTCTTGCTTGGGCCTCTCTCCTGGAGGCCCTCAATCAGACCCAGTGTTGACACGTGGCAAGACGCTCCTCGGGGCGCGTCTTGCTTGGGCCTCTCTCCTGGAGGCGCTCAGTCAGACCCAGTGTTGACATGTCGCAAGACGCTCCTCGGGGCGCGTCTTACTTGGGCCTCTCTCCTGGAGGCGCTCAGTCAGACCCAGTGTTGACATGTGGCAAGACGCTCCTCGGGGTGCGTCTTGCTTGGTCCTCTCTCCTGGAGGCGCTCAGTCAGACCGAGTGCTGACATGTGGCAAGACGCTCCTCGGGGCGGGTCTTGCTTGGGCCTCTCTCCTGGAGGCCATCTGTCAGACCCAGTGTTGACATGTGGCAAGACGCTCCTCGGGGCAGGTCTTGCTTGGGCCTCTCTCCTGGAGGCCCTCAATCAGACCCAGTGTTGACACGTGGCAAGACGCTCCTCGGGGCGCGTCTTGCTTGGGCCTCTCTCCTGGAGGCGCTCAGTCAAACCGAGTAGTGACATGTGGCATGACGCTCCTCGGGGCGCGTCTTGCTTGGGCCTCTCTCCTAGAGGCGCTCAGTCAGACCCAGTGGTGACATGTGGCAAGACACTCCTCGGGGCGAGTCTTGCTTGGGCCTCTCTCCTGGAGGCCCTCTGTCAGACCCAGTGTTGACATGTGGCAAGACACTCCTCGGGGCGCGTCTTGCTTGGGCCTCTCTCATGGAGGCACTCAGTCAGACCCATTGTTGACATGTGGCAAGACGCTCCTCGGGGCGCGTCTTGCTTGGGCTTCTCTCCTGGAGGCCCTCAGTCAGACCCATTGTTGACAAGAGGCAAGACGCTCCTCGGGGCGCTTCTTGCTTGGGCCTCTCTCCTGGAGGCGCTCAGTCAGACCCAGTGTTGACATGTGGCAAGACGCTCCTCGGGGCGCGTCATGCTTGGGCTTCTCTCCTGGAGGCCCTCAGTCAGACCCATTGTTGACAAGAGGCAAGACGCTCCTCGGGGCGCTTCTTGCTTGGGCCTCTCTCCTGGAGGCGCTCCGGCAGACCCAGTGTTGACATGTGGCAAGACGCTCCTCGGGGCACGTCTTGCTTGGGCCTCTCTCCTGGAGGCGCTCAGTCAGACCCAGTGTTGACATATGGCAAGACGCTCCTCGGGGCGCGTCTTGCTTGGGCCTCTCTCCTGGAGGCGCTCAGTCAGACCAAGTGGTGACATGTGGCAAGACGCTCCTCGGGGCGCGTCTTGCTTGGGCTTCTCTAATTGAGGCCCTCAGTCAGACCCAGTGTTGACATGTGTCAAGACGCTCCTCGGGGCGTGTCTTGCTTGGGCCTCTCTCCTGGAGGCGCTCAGTCAGACCCAGTGTTGACATGTGGCAAGACACTCCTCGGGGCGCGTCTTTCTTGGGCCTCTCTACTGGAGGCCCTCTGTCAGACCCAGTGTTGACATGTGGCAAGAAGCTTCTCGGGGCGCGTCTTGCTTGGGTCTCTCTCATGGAGGCCCTCACTCAGACCCAGTGTTGACAAGTGTCAAGACGCTCCTCGGGGCGCGTCTTGCTTGGGCCTCTCTCCTTGAGGCGCTCAGTCAGACCCAGTGTTGACATGTGGCAAGACTCTCCTCGGGGCGCGTCTTACTTGGGCCTCTCTCCTGGAGGCGCTCAGTCAGACCCAGTGTTGACATGTGGCAAGACGCTCCTCGGGGTGCGTCTTGCTTGGGCCTCTCTCCTGGAGGCTCTCAGTCAGACCCAGTGGTGACATGTGGCAAGACGCTCCTCGGGGCGCGTCTTGCTTGGGCCTCTCTCCTGGAGGCCCTCTGTCAGACCCAGTGTTAACAAGTGTCAAGACACTCCTCGGGGAGCGTCTTGCTTGGGCCTTTCTCCTGCAGGCGCTCAGTCAGACCGAGTAGTGACATGTGGCATGACGCTCCTCGGGGCGCGTCTTGCTTGGGCCTCTCTCCTAGAGGCGCTCAGTCATACCCAGTGGTGACATGTGGCAAGACACTCCTCGGGGCGCGTCTTGCTAAGGCCTCTCCCCCGGAGGCCCTCTGTCAGACCCAGTGTTGACATGTGGCAAGACGCTTCTCGGGGCGCGTCTTGCTTGGGCCTCTCTCATGGAGGCCCTCACTCAGACCCAGTGTTGTCAAGTGTCAAGACGCTCCTCGGGGCGCGTCTTGCTTGGGCCTCTCTCCTGGAGAAGCTCAGTCAGACCCAGTGTTGACATGTGGCAAGACGCTCCTCGGGGCGCGTCTTACTTGGGCCTCTCTCCTGGAGGCGCTCAGTCAGACCCAGTGTTGACATGTGGCAAGACGCTCCTCGGGGCGCGTATTGCTTGGGCCTCTCTCCTGGAGGCTCTCTGTCAGACCCAGTGTTGACATGTGGCAAGACACTCCTCGGGGCACGTCTTGCTTGGGCTTCTCTCATTGAGGCCCTCAGTCAGACCCAGTGTTAACAAGTGTCAAGACACTCCTCGGGGCGCGTCTTGCTTGGGCCTCTCTCCTGGAGGCGCTCAGTCAGACCGAGTAGTGACATGTGGCATGACGCTCCTCGGGGCGCGTCTTGCTTGGGCCTCTCTCCTAGAGGCGCTCAGTCAGACCCAGTGGTGACATGTGGCAAGACACTCCTCGGGGCGCGTCTTGCTTGGGCCTCTCTCCTGGAGGCCCTCTGTCAGACCCAGTGTTGACATGTGGCAAGACGCTTCTCGGGGCGCGTCTTGCTTGGGCCTCTCTCATTGAGGCCCTCAGTCAGATCCAGTGTTGACAAGTGTCAAGACGCTCCTCGGTGCGCGTCTTGCTTGGGCCTCTCTCCTGGAGGCGCTCAGTCAGACCCAGTGTTGACATGTGGCAAGACGCTCCTCGGGGCGCGTCTTACTTGGGCCTCTCTCCTGGAGGCGCTGAGTCAGACCCAGTGTTGACATGTGGCAAGACGCTCCTCGGGGCGCGTCTTGCTTGGGCCTCTCTCCTGGAGGCTCTCAGTCAGACCCAGTGGTGACATGTGGCAAGACGCTCCTCGGGGCGCGTCTGGCTTGGGCCTCTCTCCTGGAGGCGCTCAGTCAGACCCAGTGTTGACATGTGGCAAGACACTCCTCGGGGCGCGTCTTGCTTGGGCTTCTCTAATTGAGGCCCTCAGTCAGACCCAGTGTTGACATGTGTCAAGACGCTCCTCGGGGCGTGTCTTGCTTGGGCCTCTCTCCTGGAGGCGCTCAGTCAGACCCAGTGTTGACATGTGGCAAGACACTCCTCGGGGCGCGTCTTTCTTGGGCCTCTCTCCTGGAGGCCCTCTGTCAGACCCAGTGTTGACATGTGGCAAGAAGCTTCTCGGGGCGCGTCTTGCTTGGGTCTCTCTCATGGAGGCCCTCACTCAGACCCAGTGTTGACAAGTGTCAAGACGCTCCTCGGGGCGCGTCTTGCTTGGGCCTCTCTCCTTGAGGCGCTCAGTCAGACCCAGTGTTGACATGTGGCAAGACTCTCCTCGGGGCGCGTCTTACTTGGGCCTCTCTCCTGGAGGCGCTCAGTCAGACCCAGTGTTGACATGTGGCAAGACGCTCCTCGGGGTGCGTCTTGCTTGGGCCTCTCTCCTGGAGGCTCTCAGTCAGACCCAGTGGTGACATGTGGCAAGACGCTCCTCGGGGCGCGTCTTGCTTGGGCCTCTCTCCTGGAGGCCCTCTGTCAGACCCAGTGTTAACAAGTGTCAAGACACTCCTCGGGGAGCGTCTTGCTTGGGCCTTTCTCCTGCAGGCGCTCAGTCAGACCGAGTAGTGACATGTGGCATGACGCTCCTCGGGGCGCGTCTTGCTTGGGCCTCTCTCCTAGAGGCGCTCAGTCATACCCAGTGGTGACATGTGGCAAGACACTCCTCGGGGCGCGTCTTGCTAAGGCCTCTCCCCCGGAGGCCCTCTGTCAGACCCAGTGTTGACATGTGGCAAGACGCTTCTCGGGGCGCGTCTTGCTTGGGCCTCTCTCATGGAGGCCCTCACTCAGACCCAGTGTTGTCAAGTGTCAAGACGCTCCTCGGGGCGCGTCTTGCTTGGGCCTCTCTCCTGGAGAAGCTCAGTCAGACCCAGTGTTGACATGTGGCAAGACGCTCCTCGGGGCGCGTCTTACTTGGGCCTCTCTCCTGGAGGCGCTCAGTCAGACCCAGTGTTGACATGTGGCAAGACGCTCCTCGGGGCGCGTATTGCTTGGGCCTCTCTCCTGGAGGCTCTCTGTCAGACCCAGTGTTGACATGTGGCAAGACACTCCTCGGGGCACGTCTTGCTTGGGCTTCTCTCATTGAGGCCCTCAGTCAGACCCAGTGTTAACAAGTGTCAAGACACTCCTCGGGGCGCGTCTTGCTTGGGCCTCTCTCCTGGAGGCGCTCAGTCAGACCGAGTAGTGACATGTGGCATGACGCTCCTCGGGGCGCGTCTTGCTTGGGCCTCTCTCCTAGAGGCGCTCAGTCAGACCCAGTGGTGACATGTGGCAAGACACTCCTCGGGGCGCGTCTTGCTTGGGCCTCTCTCCTGGAGGCCCTCTGTCAGACCCAGTGTTGACATGTGGCAAGACGCTTCTCGGGGCGCGTCTTGCTTGGGCCTCTCTCATTGAGGCCCTCAGTCAGATCCAGTGTTGACAAGTGTCAAGACGCTCCTCGGTGCGCGTCTTGCTTGGGCCTCTCTCCTGGAGGCGCTCAGTCAGACCCAGTGTTGACATGTGGCAAGACGCTCCTCGGGGCGCGTCTTACTTGGGCCTCTCTCCTGGAGGCGCTGAGTCAGACCCAGTGTTGACATGTGGCAAGACGCTCCTCGGGGCGCGTCTTGCTTGGGCCTCTCTCCTGGAGGCTCTCAGTCAGACCCAGTGGTGACATGTGGCAAGACGCTCCTCGGGGCGCGTCTGGCTTGGGCCTCTCTCCTGGAGGCGCTCAGTCAGACCCAGTGGTGACATGTGGCAAGATGCTCCTCAGGGCACGTCTTGCTTGGGCCTCTCTCCTGGAGGCCCTCAATCAGACCCAGTGTTGACACGTGGCAAGACGCTCCTCGGGGCGCGTCTTGCTTGGGCCTCTCTCCTGGAGGCGCTCAGTCAGACCCAGTGTTGACATGTGGCAAGACGCTCCTCGGGGCGCGTCTTACTTGGGCCTCTCTCCTGGAGGCGCTCAGTCAGACCCAGTGTTGACATGTGGCAAGACGCTCCTCGGGGCGCGTCTTGCTTGGTCCTCTCTCCTGGAGGCGCTCAGTCAGACCGAGTGCTGACATGTGGCAAGACGCTCCTCGGGGCGGGTCTTGCTTGGGCCTCTCTCCTGGAGGCCCTCTGTCAGACCCAGTGTTGACATGTGGCAAGACGCTCCTCGGGGCAGGTCTTGCTTGGGCCTCTCTCCTGGAGGCCCTCAATCAGACCCAGTGTTGACACGTGGCAAGACGCTCCTCGGGGCGCGTCTTGCTTGGGCCTCTCTCCTGGAGGCGCTCAGTCAAACCGAGTAGTGACATGTGGCATGACGCTCCTCGGGGCGCGTCTTGCTTGGGCCTCTCTCCTAGAGGCGCTCAGTCAGACCCAGTGGTGACATGTGGCAAGACACTCCTCGGGGCGAGTCTTGCTTGGGCCTCTCTCCTGGAGGCCCTCTGTCAGACCCAGTGTTGACATGTGGCAAGACACTCCTAGGGGCGCGTCTTGCTTGGGCCTCTCTCATGGAGGCACTCAGTCAGACCCATTGTTGACAAGAGGCAAGACGCTCCTCGGGGCGCTTCTTGCTTGGGCCTCTCTCCTGGAGGCGCTCAGTCAGACCCAGTGTTGACATGTGGCAAGACGCTCCTCGGGGCGCGTCTTGCTTGGGCCTCTCTCCTTGAGGCGCTCAGTCAGACCCAGTGTTGACATGTGGCAAGACTCTCCTCGGGGTGCGTCTTACTTGGGCCTCTCTCCTGGAGGCGCTCAGTCAGACCCAGTGTTGACATGTGGCAAGACGCTCCTCGGGGCGCGTCTTGCTTGGGCCTCTCTCCTGGAGGCTCTCAGTCAGACCCAGTGGTGACATGTGGCAAGACGCTCCTCGGGGCGCGTCTTGCTTGGGCCTCTCTCCTGGAGGCCCTCTGTCAGACCCAGTGTTAACAAGTGTCAAGACACTCCTCGGGGAGCGTCTTGTTTGGGCCTTTCTCCTGGAGGCGCTCAGTCAGACCGAGTAGTGACATGTGGCATGATGCTCCTCGGGGCGCGTCTTGCTTGGGCCTCTCTCCTTGAGGCGCTCAGTCAGACCCAGTGTTGACATGTGGCAAGACTCTCCTCGGGGCGCGTCTTACTTGGGCCTCTCTCCTGGAGGCGCTCAGTCAGACCCAGTGTTGACATGTGGCAAGACGCTCCTCGGGGCGCGTCTTGCTTGGGCCTCTCTCCTGGAGGCTCTCAGTCAGACCCAGTGGTGACATGTGGCAAGACGCTCCTCGGGGCGCGTCTTGCTTGGGCCTCTCTCCTGGAGGCCCTCTGTCAGACCCAGTGTTAACAAGTGTCAAGACACTCCTCGGGGAGCGTCTTGCTTGGGCCTTTCTCCTGGAGGCGCTCAGTCAGACCGAGTAGTGACATGTGGCATGATGCTCCTCGGGGCGCGTCTTGCTTGGGCCTCTCTCCTAGAGGCGCTCAGTCAGACCCAGTGGTGACATGTGGCAAGACACTCCTCGGGGCGCGTCTTGCTTGGGCCTCTCTCCTGGAGGCCCTCTGTCAGACCCAGTGTTGACATGTGGCAAGACGCTTCTCGGGGCGCGTCTTGCTTGGGCCTCTCTCATTGAGGCCCTCAGTCAGATCCAGTGTTGACAAGTGTCAAGACGCTCCTCGGTGCGCGTCTTGCTTGGGCCTCTCTCCTGGAGGCGCTCAGTCAGACCCAGTGTTGACATGTGGCAAGACGCTCCTCGGGGCGCGTCTTACTTGGGCCTCTCTCCTGGAGGCGCTGAGTCAGACCCAGTGTTGACATGTGGCAAGACGCTCCTCGGGGCGCGTCTTGCTTGGGCCTCTCTCCTGGAGGCTCTCAGTCAGACCCAGTGGTGACATGTGGCAAGACGCTCCTCGGGGCGCGTCTTGCTTGGGCCTCTCTCCTGGAGGCGCTCAGTCAGACCCAGTGGTGACATGTGGCAAGATGCTCCTCAGGGCACGTCTTGCTTGGGCCTCTCTCCTGGAGGCCCTCAATCAGACCCAGTGTTGACACGTGGCAAGACGCTCCTCGGGGCGCGTCTTGCTTGGGCCTCTCTCCTGGAGGCGCTCAGTCAGACCCAGTGTTGACATGTGGCAAGACGCTCCTCGGGGCGCGTCTTACTTGGGCCTCTCTCCTGGAGGCGCTCAGTCAGACCCAGTGTTGACATGTGGCAAGACGCTCCTCGGGGCGCGTCTTGCTTGGTCCTCTCTCCTGGAGGCGCTCAGTCAGACCGAGTGCTGACATGTGGCAAGACGCTCCTCGGGGCGGGTCTTGCTTGGGCCTCTCTCCTGGAGGCACTCAGTCAGACCCATTGTTGACATGTGGCAAGACGCTCCTCGGGGCGCTTCTTGCTTGGGCCTCTCTCCTGGAGGCGCTCCGGCAGACCCAGTGTTGACATGTGGCAAGACGCTCCTCGGGGCACGTCTTGCTTGGGCCTCTCTCCTGGAGGCGCTCAGTCAGACCCAGTGTTGACATATGGCAAGACGCTCCTCGGGGCGCGTCTTGCTTGGGCCTCTCTCCTGGAGGCGCTCAGTCAGACCAAGTGGTGACATGTGGCAAGACGCTCCTCGGGGCGCGTCTTACTTGGGCCTCTCTCCTGGAGGCGCTCAGTCAGACCCAGTGGTGACATGTGGCAAGACGCTCCTCGGGGCACGTATTGCTTGGGCCTCTCTCCTGGAGGCCCTCTGTAAGACCCAGTGTTGACATGTGGCAAGACGCTCCTCGGGGCGCGTCTTGCTTGGGCCTCTCTCCTGGAGGCGCTCAGTCAGACCGAGTAGTGACATGTGGCATGACGCTCCTTGGGGCGCGTCTTGCTTGGGCCTCTCTCCTAGAGGCGCTCAGTCAGACCCAGTGGTGACATGTGGAAAGACACTCCTTGGGGCGCGTCTTGCTTGGGCCTCTCTCCTGGAGGCCCTCTGTCCGACCCAGTGTTGACATGTGGCAAGACGCTTCTCGGGGCGCGTCTTGCTTGGGCCTCTCTCATTGAGGCCCTCAGTCAGATCCAGTGTTGACAAGTGTCAAGACGCTCCTCGGTGCGCGTCTTGCTTGGGCCTCTCTCCTGGAGGCGCTCAATAAGACCCAGTGTTGACATGTGGCAAGACGCTCCTCAGGGCACGTCTTGCTTGGGCCTCTCTCCTGGAGGCCCTCAATCAGACCCAGTGTTGACACGTGGCAAGACGCTCCTCGGGGCGCGTCTTGCTTGGGCCTCTCTCCTGGAGGCGCTCAGTCAGACCCAGTGTTGACATGTGGCAAGACACTCCTCGGGGCACGTCTTGCTTGGGCTTCTCTCATGGAGGCCCTCAGTCAGACCCAGTGTTAACAAGTGTCAAGACACTCCTCGGGGCGCGTCTTGCTTGGGCCTCTCTCCTGGAGGCGCTCAGTCAGACCGAGTAGTGACATGTTGCATGACGCTCCTTGGGGAGCGTCTTGCTTGGGCCTCTCTCCTAGAGGCGCTCAGTCAGACCCAGTGGTGACATGTGGCAAGACACTCCTTGGGGCGCGTCTTGCTTGGGCCTCTCTCCTGGAGGCCCTCTGTCAGACCCAGTGTTGACATGTGGCAAGACGCTTCTCGGGGCACGTCTTGCTTGGGCCTCTCTCATTGAGGCCCTCAGTCAGATCCAGTGTTGACAAGTGTCAAGACGCTCCTCAGTGCGCGTCTTGCTTGGGCCTCTCTCCTGGAGGCGCTCAATAAGACCCAGTGTTGACATGTGGCAAGACGCTCCTCAGGGCACGTCTTGCTTGGGCCTCTCTCCTGGAGGCCCTCAATCAGACCCAGTGTTGACACGTGGCAAGACGCTCCTCGGGGCGCGTCTTGCTTGGGCCTCTCTCCTGGAGGCGCTCAGTCAGACCCAGTGTTGACATGTGGCAAGACGCTCCTCGGGGCGCGTCTTACTTGGGCCTCTCTCCTGGAGGCGCTCAGTCAGACCCAGTGTTGACATGTGGTAAGACGCTCCTCGGGGCGCGTCTTGCTTGGTCCTCTCTCCTGGAGGCGCTCAGTCAGACCGAGTGCTGACATGTGGCAAGACGCTCCTCGGGGCGGGTCTTGCTTGGGCCTCTCTCCTGGAGGCCCTCTGTCAGACCCAGTGTTGACATGTGGCAAGACGCTCCTCGGGGCAGGTCTTGCTTGGGCCTCTCTCCTGGAGGCCCTCAATCAGACCCAGTGTTGACACGTGGCAAGACGCTCCTCGGGGCGCGTCTTGCTTGGGCCTCTCTCCTGGAGGCGCTCAGTCAAACCGAGTAGTGACATGTGGCATGACGCTCCTCGGGGCGCGTCTTGCTTGGGCCTCTCTCCTAGAGGCGCTCAGTCAGACCCAGTGGTGACATGTGGCAAGACACTCCTCGGGGCGAGTCTTGCTTGGGCCTCTCTCCTGGAGGCCCTCTGTCAGACCCAGTGTTGACATGTGGCAAGACGCTCCTCGGGGCGCGTCTTGCTTGGGCCTCTCTCATGGAGGCACTCAGTCACACCCATTGTTGACATGTGGCAAGACGCTCCTCGGGGCGCGTCTTGCTTGGGCTTCTCTCCTGGAGGCCCTCAGTCAGACCCATTGTTGACAAAAGGCAAGACGCTCCTCGGGGCGCGTCTTGCTTGGGCCTCTCTCCTGGAGGCTCTCAGTCAGACCCAGTGGTGACATGTGGCAAGACGCTCCTCGGGGCGCGTCTTGCTTGGGCCTCTCTCCTGGAGGCCCTCTGTCAGACCCAGTGTTAACAAGTGTCAAGACACTCCTCGGGGAGCGTCTTGCTTGGGCCTTTCTCCTGGAGGCGCTCAGTCAGACCGAGTAGTGACATGTGGCATGACGCTCCTCGGGGCGCGTCTTGCTTGGGCCTCTCTCCTAGAGGCGCTCAGTCAGACCCAGTGGTGACATGTGGCAAGACACTCCTCGGGGCGCGTCTTGCTTGGGCCTCTCTCCTGGAGGCCCTCTGTCAGACCCAGTGTTGACATGTGGCAAGACGCTTCTCGGGGCGCGTCTTGCTTGGGCCTCTCTCATTGAGGCCCTCAGTCAGATCCAGTGTTGACAAGTGTCAAGACGCTCCTCGGTGCGCGTCTTGCTTGGGCCTCTCTCCTGGAGGCGCTCAGTCAGACCCAGTGTTGACATGTGGCAAGACGCTCCTCGGGGCGCGTCTTACTTGGGCCTCTCTCCTGGAGGCGCTGAGTCAGACCCAGTGTTGACATGTGGCAAGACGCTCCTCAGGGCGCGTCTTGCTTGGGCCTCTCTCCTGGAGGCCCTCTGTCAGACCCAGTGTTGACATGTGGCAAGACGCTCCTCGGTGCGCGTCTTGCTTGGGCCTCTCTCCTGGAGGCGCTCAGTCAGACCCAGTGGTGACATATGGCAAGACGCTCCTCGGGGCGCGTGTTGCGTGGGCCTCTCTCCTGGAGGCCCTCTGTAAGACCCAGTGTTGACATGTGGCAAGACACTCCTCAGGGCGCGTCTTGCTTGGGCTTCTCTCCTGGAGGCCCTCAGTCAGACCCAGTGTTGACAAGTGTCAAGATGCTTCTCGGGGCACGTCTTGCTTGGGCCTCTCTCCTGGAGGCGCTCAGTCAGACCCATTGTTGACATGTGGCAAGACGCTCCTCGGGGCGCGTCTTGCTTGGGCTTCTCTCCTGGAGGCCCTCAGTCAGACCCATTGTTGACATGTGGCAAGACGCTCCTCGGGGAGCTTCTTGCTTGGGCCTCTCTCCTGGAGGAGCTCAGTCAGACCCAGTGTTGACATTTGGCAAGACGCTCCTCGGGGTACGTCTTGCTTGGGCCTCTCTCCTGGAGGCGCTCAGTCAGACCCAGTGGTGACATATGGCAAGACGCTCCTCGGGCGCGTATTTCTTGGGCCTCTCTCCTGGAGGCCCTCTGTCAGACCCAGTGTTGACATGTGGCAAGACACTCCTAGGGGCACGTCTTGCTTGGCTCTCTCTCCTGGAGGCGCTCAGTCAGACCGAGTGCTGACATGTGGCAAGACGCTCCTCGGGGCACGTCTTGCTTGGGCCTCTCTCCTGGAGGCCCTCTGTCAGACCCAGTGTTGACATGTGGCAAGACACTCCTAGGGGCACGTCTTGCTTGGCTCTCTCTCTCCTGGAGGCGCTCAGTCAGACCGAGTGCTGACATGTGGCAAGACGCTCCTCGGGGCGCGTCTTGCTTGGGCCTCTCTCCTGGATGCGCTCAGTCAGACCCAGTGGTGACATATGGCAAGACGCTCCTCGGGGCGCGTCTTGCTTGGGCCTCTCTCCTGGAGGCCCTCTGTCAGACCCAGTGTTGACATGTGGCAAGACACTCCTCGGGGCACGTCTTGCTTGGGCTTCTCTCATGGAGGCCCTCCGTCAGACCCAGTGTTAACAAGTGTCAAGACACTCCTCGGGGAGCGTCTTGCTTGGGCCTTTCTCCTGGAGGCGCTCAGTCAGACCGAGTAGTGACATGTGGCATGACGCTCCTCGGGGCGCGTCTTGCTTGGGCCTCTCTCCTAGAGGCGCTCTGTCATACCCAGTGGTGACATGTGGGAAGACACTCCTCGGGGCGCGTCTTGCTTGGGCCTCTCTCATGGAGGCCCTCACTCAGACCCAGTGTTGACAAGTGTCAAGACGCTCCTCGGGGCGCGTCTTGCATGGGCCTCTCTCCTGGAGGCGCTCAGTCAGACCCAGTGTTGACATGTGGCAAGACGCTCCTCGGGGCGCGTCTTACTTGGGCCTCTCTCCTGGAGGCGCTCAGTCAGACCCAGTGTTGACATGTGGCAAGACGCTCCTCGGGGCGCGTATTGCTTGGGCCTCTCTCCTGGAGGCCCTCTGTCAGACCCAGTGTTGACATGTGGCAAGACACTCCTCGGGGCACGTCTTGCTTGGGCTTCTCTCATGGAGGCCCTCAGTCAGACCCAGTGTTAACAAGTGTCAAGACACTCCTCGGGGCGCGTCTTGCTTGGGCCTCTCTCCTGGAGGCGCTCAGTCAGACCGAGTAGTGACTTGTGGCATGACGCTCCTCGGGGCGCGTCTTGCTTGGGCCTCTCTCCTAGAGGCGCTCAGTCAGACCCAGTGGTGACATGTGGCAAGACACTCCTCGGGGCGCGTCTTGCTTGGGCCTCTCTCCTGGAGGCCCTCTGTCAGACCCAGTGTTGACATGTGGCAAGACGCTTCTCTGGGCGCGTCTTGCTCGGGCCTCTCTCATTGAGGCCCTCAGTCAGACCCAGTGTTGACAAGTGTCAAGACGCTCCTCGGTGCGCGTCTTGCTTGGGCCTCTCTCCTGGAGGCGCTCAGTCAGACCCAGTGTTGACATGTGGCAAGACGCTCCTCGGGGCGCGTCTTACTTGGGCCTCTCTCCTGGAGGCGCTCAGTCAGACCCAGTGTTGACATGATGCAAGACGCTCCTCAGGGCGCGTCTTGCTTGGGCCTCTCTCCTGGAGGCTCTCAGTCAGACCCAGTGGTGACATGTGGCAAGACGCTCCTCGGGGCGCGTCTTGCTTGGGCCTCTCTCCTGGAGGCCCTCTGTCAGACCCAGTGTTAACAAGTGTGAGGACACTCCTCGGGGAGCGTCTTGCTTGGGCCTTTCTCCTGGAGGCGCTCAGTCAGACCGAGTAGTGACATGTGGCATGACGCTCCTCGGGGCGCGTCTTGCTTGGGCCTCTCTCCTAGAGGCGCTCAGTCATACCCAGTGGTGACATGTGGCAAGACACTCCTCGGGGCGCGTCTTGCTAAGACCTCTCCCCTGGAGGCCCTCTGTCAGACCCAGTGTTGACATGTGGCAAGACGCTTCTCGGGGCGCGTCTTGCTTGGGCCTCTCTCATGGAGGCCCTCACTCAGACCCAGTGTTGACAAGTGTCAAGACGCTCCTCGGGGCGCGTCTTGCTTGGGCCTCTCTCCTGGAGGCGCTCAGTCAGACCCAGTGTTGACATGTGGCAAGACGCTCCTCGGGGCGCGTCTTACTTGGGCCTCTCTCCTGGAGGCGCTCAGTCAGACCCAGTGTTGACATGTGGCAAGACGCTCCTCGGGGCGCGTATTGCTTGGGCCTCTCTCCTGGAGGCCCTCTGTCAGACCCAGTGTTGACATGTGGCAAGACACTCCTCGGGGCACGTCTTGCTTGGGCTTCTCTCATTGAGGCCCTCAGTCAGACCCAGTGTTAACAAGTGTCAAGACACTCCTCGGGGCGCGTCTTGCTTGGGCCTCTCTCCTGGAGGCGCTCAGTCAGACCGAGTAGTGACATGTGGCATGACGCTCCTCGGGGCGCGTCTTGCTTGGGCCTCTCTCCTAGAGGCGCTCAGTCAGACCCAGTGGTGACATGTGGCAAGACACTCCTCGGGGCGCGTCTTGCTTGGGCCTCTCTCCTAGAGGCGCTCAGTCAGACCCAGTGGTGAAATGTGGCAAGACGCTTCTCGGGGCGCGTCTTGCTTGGGCCTCTCTCATTGAGGCCCTCAGTCAGATCCAGTGTTGACAAGTGTCAAGACGCTCCTCGGTGCGCGTCTTGCTTGGGCCTCTCTCCTGGAGGCGCTCAGTCAGACCCAGTGTTGACATGTGGCAAGACGCTCCTCGGGGCGCGTCTTACTTGGGCCTCTCTCCTTAAGGCGCTGAGTCAGACCCAGTGTTGACATGTGGCAAGACGCTCCTCGGGACGCGTCTTGCTTGGGCCTCTCTCCTGGAGGCTCTCAGTCAGACCCAGTGGTGACATGTGGCAAGACGCTCCTCGGGGCGCGTCTTGCTTGGGCCTCTCTCCTGGAGGCGCTCAGTCAGAACGAGTGCTGACATGTGGCAAGACGCTCCTCGGGGCGCGTCTTGCTTGGGCCTCTCTCCTGGAGGCGCTCAGTCAGACCCAGTGGTGACATGTGGCAAGATGCTCCTCAGGGCACGTCTTGCTTGGGCCTCTCTCCTGGAGGCCCTCAATCAGACCCAGTGTTGACACGTGGCAAGACGCTCCTCGGGGCGCGTCTTACTTGGGCCTCTCTCCTGGAGGCGCTCAGTCAGACCCAGTGTTGACATGTGGCAAGACGCTCCTCGGGGCGCGTCTTGCTTGGTCCTCTCTCCTGGAGGCGCTCAGTCAGACCGAGTGCTGACATGTGGCAAGACGCTCCTCGGGGCGGGTCTTGCTTGGGCCTCTCTCCTGGAGGCACTCAGTCAGACCCATTGTTGACATGTGGCAAGACGCTCCTCGGGGCGCTTCTTGCTTGGGCCTCTCTCCTGGAGGCGCTCCGGCAGACCCAGTGTTGACATGTGGCAAGACGCTCCTCGGGGCACGTCTTGCTTGGGCCTCTCTCCTGGAGGCGCTCAGTCAGACCAAGTGGTGACATGTGGCAAGACGCTCCTCGGGGCGCGTCTTACTTGGGCCTCTCTCCTGGAGGCGCTCAGTCAGACCCAGTGGTGACATGTGGCAAGACGCTCCTCGGGGCACGTATTGCTTGGGCCTCTCTCCTGGAGGCCCTCTGTAAGACCCAGTGTTGACATGTGGCAAGACGCTCCTCGGGGCGCGTCTTGCTTGGGCCTCTCTCCTGGAGGCCCTCTGTCAGACCCAGTGTTGACATGTGGCAAGACACTCCTCGGGGCACGTCTTGCTTGGGCTTCTCTCATGGAGGCCCTCAGTCAGACCCAGTGTTAACAAGTGTCAAGACACTCCTCGGGGCGCGTCTTGCTTGGGCCTCTCTCCTGGAGGCGCTCAGTCAGACCGAGTAGTGACATGTGGCATGACGCTCCTTGGGGCGCGTCTTGCTTGGGCCTCTCTCCTAGAGGCGCTCAGTCAGACCCAGTGGTGACATGTGGAAAGACACTCCTTGGGGCGCGTCTTGCTTGGGCCTCTCTCCTGGAGGCCCTCTGTCCGACCCAGTGTTGACATGTGGCAAGACGCTTCTCGGGGCGCGTCTTGCTTGGGCCTCTCTCATTGAGGCCCTCAGTCAGATCCAGTGTTGACAAGTGTCAAGACGCTCCTCGGTGCGCGTCTTGCTTGGGCCTCTCTCCTGGAGGCGCTCAATAAGACCCAGTGTTGACATGTGGCAAGACGCTCCTCAGGGCACGTCTTGCTTGGGCCTCTCTCCTGGAGGCCCTCAATCAGACCCAGTGTTGACACGTGGCAAGACGCTCCTCGGGGCGCGTCTTGCTTGGGCCTCTCTCCTGGAGGCGCTCAGTCAGACCCAGTGTTGACATGTGGCAAGACACTCCTCGGGGAACGTCTTGCTTGGGCTTCTCTCATGGAGGCCCTCAGTCAGACCCAGTGTTAACAAGTGTCAAGACACTCCTCGGGGCGCGTCTTGCTTGGGCCTCTCTCCTGGAGGCGCTCAGTCAGACCGAGTAGTGACATGTTGCATGACGCTCCTTGGGGAGCGTCTTGCTTGGGCCTCTCTCCTAGAGGCGCTCAGTCAGACCCAGTGGTGACATGTGGCAAGACACTCCTTGGGGCGCGTCTTGCTTGGGCCTCTCTCCTGGAGGCCCTCTGTCAGACCCAGTGTTGACATGTGGCAAGACGCTTCTCGGGGCGCGTCTTGCTTGGGCCTCTCTCATTGAGGCCCTCAGTCAGATCCAGTGTTGACAAGTGTCAAGACGCTCCTCGGTGCGCGTCTTGCTTGGGCCTCTCTCCTGGAGGCGCTCAATAAGACCCAGTGTTGACATGTGGCAAGACGCTCCTCAGGGCACGTCTTGCTTGGGCCTCTCTCCTGGAGGCCCTCAATCAGACCCAGTGTTGACACGTGGCAAGACGCTCCTCGGGGCGCGTCTTGCTTGGGCCTCTCTCCTGGAGGCGCTCAGTCAGACCCAGTGTTGACATGTGGCAAGACGCTCCTCGGGGCGCGTCTTACTTGGGCCTCTCTCCTGGAGGCGCTCAGTCAGACCCAGTGTTGACATGTGGTAAGACGCTCCTCGGGGCGCGTCTTGCTTGGTCCTCTCTCCTGGAGGCGCTCAGTCAGACCGAGTGCTGACATGTGGCAAGACGCTCCTCGGGGCGGGTCTTGCTTGGGCCTCTCTCCTGGAGGCCCTCTGTCAGACCCAGTGTTGACATGTGGCAAGACGCTCCTCGGGGCAGGTCTTGCTTGGGCCTCTCTCCTGGAGGCCCTCAATCAGACCCAGTGTTGACACGTGGCAAGACGCTCCTCGGGGCGCGTCTTGCTTGGGCCTCTCTCCTGGAGGCGCTCAGTCAAACCGAGTAGTGACATGTGGCATGACGCTCCTCGGGGCGCGTCTTGCTTGGGCCTCTCTCCTAGAGGCGCTCAGTCAGACCCAGTGGTGACATGTGGCAAGACACTCCTCGGGGCGAGTCTTGCTTGGGCCTCTCTCCTGGAGGCCCTCTGTCAGACCCAGTGTTGACATGTGGCAAGACGCTCCTCGGGGCGCGTCTTGCTTGGGCCTCTCTCATGGAGGCACTCAGTCACACCCATTGTTGACATGTGGCAAGACGCTCCTCGGGGCGCGTCTTGCTTGGGCTTCTCTCCTGGAGGCCCTCAGTCAGACCCATTGTTGACAAAAGGCAAGACGCTCCTCGGGGCGCGTCTTGCTTGGGCCTCTCTCCTGGAGGCTCTCAGTCAGACCCAGTGGTGACATGTGGCAAGACGCTCCTCGGGGCGCGTCTTGCTTGGGCCTCTCTCCTGGAGGCCCTCTGTCAGACCCAGTGTTAACAAGTGTCAAGACACTCCTCGGGGAGCGTCTTGCTTGGGCCTTTCTCCTGGAGGCGCTCAGTCAGACCGAGTAGTGACATGTGGCATGACGCTCCTCGGGGCGCGTCTTGCTTGGGCCTCTCTCCTAGAGGCGCTCAGTCAGACCCAGTGGTGACATGTGGCAAGACACTCCTCGGGGCGCGTCTTGCTTGGGCCTCTCTCCTGGAGGCCCTCTGTCAGACCCAGTGTTGACATGTGGCAAGACGCTTCTCGGGGCGCGTCTTGCTTGGGCCTCTCTCATTGAGGCCCTCAGTCAGATCCAGTGTTGACAAGTGTCAAGACGCTCCTCGGTGCGCGTCTTGCTTGGGCCTCTCTCCTGGAGGCGCTCAGTCAGACCCAGTGTTGACATGTGGCAAGACGCTCCTCGGGGCGCGTCTTACTTGGGCCTCTCTCCTGGAGGCGCTGAGTCAGACCCAGTGTTGACATGTGGCAAGACGCTCCTCAGGGCGCGTCTTGCTTGGGCCTCTCTCCTGGAGGCGCTCAGTCAGACCCAGTGTTGACATGTGGCAAGACGCTCCTCAGGGCACGTCTTGCTTGGGCCTCTCTCCTGGAGGCCCTCAATCAGACCCAGTGTTGACACGTGGCAAGACGCTCCTCGGGGCGCGTCTTGCTTGGGCCTCTCTCCTGGAGGCGCTCAGTCAGACCCAGTGTTGACATGTGGCAAGACGCTCCTCGGGGCGCGTCTTACTTGGGCCTCTCTCCTGGAGGCGCTCAGTCAGACCCAGTGTTGACATGTGGTAAGACGCTCCTCGGGGCGCGTCTTGCTTGGTCCTCTCTCCTGGAGGCGCTCAGTCAGACCGAGTGCTGACATGTGGCAAGACGCTCCTCGGGGCGGGTCTTGCTTGGGCCTCTCTCCTGGAGGCCCTCTGTCAGACCCAGTGTTGACATGTGGCAAGACGCTCCTCGGGGCAGGTCTTGCTTGGGCCTCTCTCCTGGAGGCCCTCAATCAGACCCAGTGTTGACACGTGGCAAGACGCTCCTCGGGGCGCGTCTTGCTTGGGCCTCTCTCCTGGAGGCGCTCAGTCAAACCGAGTAGTGACATGTGGCATGACGCTCCTCGGGGCGCGTCTTGCTTGGGCCTCTCTCCTAGAGGCGCTCAGTCAGACCCAGTGGTGACATGTGGCAAGACACTCCTCGGGGCGAGTCTTGCTTGGGCCTCTCTCCTGGAGGCCCTCTGTCAGACCCAGTGTTGACATGTGGCAAGACGCTCCTCGGGGCGCGTCTTGCTTGGGCCTCTCTCATGGAGGCACTCAGTCACACCCATTGTTGACATGTGGCAAGACGCTCCTCGGGGCGCGTCTTGCTTGGGCTTCTCTCCTGGAGGCCCTCAGTCAGACCCATTGTTGACAAAAGGCAAGACGCTCCTCGGGGCGCGTCTTGCTTGGGCCTCTCTCCTGGAGGCTCTCAGTCAGACCCAGTGGTGACATGTGGCAAGACGCTCCTCGGGGCGCGTCTTGCTTGGGCCTCTCTCCTGGAGGCCCTCTGTCAGACCCAGTGTTAACAAGTGTCAAGACACTCCTCGGGGAGCGTCTTGCCTGGGCCTTTCTCCTGGAGGCGCTCAGTCAGACCGAGAAGTGACATGTGGCATGACGCTCCTCGGGGCGCGTCTTGCTTGGGCCTCTCTCCTAGAGGCGCTCAGTCAGACCCAGTGGTGACATGTGGCAAGACACTCCTCGGGGCGCGTCTTGCTTGGGCCTCTCTCCTGGAGGCCCTCTGTCAGACCCAGTGTTGACATGTGGCAAGACGCTTCTCGGGGCGCGTCTTGCTTGGGCCTCTCTCATTGAGGCCCTCAGTCAGATCCAGTGTTGACAAGTGTCAAGACGCTCCTCGGTGCGCGTCTTGCTTGGGCCTCTCTCCTGGAGGCGCTCAATCAGACCCAGTGTTGACATGTGGCAAGACGCTCCTCGGGGCGCGTCTTACTTGGGCCTCTCTCCTGGAGGCGCTGAGTCAGACCCAGTGTTGACATGTGGCAAGACGCACCTCGGGGCGCGTCTTGCTTGGGCCTCTCTCCTGGAGGCTCTCAGTCAGACCCAGTGGTGACATGTGGCAAGACGCTCCTCGGGGCGCGTCTTGCTTGGGCCTCTCTCCTGGAGGCGCTCAGTCAGACCCAGTGGTGACATGTGGCAAGATGCTCCTCAGGGCACGTCTTGCTTGGGCCTCTCTCCTGGAGGCCCTCAATCAGACCCAGTGTTGACACGTGGCAAGACGCTCCTCGGGGCGCGTCTTGCTTGGGCCTCTCTCCTGGAGGCGTTCAGTCAGACCCAGTGTTGACATGTGGCAAGACGCTCCTCGGGGCGCGTCTTGCTTGGTCCTCTCTCCTGGAGGCGCTCAGTCAGACCGAGTGCTGACATGTGGCAAGACGCTCCTCGGGGCGGGTCTTGCTTGGGCCTCTCTCCTGGAGGCCCTCTGTCAGACCCAGTGTTGACATGTGGCAAGACGCTCCTCGGGGCAGGTCTTGCTTGGGCCTCTCTCCTGGAGGCCCTCAATCAGACCCAGTGTTGACACGTGGCAAGACGCTCCTCGGGGCGCGTCTTGCTTGGGTTTCTCTCCTGGAGGCGCTCAGTCAAACCGAGTAGTGACATGTGGCATGACGCTCCTCGGGGCGCGTCTTGCTTGGGCCTCTCTCCTAGAGGCGCTCAGTCAGACCCAGTGGTGACATGTGGCAAGACACTCCTCGGGGCGAGTCTTGCTTGGGCCTCTCTCCTGGAGGCCCTCTGTCAGACCCAGTGTTGACATGTGGCAAGACACTCCTAGGGGCGCGTCTTGCTTGGGCCTCTCTCATGGAGGCACTCAGTCAGACCCATTGTTGACATGTGGCAAGACGCTCCTCGGGGCGCGTCTTGCTTGGGCTTCTCTCCTGGAGGCCCTCAGTCAGACCCATTGTTGACAAGAGGCAAGACGCTCCTCGGGGCGCTTCTTGCTTGGGCCTCTCTCCTGGAGGCGCTCAGTCAGACCCAGTGTTGACATGTGGCAAGACGCTCCTCGGGGCGCGTCTTGCTTGGGCTTCTCTCCTGGAGGCCCTCAGTCAGACCCATTGTTGACAAGAGGCAAGACGCTCCTCGGGGCGCTTCTTGCTTGGGCCTCTCTCCTGGAGGCGCTCCGGCAGACCCAGTGTTGACATGTGGCAAGACGCTCCTCGGGGCACGTCTTGCTTGGGCCTCTCTCCTGGAGGCGCTCAGTCAGACCCAGTGTTGACATATGGCAAGACGCTCCTCGGGGCGCGTCTTGCTTGGGCCTCTCTCCTGGAGGCGCTCAGTCAGACCAAGTGGTGACATGTGGCAAGACGCTCCTCGGGGCGCGTCTTACTTGGGCCTCTCTCCTGGAGGCGCTCAGTCAGACCCAGTGGTGACATGTGGCAAGACGCTCCTCGGGGCACGTATTGCTTGGGCCTCTCTCCTGGAGGCCCTCTGTAAGACCCAGTGTTGACATGTGGCAAGACGCTCCTCGGGGCGCGTCTTGCTTGGGCCTCTCTCCTGGAGGCCCTCTGTCAGACCCAGTGTTGACATGTGGCAAGACGCTCCTCGGGGCACGTCTTGCTTGGGCTTCTCTCATGGAGGCCCTCAGTCAGACCCAGTGTTAACAAGTTTCAAGACACTCCTCGGGGCGCGTCTTGCTTGGGCCTCTCTCCTGGAGGCGCTCAGTCAGACCGAGTAGTGACATGTGGCATGACGCTCCTTGGGGCGTGTCTTGCTTGGGCCTCTCTCCTAGAGGCGCTCAGTCAGACCCAGTGGTGACATGTGGAAAGACACTCCTTGGGGCGCGTCTTGCTTGGGCCTCTCTCCTGGAGGCCCTCTGTCAGACCCAGTGTTGACATGTGGCAAGACGCTTCTCGGGGCGCGTCTTGCTTGGGCCTCTCTCATTGAGGCCCTCAGTCAGATCCAGTGTTGACAAGTGTCAAGACGCTCCTCGGTGCGCGTCTTGCTTGGGCCTCTCTCCTGGAGGCGCTCAATAAGACCCAGTGTTGACATGTGGCAAGAAGCTCCTCAGGGCACGTCTTGCTTGGGCCTCTCTCCTGGAGGCCCTCAATCAGACCCAGTGTTGACACGTGGCAAGACGCTCCTCGGGGCGCGTCTTGCTTGGGCCTCTCTCCTGGAGGCGCTCAGTCAGACCCAGTGTTGACATGTGGCAAGACACTCCTCGGGGCACGTCTTGCTTGGGCTTCTCTCATGGAGGCCCTCAGTCAGACCCAGTGTTAACAAGTGTCAAGACACTCCTCGGGGCGCGTCTTGCTTGGGCCTCTCTCCTGGAGGCGCTCAGTCAGACCGAGTAGTGACATGTGGCATGACGCTCCTTGGGGCGCGTCATGCTTGGGCCTCTCTCCTAGAGGCGCTCAGTCAGACCCAGTGGTGACATGTGGCAAGACACTCCTTGGGGCGCGTCTTGCTTGGGCCTCTCTCCTGGAGGCCCTCTGTCAGACCCAGTGTTGACATGTGGCAAGACGCTTCTCGGGGCGCGTCTTGCTTGGGCCTCTCTCATTGAGGCCCTCAGTCAGATCCAGTGTTGACAAGTGTCAAGACGCTCCTCGGTGCGCGTCTTGCTTGGGCCTCTCTCCTGGAGGCGCTCAATAAGACCCAGTGTTGACATGTGGCAAGACGCTCCTCAGGGCACGTCTTGCTTGGGCCTCTCTCCTGGAGGCCCTCAATCAGACCCAGTGTTGACACGTGGCAAGACGCTCCTCGGGGCGCGTCTTGCTTGGGCCTCTCTCCTGGAGGCGCTCAGTCAGACCCAGTGTTGACATGTGGCAAGACGCTCCTCGGGGCGCGTCTTACTTGGGCCTCTCTCCTGGAGGCGCTCAGTCAGACCCAGTGTTGACATGTGGTAAGACGCTCCTCGGGGCGCGTCTTGCTTGGTCCTCTCTCCTGGAGGCGCTCAGTCAGACCGAGTGCTGACATGTGGCAAGACGCTCCTCGGGGCGGGTCTTGCTTGGGCCTCTCTCCTGGAGGCCCTCTGTCAGACCCAGTGTTGACATGTGGCAAGACGCTCCTCGGGGCAGGTCTTGCTTGGGCCTCTCTCCTGGAGGCCCTCAATCAGACCCAGTGTTGACACGTGGCAAGACGCTCCTCGGGGCGCGTCTTGCTTGGGCCTCTCTCCTGGAGGCGCTCAGTCAAACCGAGTAGTGACATGTGGCATGACGCTCCTCGGGGCGCGTCTTGCTTGGGCCTCTCTCCTAGAGGCGCTCAGTCAGACCCAGTGGTGACATGTGGCAAGACACTCCTCGGGGCGAGTCTTGCTTGGGCCTCTCTCCTGGAGGCCCTCTGTCAGACCCAGTGTTGACATGTGGCAAGACGCTCCTCGGGGCGCGTCTTGCTTGGGCCTCTCTCATGGAGGCACTCAGTCACACCCATTGTTGACATGTGGCAAGACGCTCCTCGGGGCGCGTCTTGCTTGGGCTTCTCTCTTGGAGGCCCTCAGTCAGACCCATTGTTGACAAGAGGCAAGACGCTCCTCGGGGCGCGTCTTGCTTGGGCCTCTCTCCTGGAGGCTCTCAGTCAGACCCAGTGGTGACATGTGGCAAGACGCTCCTCGGGGCGCGTCTTGCTTGGGCCTCTCTCCAGGAGGCCCTCTGTCAGACCCAGTGTTAACAAGTGTCAAGACACTCCTCGGGGAGCGTCTTGCTTGGGCCTTTCTCCTGGAGGCGCTCAGTCAGACCGAGTAGTGACATGTGGCATGACGCTCCTCGGGGCGCGTCTTGCTTGGGCCTCTCTCCTAGAGGCGCTCAGTCAGACCCAGTGGTGACATGTGGCAAGACACTCCTCGGGGCGCGTCTTGCTTGGGCCTCTCTCCTGGAGGCCCTCTGTCAGACCCAGTGTTGACATGTGGCAAGACGCTTCTCGGGGCGCGTCTTGCTTGGGCCTCTCTCATTGAGGCCCTCAGTCAGATCCAGTGTTGACAAGTATCAAGACGCTCCTCGGTGCGCGTCTTGCTTGGGCCTCTCTCCTGGAGGCGCTCAGTCAGACCCAGTGTTGACATGTGGCAAGACGCTCCTCGGGGCGCGTCTTACTTGGGCCTCTCTCCTGGAGGCGCTGAGTCAGACCCAGTGTTGACATGTGGCAAGACGCTCCTCGGGGCGCGTCTTGCTTGGGCCTCTCTCCTGGAGGCTCTCAGTCAGACCCAGTGGTGACATGTGGCAAGACGCTCCTCGGGGCGCGTCTTGCTTGGGCCTCTCTCCTGGAGGCGCTCAGTCAGACCCAGTGGTGACATGTGGCAAGATGCTCCTCAGGGCACGTCTTGCTTGGGCCTCTCTCCTGGATGCCCTCAATCAGACCCAGTGTTGACACGTGGCAAGACGCTCCTCGGGGCGCGTCTTGCTTGGGCCTCTCTCCTGGAGGCGCTCAGTCAGACCCAGTGTTGACATGTGGCAAGACGCTCCTCGGGGCGCGTCTTACTTGGGCCTCTCTCCTGGAGGCGCTCAGTCAGACCCAGTGTTGACATGTGGCAAGACGCTCCTCGGGGCGCGTCTTGCTTGGTCCTCTCTCCTGGAGGCGCTCAGTCAGACCGAGTGCTGACATGTGGCAAGACGCTCCTCGGGGCGGGTCTTGCTTGGGCCTCTCTCCTGGAGGCCCTCTGTCAGACCCAGTGTTGACATGTGGCAAGACGCTCCTCGGGGCAGGTCTTGCTTGGGCCTCTCTCCTGGAGGCCCTCAATCAGACCCAGTGTTGACACGTGGCAAGACGCTCCTCGGGGCGCGTCTTGCTTGGGCCTCTCTCCTGGAGGCGCTCAGTCAAACCGAGTAGTGACATGTGGCATGACGCTCCTCGGGGCGCGTCTTGCTTGGGCCTCTCTCCTAGAGGCGCTCAGTCAGACCCAGTGGTGACATGTGGCAAGACACTCCTCGGGGCGAGTCTTGCTTGGGCCTCTCTCCTGGAGGCCCTCTGTCAGACCCAGTGTTGACATGTGGCAAGACACTCCTAGGGGCGCGTCTTGCTTGGGCCTCTCTCATGGAGGCACTCAGTCAGACCCATTGTTGACATGTGGCAAGACGCTCCTCGGGGCGCGTCTTGCTTGGGCTTCTCTCCTGGAGGCCCTCAGTCAGACCCATTGTTGACAAGAGGCAAGACGCTCCTCGGGGCGCTTCTTGCTTGGGCCTCTCTCCTGGAGGCGCTCAGTCAGACCCAGTGTTGACATGTGGCAAGACGCTCCTCGGGGCGCGTCTTGCTTGGGCCTCTCTCCTTGAGGCGCTCAGTCAGACCCAGTGTTGACATGTGGCAAGACTCTCCTCGGGGCGCGTCTTACTTGGGCCTCTCTCCTGGAGGCGCTCAGTCAGACCCAGTGTTGACATGTGGCAAGACGCTCCTCGGGGCGCGTCTTGCTTGGGCCTCTCTCCTGGAGGCTCTCAGTCAGACCCAGTGGTGACATGTGGCAAGACGCTCCTCGGGGCGCGTCTTGCTTGGGCCTCTCTCCTGGAGGCCCTCTGTCAGACCCAGTGTTAACAAGTGTCAAGACACTCCTCGGGGAGCGTCTTGCTTGGGCCTTTCTCCTGGAGGCGCTCAGTCATACACAGTGGTGACATGTGGCAAGACACTCCTCGGGGCGCGTCTTGCTAAGGCCTCTCCCCTGGAGGCCCTCTGTCAGACCCAGTGTTGACATGTGGCAAGACGCTTCTCGGGGCGCGTCTTGCTTGGGCCTCTCTCATGGAGGCCCTCACTCAGACCCAGTGTTGACAAGTGTCAAGACGTTCCTCGGGGCGCGTCTTGCTTGGGCCTCTCTCCTGGAGAAGCTCAGTCAGACCCAGTGTTGACATGTGGCAAGACGCTCCTCGGGGCACGTCTTACTTGGGCCTCTCTCCTGGAGGCGCTCAGTCAGACCCAGTGTTGACATGTGGCAAGACGCTCCTCGGGGCGCGTATTGCTTGGGCCTCTCTCCTGGAGGCCCTCTGTCAGACCCAGTGTTGACATGTGGCAAGACACTCCTCGGGGCACGTCTTGCTTGGGCTTCTCTCATTGAGGCCCTCAGTCAGACCCAGTGTTAACAAGTGTCAAGACACTCCTCGGGGCGCGTCTTGCTTGGGCCTCTCTCCTGGAGGCGCTCAGTCAGACCGAGTAGTGACATGTGGCATGACGCTCCTCGGGGCGCGTCTTGCTTGGGCCTCTCTCCTAGAGGCGCTCAGTCAGACCCAGTGGTGACATGTGGCAAGACACTCCTCGGGGCGCGTCTTGCTTGGGCCTCTCTCCTGGAGGCCCTCTGTCAGACCCAGTGTTGACATGTGGCAAGACGCTTCTCGGGGCGCGTCTTGCTTGGGCCTCTCTCATTGAGGCCCTCAGTCAGATCCAGTGTTGACAAGTGTCAAGACGCTCCTCGGTGCGCGTCTTGCTTGGGCCTCTCTCCTGGAGGCGCTCAGTCAGACCCAGTGTTGACATGTGGCATGACGCTCCTCGGGGCGCGTCTTACTTGGGCCTCTCTCCTGGAGGCGCTGAGTCAGACCCAGTGTTGACATGTGGCAAGACGCTCCTCGGGGCGCGTCTTGCTTGGGCCTCTCTCCTGGAGGCTCTCAGTCAGACCCAGTGGTGACATGTGGCAAGACGCTCCTCGGGGCGCGTCTTGCTTGGGCCTCTCTCCTGGAGGCGCTCAGTCAGACCCAGTGGTGACATGTGGCAAGATGCTCCTCAGGGCACGTCTTGCTTGGGCCTCTCTCCTGGAGGCCCTCAATCAGACCCAGTGTTGACACGTGGCAAGACGCTCCTCGGGGCGCGTCTTGCTTGGGCCTCTCTCCTGGAGGCGCTCAGTCAGACCCAGTGTTGACACGTGGCAAGACGCTCCTCGGGGCGCGTCTTACTTGGGCCTCTCTCCTGGAGGCGCTCAGTCAGACCCAGTGTTGACATGTGGCAAGACGCTCCTCGGGGCGCGTCTTGCTTGGTCCTCTCTCCTGGAGACGCTCAGTCAGACCGAGTGCTGACATGTGGCAAGACGCTCCTCGGGGCGGGTCTTGCTTGGGCCTCTCTCCTGGAGGCCCTCTGTCAGACCCAGTGTTGACATGTGGCAAGACGCTCCTCGGGGCAGGTCTTGCTTGGGCCTCTCTCCTGGAGGCCCTCAATCAGACCCAGTGTTGACACGTGGCAAGACGCTCCTCGGGGTGCGTCTTGCTTGGGCCTCTCTCCTGGAGGCGCTCAGTCAAACCGAGTAGTGACATGTGGCATGACGCTCCTCGGGGCGCGTCTTGCTTGGGCCTCTCTCCTAGAGGCGCTCAGTCAGACCCAGTGGTGACATGTGGCAAGACACTCCTCGGGGCGAGTCTTGCTTGGGCCTCTCTCCTGGAGGCCCTCTGTCAGACCCAGTGTTGACATGTGGCAAGACACTCCTAGGGGCGCGTCTTGCTTGGGCCTCTCTCATGGAGGCACTCAGTCAGACCCATTGTTGACATATGGCAAGACGCTCCTCGGGGCGCGTCTTGCTTGGGCTTCTCTCCTGGAGGCCCTCAGTCAGACCCATTGTTGACAAGAGGCAAGACGCTCCTCGGGGCGCTTCTTGCTTGGGCCTCTCTCCTGGAGGCGCTCAGTCAGACCCAGTGTTGACATGTGGCAAGACGCTCCTCGGGGCGCGTCTTGCTTGGGCTTCTCTCCTGGAGGCCCTCAGTCAGACCCATTGTTGACAAGAGGCAAGACGCTCCTCGGGGCGCTTCTTGCTTGGGCCTCTCTCCTGGAGGCGCTCCGGCAGACCCAGTGTTGACATGTGGCAAGACGCTCCTCGGGGCACGTCTTGCTTGGGCCTCTCTCCTGGAGGCGCTCAGTCAGACCCAGTGTTGACATATGGCAAGACGCTCCTCGGGGCGCGTCTTGCTTGGGCCTCTCTCCTGGAGGCGCTCAGTCAGACCAAGTGGTGACATGTGGCAAGACGCTCCTCGGGGCGCGTCTTACTTGGGCCTCTCTCCTGGAGGCGCTCAGTCAGACCCAGTGGTGACATGTGGCAAGACGCTCCTCGGGGCACGTATTGCTTGGGCCTCTCTCCTGGAGGCCCTCTGTAAGACCCAGTGTTGACATGTGGCAAGACGCTCCTCGGGGCGCGTCTTGCTTGGGCCTCTCTCCTGGAGGCCCTCTGTCAGACCCAGTGTTGACATGTGGCAAGACACTCCTCGGGGCACGTCTTGCTTGGGCTTCTCTCATGGAGGCCCTCAGTCAGACCCAGTGTTAACAAGTGTCAAGACACTCCTCGGGGCGCGTCTTGCTTGGGCCTCTCTCCTGGAGGCGCTCAGTCAGACCGAGTAGTGACATGTGGCATGACGCTCCTTGGGGCGCGTCTTGCTTGGGCCTCTCTCCTAGAGGCGCTCAGTCAGACCCAGTGGTGACATGTGGAAAGACACTCCTTGGGGCGCGTCTTGCTTGGGCCTCTCTCCTGGAGGCCCTCTGTCAGACCCAGTGTTGACATGTGGCAAGACGCTTCTCGGGGCGCGTCTTGCTTGGGCCTCTCTCATTGAGGCCCTCAGTCAGATCCAGTGTTGACAAGTGTCAAGACGCTCCTCGGTGCGCGTCTTGCTTGGGCCTCTCTCCTGGAGGCGCTCAATAAGACCCAGTGTTGACATGTGGCAAGACGCTCCTCAGGGCACGTCTTGCTTGGGCCTCTCTCCTGGAGGCGCTCAGTCAGACCCAGTGTTGACATGTGGCAAGACACTCCTCGGGGCACGTCTTGCTTGGGCTTCTCTCATGGAGGCCCTCAGTCAGACCCAGTGTTAACAAGTGTCAAGACACTCCTCGGGGCGCGTCTTGCTTGGGCCTCTCTCCTGGAGGCGCTCAGTCAGACCGAGTAGTGACATGTGGCATGACGCTCCTTGGGGCGCGTCTTGCTTGGGCCTCTCTCCTAGAGGCGCTCAGTCAGACCCAGTGGTGACATGTGGAAAGACACTCCTTGGGGCGCGTCTTGCTTGGGCCTCTCTCCTGGAGGCCCTCTGTCAGACCCAGTGTTGACATGTGGCAAGACGCTTCTCGGGGCGCGTCTTGCTTGGGCCTCTCTCATTGAGGCCCTCAGTCAGATCCAGTGTTGACAAGTGTCAAGACGCTCCTCGGTGCGCGTCTTGCTTGGGCCTCTCTCCTGGAGGCGCTCAATAAGACCCAGTGTTGACATGTGGCAAGACGCTCCTCAGGGCACGTCTTGCTTGGGCCTCTCTCCTGGAGGCGCTCAGTCAGACCCAGTGTTGACATGTGGCAAGACACTCCTCGGGGCACGTCTTGCTTGGGCTTCTCTCATGGAGGCCCTCAGTCAGACCCAGTGTTAACAAGTGTCAAGACACTCCTCGGGGCGCGTCTTGCTTGGGCCTCTCTCCTGGAGGCGCTCAGTCAGACCGAGTAGTGACATGTGGCATGACGCTCCTTGGGGCGCGTCTTGCTTGGGCCTCTCTCCTAGAGGCGCTCAGTCAGACCCAGTGGTGACATGTGGCAAGACATTCCTTGGGGCGCGTCTTGCTTGGGCCTCTCTCCTGGAGGCCCTCTGTCAGACCCAGTGTTGACATGTGGCAAGACGCTTCTCGGGGCGCGTCTTGCTTGGGCCTCTCTCATTGAGGCCCTCAGTCAGATCCAGTGTTGACAAGTGTCAAGACGCTCCTCGGTGCGCGTCTTGCTTGGGCCTCTCTCCTGGAGGCGCTCAATAAGACCCAGTGTTGACATGTGGCAAGACGCTCCTCAGGGCACGTCTTGCTTGGGCCTCTCTCCTGGAGGCCCTCAATCAGACCCAGTGTTGACACGTGGCAAGACGCTCCTCGGGGCGCGTCTTGCTTGGGCCTCTCTCCTGGAGGCGCTCAGTCAGACCCAGTGTTGACATGTGGCAAGACGCTCCTCGGGGCGCGTCTTACTTGGGCCTCTCTCCTGGAGGCGCTCAGTCAGACCCAGTGTTGACATGTGTTAAGACGCTCCTCGGGGCGCGTCTTGCTTGGTCCTCTCTCCTGGAGGCGCTCAGTCAGACCGAGTGCTGACATGTGGCAAGACGCTCCTCGGGGCGGGTCTTGCTTGGGCCTCTCTCCTGGAGGCCCTCTGTCAGACCCAGTGTTGACATGTGGCAAGACGCTCCTCGGGGCGCGTCTTACTTGGGCCTCTCTCCTGGAGGCGCTCAGTCAGACCCAGTGTTGACATGTGGCAAGACGCTCCTCGGGGCGCGTCTTGCTTGGTCCTCTCTCCTGGAGGCGCTCAGTCAGACCGAGTGCTGACATGTGGCAAGACGCTCCTCGGGGCGGGTCATGCTTGGGCCTCTCTCCTGGAGGCGCTCAGTCAGACCCAGTGGTGACATGTGGCAAGATGCTCCTCAGAATTGTGCTTCGTGCAACATAATTCTCGGTGCCATTTAAAAACCATAAGTGCTAATGACTCCATTCCTTTTTGTGGTTGTAGGGGCTGTTGATTGGAGTACACTAAAACAACCCTGATCGCTCTAGGACATTCAGAAGCCAAGTTATAAGCCCACAAATGTGTAACTGGACAACTTCTTTAAATTGACACCAGATCCGGTGACCTTTGGGACATGGTTTGACCCCCTTAGGAAAGTGCTATCATCATGAAACATTCAGATCACTTACAACTCATAGATTCTACCTTCCTGTAACGTTTCAGCCTGATTGGACCTTGTTTTCATACAAATGAACCCAGAATGATGTGAAATTATGCTTCGTGCAACATCATTCTGGGTGCCATTTACAAACCATAAGTGCTAATGACTCCATTCCTTTTTGTGGTTGTAGGGGCTTTTGATTGGAGTACACTAAAACAAACCTAACCTCTCTAGGACATTCAGAAGCCAAGTTATAAGCCCACAAAGGTGTAACTGGACTACTTCTTTAAAGTGACACCAGGCCCGCTGACCTTTGGGACATTGTTTGACCCCATATAGGAATGTGCGATCATCTTGAAACGTTCAGATTACTTACAACTCAATAGATTCTATCTTCCTGTATTGTTTCAGCCTGATTGGACCTTGTTTTTACACAAATGAACCCAGAATGATGTGAAATTGTGCTTCGTGCAACATAATTATCGGTGCCATTTAAAAACCATAAGTGCTAATGTCTCCATTCCTTTTTGTGGTTGTAGGGGCTGTTGATTGGAGTACACTAAAACAAACCTGATCGCTCTAGGACATTCAGAAGCCAAGGTTTAAGCCCACAAATGTGTAACTGGACTACTTCTTTAAATTGACACCAGATCCGGTGACCTTTGGGACATGGTTTGACCCCCTTAGGAAAGTGCTATCATCATGAAACGTTCAGATCGCTTACAACGCAATAGATTCTACCTTCCTGTATTGTTTCAGTCTGATTGGACCTTGTTTTTACACAAATGGACCCAGAATGATGTGAAATTGTGCTTCGTGCAACATAATTCTGGGTGCCATTTACAAACCATAAGTGCTAATGACTCCATTCCTTTTTGTGGTTGTAGGGGCTGTTGATTGGAGTACACTAAAACAAACCTGACCTCGCTAGGACATTCAGAAGCCAAGTTATAAGCCCACAAAGGTGTAACTGGACTACTTCTTTAAAGTGACACCAGGCCCGGTGACCTTTGGGACATGGTTTGACCCCCTATAGGTATGTGAGATCATCATGAAACGTTCAGATCACTTACAACTCAATAGATTCTACCTTCTTGTAACGTTTCAGCCTGATTGGACCTTGTTTTCACACAAATGGACCCAGAATGATGTGAAATTGTGCTTCGTGCAACATAATTCTGGGTGCCATTTACACACCATAAGTGCTAATGACTCCATTCCTTTTTGTGGTTGTAGGGGCTGTTGATTGGAGTACACTAAAACAAACCTGACCTCTCTAGGACATTCAGAAGCCAAGTTATAAGCCCACAAATGTGTAACTGGACTACTTCTTTAAAGTGACACCAGATCCGGTGACCTTTGGGACATGGTTTGACCCCCTTAGGAAAGTGCTATCATCATGAAACGTTCAGATCACTTACAACTCAATAGATTCTACCTTCCTGTAACGTTTCAGCCTGATTGGACCTTGTTTTCACACAAATGAACCCAGAATGATGTGAAATTGTGCTTCGTGCAACATAATTCTGGGTGCCATTTAAAAACCATAAGTGCTAATGACTCCATTCCTTTTTGTGGATGTAGGGGCTGTTGATTGGAGTATACTAAAACAAACCAGATCTCTCTAGGACATTCAGAAGCCAAGTTATAAGCCCACAAATGTGTAACTGGACTACTTCTTTAGACACCAGATCCGGTGACCTTTGGGACATGGTTTGACCCCCTTAGGGAAGTGCTATCATCATGAAACGTTCAGATCACTTACAACTTAATAGATTCTACCTTCCTGTAATGTTTCAGCCTGATTGGACCTTGTTTTCACACAAATGGACCCAGAATGATGTGAAATTGTGCTTTGTGCAACATAATTCTGGGTGCCAATTACAAACCATAAGTGCTAATGACTCCATTCCTTTTTGTGGTTGTAGGGGCTGTTGATTGGAGTACACTAAAACAAACCTGACCTCTCTAGGACATTCAGAAGCCAAGTTATAAGCCCACAAATGTGTAACTGGACTACTTCTTTAAAGTGACACCAGATCCGGTGACCTTTGGGACATGGTTTGACCCCCTTAGGAAAGTGCTATCATCATGAAACGTTCAGATCACTTGCAACTCAATAGATTCTACCTTCCTGTAACGTTTCAGCCTGATTGGACCTTGTTTTCACACAAATGAACCCAGAATGATGTGAAATTGTGCTTCGTGCAACATAATTCTGGGTGCCATTTAAAAACCATAAGTGCTAATGACTCCATTCCTTTTTGTGGTTGTAGGGGCTGTTGATTGGAGTATACTAAAACAAACCTGATCTCTCTAGGACATTCAGAAGCCAAGTTATAAGCCCACACATGTGTAACTGGACTACTTCTTTAGACACCAGATCCGGTGACCTTTGGGACATGGTTTGACCCCCTTAGGGAAGTGCTATCATCATGAAACGTTCAGATCACTTACAACTTAATAGATTCTACCTTCCTGTAATGTTTCAGCCTGATTGGACCTTGTTTTCACACAAATGGACCCAGAATGATGTGAAATTGTGCTTCGTGAAACATAATTCTGGGTGCCATTTACAAACCATAAGTGCTAATGACTCCATTCCTTTTTGTGGTTGTAGGAGCTGTTGATTGGAGTATACTAAAACAAACCTGATCTCTCTAGGACATTCAGAAGCCAAGTTATAAGCCCACAAATGTGTAACTGGACTACTTCTTTAAATTGACACCAGATCCGGTGACCTTTGGGACATGGTTTGACCCCCTTAGGAAAGTGCTATCATCATGAAACATTCAGATTACTTACAACTCAAAAGATTCTACCTTCCTGTAATGTTTCAGCCTGACTGGACCTTGTTTTCACACAAATGGACCCAGAATGATGTGAAATTGTGCTTCGTGCAACATAATTCTGGGTGCCATTTACAAACCATAAGTGCTAATGACTCCATTCCTTTTTGTGGTTGTAGGGGCTGTTGATTGGAGTACACTAAAACAAACCTGATCTCTCTAGGACATTCAGAAGCCAAGTTATAAGCCCACAAAGGTGTAACTGGACTACTTCTTTAAATTGACACCAGATCCGGTGACCTTTGGGACATGGTTTGACCCCCTTAGGAAAGTGCTATCATCATGAAACGTTCAGATCACTTACAACTCAATAGATTCTACCTTCCTGCAACGTTTCAGCCTGACTGGATCTTGTTTTCACACAAATGAACCCAGAATGATGTGAAATTGTGCTTCGTGCAACATAATTCTGGGTGCCATTTAAAAACCATAAGTGCTAATGACTCCATTCCTTTTTGTGGTTGTAGGGGCTGTTGATTGGAGTACACTAAAACAACCCTGATCGCTCTAGGACATTCAGAAGCCAAGTTATAAGCCCACAAATGTGTAACTGGACAACTTCTTTAAATTGACACCAGATCCGGTGACCTTTGGGACATGGTTTGACCCCCTTTGGAAAGTGCTATCATCATGAAACGTTCAGATCACTTACAACTCATAGATTCTACCTTCCTGTAACGTTTCAGCCTGATTGGACCTTGTTTTCATACAAATGAACCCAGAATGATGTGAAATTGTGCTTCGTGCAACATCATTCTGGGTGCCATTTACAAACCATAAGTGCTAATGACTCCATTCCTTTTTGTCGTTGTAGGGGCTTTTGATTGGAGTACACTAAAACAAACCTAACCTCTCTAGGACATTCAGAAGCCAAGTTATAAGCCCACAAATGTGTAACTGGACTACTTCTTTAAAGTGACACCAGATCCGGTGACCTTTGGGACATGGTTTGACCCCCTTAGGAAAGTGCTATCATCATGAAACGTTCAGATCACTTACAACTCAATAGATTCTACCTTCCTGTAACGTTTCAGCCTGATTGGACCTTGTTTTCACACAAATGAACCCAGAATGATGTGAAATTGTGCTTCGTGCAACATAATTCTGGGTGCCATTTAAAAACCATAAGTGCTAATGACTCCATTCCTTTTTGTGGATGTAGGGGCTGTTGATTGGAGTATACTAAAACAAACCAGATCTCTCTAGGACATTCAGAAGCCAAGTTATAAGCCCACAAATGTGTAACTGGACTACTTCTTTAGACACCAGATCCGGTGACCTTTGGGACATGGTTTGACCCCCTTAGGGAAGTGCTATCATCATGAAACGTTCAGATCACTTACAACTTAATAGATTCTACCTTCCTGTAATGTTTCAGCCTGATTGGACCTTGTTTTCAAACAAATGGACCCAGAATGATGTGAAATTGTGCTTTGTGCAACATAATTCTGGGTGCCAATTACAAACCATAAGTGCTAATGACTCCATTCCTTTTTGTGGTTGTAGGGGCTGTTGATTGGAGTACACTAAAACAAACCTGACCTCTCTAGGACATTCAGAAGCCAAGTTATAAGCCCACAAATGTGTAACTGGACTACTTCTTTAAAGTGACACCAGATCCGGTGACCTTTGGGACATGGTTTGACCCCCTTAGGAAAGTGCTATCATCATGAAACGTTCAGATCACTTACAACTCAATAGATTCTACCTTCCTGTAACGTTTCAGCCTGATTGGACCTTGTTTTCACACAAATGAACCCAGAATGATGTGAAATTGTGCTTCGTGCAACATAATTCTGGGTGCCATTTAAAAACCATAAGTGCTAATGACTCCATTCCTTTTTGTGGTTGTAGGGGCTGTTGATTGGAGTATACTAAAACAAACCTGATCTCTCTAGGACATTCAGAAGCCAAGTTATAAGCCCACACATGTGTAACTGGACTACTTCTTTAGACACCAGATCCGGTGACCTTTGGGACATGGTTTGACCCCCTTAGGGAAGTGCTATCATCATGAAACGTTCAGATCACTTACAACTTAATAGATTCTACCTTCCTGTAATGTTTCAGCCTGATTGGACCTTGTTTTCACACAAATGGACCCAGAATGATGTGAAATTGTGCTTCGTGAAACATAATTCTGGGTGCCATTTACAAACCATAAGTGCTAATGACTCCATTCCTTTTTGTGGTTGTAGGAGCTGTTGATTGGAGTATACTAAAACAAACCTGATCTCTCTAGGACATTCAGAAGCCAAGTTATAAGCCCACAAATGTGTAACTGGACTACTTCTTTAAATTGACACCAGATCCGGTGACCTTTGGGACATGGTTTGACCCCCTTAGGAAAGTGCTATCATCATGAAACATTCAGATTACTTACAACTCAAAAGATTCTACCTTCCTGTAATGTTTCAGCCTGATTGGACCTTGTTTTCACACAAATGGACCCAGAATGATGTGAAATTGTGCTTCGTGCAACATAATTCTGGGTGCCATTTACAAACCATAAGTGCTAATGACTCCATTCCTTTTTGTGGTTGTAGGGGCTGTTGATTGGAGTACACTAAAACAAACCTGATCTCTCTAGGACATTCAGAAGCCAAGTTATAAGCCCACAAAGGTGTAACTGGACTACTTCTTTAAATTGACACCAGATCCGGTGACCTTTGGGACATGGTTTGACCCCCTTAGGAAAGTGCTATCATCATGAAACGTTCAGATCACTTACAACTCAATAGATTCTACCTTCCTGCAACGTTTCAGCCTGACTGGATCTTGTTTTCACACAAATGAACCCAGAATGATGTGAAATTGTGCTTCGTGCAACATAATTCTGGGTGCCATTTAAAAACCATAAGTGCTAATGACTCCATTCCTTTTTGTGGTTGTAGGGGCTGTTGATTGGAGTACACTAAAACAACCCTGATCGCTCTAGGACATTCAGAAGCCAAGTTATAAGCCCACAAATGTGTAACTGGACAACTTCTTTAAATTGACACCAGATCCGGTGACCTTTGGGACATGGTTTGACCCCCTTTGGAAAGTGCTATCATCATGAAACGTTCAGATCACTTACAACTCATAGATTCTACCTTCCTGTAACGTTTCAGCCTGATTGGACCTTGTTTTCATACAAATGAACCCAGAATGATGTGAAATTGTGCTTCGTGCAACATCATTCTGGGTGCCATTTACAAACCATAAGTGCTAATGACTCCATTCCTTTTTGTCGTTGTAGGGGCTTTTGATTGGAGTACACTAAAACAAACCTAACCTCTCTAGGACATTCAGAAGCCAAGTTATAAGCCCACAAAGGTGTAACTGGACTACTTCTTTAAAGTGACACCAGGCCCGGTGACCTTTGGGACATTGTTTGACCCCATATAGGAATGTGCGATCATCTTGAAACGTTCAGATTACTTACAACTCAATAGATTCTACCTTCCTGTAACGTTTCAGCCTGATTGGACCTTGTTTTCACACAAATGAACCCAGAATGATGTGAAATTGTGCTTCGTGCAACATAATTCTGGGTGCCATTTAAAAACCATAAGTGCTAATGACTCCATTCCTTTTTGTGGTTGTAGGGGCTGTTGATTGGAGTATACTAAAACAAACCTGATCTCTCTAGGACATTCAGAAGCCAAGTTATAAGCCCACACATGTGTAACTGGACTACTTCTTTAGACACCAGATCCGGTGACCTTTGGGACATGGTTTGACCCCCTTAGGGAAGTGCTATCATCATGAAACGTTCAGATCACTTACAACTTAATAGATTCTACCTTCCTGTAATGTTTCAGCCTGATTGGACCTTGTTTTCACACAAATGGACCCAGAATGATGTGAAATTGTGCTTCGTGAAACATAATTCTGGGTGCCATTTACAAACCATAAGTGCTAATGACTCCATTCCTTTTTGTGGTTGTAGGAGCTGTTGATTGGAGTATACTAAAACAAACCTGATCTCTCTAGGACATTCAGAAGCCAAGTTATAAGCCCACAAATGTGTAACTGGACTACTTCTTTAAATTGACACCAGATCCGGTGACCTTTGGGACATGGTTTGACCCCCTTAGGAAAGTGCTATCATCATGAAACATTCAGATTACTTACAACTCAAAAGATTCTACCTTCCTGTAATGTTTCAGCCTGATTGGACCTTGTTTTCACACAAATGGACCCAGAATGATGTGAAATTGTGCTTCGTGCAACATAATTCTGGGTGCCATTTACAAACCATAAGTGCTAATGACTCCATTCCTTTTTGTGGTTGTAGGGGCTGTTGATTGGAGTACACTAAAACAAACCTGATCTCTCTAGGACATTCAGAAGCCAAGTTATAAGCCCACAAAGGTGTAACTGGACTACTTCTTTAAATTGACACCAGATCCGGTGACCTTTGGGACATGGTTTGACCCCCTTAGGAAAGTGCTATCATCATGAAACGTTCAGATCACTTACAACTCAATAGATTCTACCTTCCTGCAACGTTTCAGCCTGACTGGATCTTGTTTTCACACAAATGAACCCAGAATGATGTGAAATTGTGCTTCGTGCAACATAATTCTGGGTGCCATTTAAAAACCATAAGTGCTAATGACTCCATTCCTTTTTGTGGTTGTAGGGGCTGTTGATTGGAGTACACTAAAACAACCCTGATCGCTCTAGGACATTCAGAAGCCAAGTTATAAGCCCACAAATGTGTAACTGGACAACTTCTTTAAATTGACACCAGATCCGGTGACCTTTGGGACATGGTTTGACCCCCTTTGGAAAGTGCTATCATCATGAAACGTTCAGATCACTTACAACTCATAGATTCTACCTTCCTGTAACGTTTCAGCCTGATTGGACCTTGTTTTCATACAAATGAACCCAGAATGATGTGAAATTGTGCTTCGTGCAACATCATTCTGGGTGCCATTTACAAACCATAAGTGCTAATGACTCCATTCCTTTTTGTCGTTGTAGGGGCTTTTGATTGGAGTACACTAAAACAAACCTAACCTCTCTAGGACATTCAGAAGCCAAGTTATAAGCCCACAAAGGTGTAACTGGACTACTTCTTTAAAGTGACACCAGGCCCGATGACCTTTGGGACATTGTTTGACCCCATATAGGAATGTGCGATCATCTTGAAACGTTCAGATTACTTACAACTCACTAGATTATACCTTCCTGTATTGTTTCAGCCTGATTGGACCTTGTTTTTACACAAATGAACCCAGAATGATGTGAAATTGTGCTTCGTGCAACATAATTCTGGGTGCCATTTACAAACCATAAGTGCTAATGACTCCATTCCTTTTTGTGGTTGTAGGGGCTGTTGATTGGAGTACACTAAAACAAACCTGACCTCGCTAGGACATTCAGAAGCCAAGTTATAAGCCCACAAAGGTGTAACTGGACTACTTCTTTAAAGTGACACCAGGCCCGGTGACCTTTGGGACATGGTTTGACCCCCTTAGGAAAGTGCTATCATCATGAAACGTTCAGATCACTTACAACTCAATAGATTCTACCTTCCTGTAACGTTTCAGCCTGATTGGACCTTGTTTTCACACAAATGAACCCAGAATGATGTGAAATTGTGCTTCGTGCAACATACTTCTGGGTGCCATTTAAAAACCATAAGTGCTAATGACTCCATTCCTTTTTGTGGATGTAGGGGCTGTTGATTGGAGTATACTAAAACAAACCAGATCTCTCTAGGACATTCAGAAGCCAAGTTATAAGCCCACAAATGTGTAACTGGACTACTTCTTTAGACACCAGATCCGGTGACCTTTGGGACATGGTTTGACCCCCTTAGGGAAGTGCTATCATCATGAAACGTTCAGATCACTTACAACTTAATAGATTCTACCTTCCTGTAATGTTTCAGCCTGATTGGACCTTGTTTTCACACAAATGGACCCAGAATGATGTGAAATTGTGCTTTGTGCAACATAATTCTGGGTGCCAATTACAAACCATAAGTGCTAATGACTCCATTCCTTTTTGTGGTTGTAGGGGCTGTTGATTGGAGTACACTAAAACAAACCTGACCTCTCTAGGACATTCAGAAGCCAAGTTATAAGCCCACAAATGTGTAACTGGACTACTTCTTTAAAGTGACACCAGATCCGGTGACCTTTGGGACATGGTTTGACCCCCTTAGGAAAGTGCTATCATCATGAAACGTTCAGATCACTTACAACTCAATAGATTCTACCTTCCTGTAACGTTTCAGCCTGATTGGACCTTGTTTTCACACAAATGAACCCAGAATGATGTGAAATTGTGCTTCGTGCAACATAATTCTGGGTGCCATTTAAAAACCATAAGTGCTAATGACTCCATTCCTTTTTGTGGTTGTAGGGGCTGTTGATTGGAGTATACTAAAACAAACCTGATCTCTCTAGGACATTCAGAAGCCAAGTTATAAGCCCACACATGTGTAACTGGACTACTTCTTTAGACACCAGATCCGGTGACCTTTGGGACATGGTTTGACCCCCTTAGGGAAGTGCTATCATCATGAAACGTTCAGATCACTTACAACTTAATAGATTCTACCTTCCTGTAATGTTTCAGCCTGATTGGACCTTGTTTTCACACAAATGGACCCAGAATGATGTGAAATTGTGCTTCGTGAAACATAATTCTGGGTGCCATTTACAAACCATAAGTGCTAATGACTCCATTCCTTTTTGTGGTTGTAGGAGCTGTTGATTGGAGTATACTAAAACAAACCTGATCTCTCTAGGACATTCAGAAGCCAAGTTATAAGCCCACAAATGTGTAACTGGACTACTTCTTTAAATTGACACCAGATCCGGTGACCTTTGGGACATGGTTTGACCCCCTTAGGAAAGTGCTATCATCATGAAACATTCAGATTACTTACAACTCAAAAGATTCTACCTTCCTGTAATGTTTCAGCCTGATTGGACCTTGTTTTCACACAAATGGACCCAGAATGATGTGAAATTGTGCTTCGTGCAACATAATTCTGGGTGCCATTTACAAACCATAAGTGCTAATGACTCCATTCCTTTTTGTGGTTGTAGGGGCTGTTGATTGGAGTACACTAAAACAAACCTGATCTCTCTAGGACATTCAGAAGCCAAGTTATAAGCCCACAAAGGTGTAACTGGACTACTTCTTTAAATTGACACCAGATCCGGTGACCTTTGGGACATGGTTTGACCCCCTTAGGAAAGTGCTATCATCATGAAACGTTCAGATCACTTACAACTCAATAGATTCTACCTTCCTGCAACGTTTCAGCCTGACTGGATCTTGTTTTCACACAAATGAACCCAGAATGATGTGAAATTGTGCTTCGTGCAACATAATTCTGGGTGCCATTTAAAAACCATAAGTGCTAATGACTCCATTCCTTTTTGTGGTTGTAGGGGCTGTTGATTGGAGTACACTAAAACAACCCTGATCGCTCTAGGACATTCAGAAGCCAAGTTATAAGCCCACAAATGTGTAACTGGACAACTTCTTTAAATTGACACCAGATCCGGTGACCTTTGGGACATGGTTTGACCCCCTTTGGAAAGTGCTATCATCATGAAACGTTCAGATCACTTACAACTCATAGATTCTACCTTCCTGTAACGTTTCAGCCTGATTGGACCTTGTTTTCATACAAATGAACCCAGAATGATGTGAAATTGTGCTTCGTGCAACATCATTCTGGGTGCCATTTACAAACCATAAGTGCTAATGACTCCATTCCTTTTTGTCGTTGTAGGGGCTTTTGATTGGAGTACACTAAAACAAACCTAACCTCTCTAGGACATTCAGAAGCCAAGTTATAAGCCCACAAAGGTGTAACTGGACTACTTCTTTAAAGTGACACCAGGCCCGGTGACCTTTGGGACATTGTTTGACCCCATATAGGAATGTGCGATCATCTTGAAACGTTCAGATTACTTACAACTCAATAGATTCTACCTTCCTGTAACGTTTCAGCCTGATTGGACCTTGTTTTCACACAAATGAACCCAGAATGATGTGAAATTGTGCTTCGTGCAACATAATTCTGGGTGCCATTTAAAAACCATAAGTGCTAATGACTCCATTCCTTTTTGTGGTTGTAGGGGCTGTTGATTGGAGTATACTAAAACAAACCTGATCTCTCTAGGACATTCAGAAGCCAAGTTATAAGCCCACACATGTGTAACTGGACTACTTCTTTAGACACCAGATCCGGTGACCTTTGGGACATGGTTTGACCCCCTTAGGGAAGTGCTATCATCATGAAACGTTCAGATCACTTACAACTTAATAGATTCTACCTTCCTGTAATGTTTCAGCCTGATTGGACCTTGTTTTCACACAAATGGACCCAGAATGATGTGAAATTGTGCTTCGTGAAACATAATTCTGGGTGCCATTTACAAACCATAAGTGCTAATGACTCCATTCCTTTTTGTGGTTGTAGGAGCTGTTGATTGGAGTATACTAAAACAAACCTGATCTCTCTAGGACATTCAGAAGCCAAGTTATAAGCCCACAAATGTGTAACTGGACTACTTCTTTAAATTGACACCAGATCCGGTGACCTTTGGGACATGGTTTGACCCCCTTAGGAAAGTGCTATCATCATGAAACATTCAGATTACTTACAACTCAAAAGATTCTACCTTCCTGTAATGTTTCAGCCTGATTGGACCTTGTTTTCACACAAATGGACCCAGAATGATGTGAAATTGTGCTTCGTGCAACATAATTCTGGGTGCCATTTACAAACCATAAGTGCTAATGACTCCATTCCTTTTTGTGGTTGTAGGGGCTGTTGATTGGAGTACACTAAAACAAACCTGATCTCTCTAGGACATTCAGAAGCCAAGTTATAAGCCCACAAAGGTGTAACTGGACTACTTCTTTAAATTGACACCAGATCCGGTGACCTTTGGGACATGGTTTGACCCCCTTAGGAAAGTGCTATCATCATGAAACGTTCAGATCACTTACAACTCAATAGATTCTACCTTCCTGCAACGTTTCAGCCTGATTGGACCTTGTTTTCATACAAATGAACTCAGAATGATGTGAAATTGTGCTTCGTGCAACATCATTCTGGGTGCCATTTACAAACCATAAGTGCTAATGACTCCATTCCTTTTTGTCGTTGTAGGGGCTTTTGATTGGAGTACACTAAAACAAACCTAACCTCTCTAGGACATTCAGAAGCCAAGTTATAAGCCCACAAAGGTGTAACTGGACTACTTCTTTAAAGTGACACCAGGCCCGGTGACCTTTGGGACATTGTTTGACCCCATATAGGAATGTGCGATCATCTTGAAACGTTCAGATTACTTACAACTCAATAGATTATACCTTCCTGTATTGTTTCAGCCTGATTGGACCTTGTTTTTACACAAATGAACCCAGAATGATGTGAAATTGTGCTTCGTGCAACATAATTATCGGTGCCATTTAAAAACCATAAGTGCTAATGTCTCCATTCCTTTTTGTGGTTGTAGGGGCTGTTGATTGGAGTACACTAAAACAAACCTGATCGCTCTAGCACATTCAGAAGCCAAGGTTTAAGCCCACAAATGTGTAACTGGACTACTTCTTTAAAGTGACACCAGATCCGGTGACCTTTGGGACATGGTTTGACCCCCTTAGGAAAGTGCTATCATCATGAAACGTTCAGATCGCTTACAACGCAATAGATTCTACCTTCCTGTATTGTTTCAGCCTGATTGGACCTTGTTTTTACACAAATGAACCCAGAATGATGTGAAATTGTGCTTCGTGCAACATAATTCTCGGTGCCATTTAAAAACCATTAGTGCTAATGTCTCCATTCCTTTTTGTGGTTGTAGGGGCTGTTGATTGGAGTACATTAAAACAAACCTGATCTCTCTAGGACATTCAGAAGCCAAGTTATATGCCCACAAATGTGTAACTGGACTACTTCTTTAAATTGACACCAGATCCGGTGACCTTTGGGACATGGTTAGACCCCCTTAGGAAAGTGCTATCATCATGAAACGTTCAGATCACTTACAACTCAATAGATTCTACCTTCCTGTAACGTTTCAGCCTGATTGGACCTTGTTTTCACACAAATGGACCCAGAATGATGTGAAATTGTGCTTCGTGCAACATAATTCTGGGTGCCATTTCCAAACCATAAGTGCTAATGACTCCATTCCTTTTTGTGGTTGTAGGGGCTGTTGATTGGAGTACACTAAAACAAACCTGACCGCGCTAGGACATTCAGAAGCCAAGTTATAAGCCCACAAAGTTGTAACTGGACTACTTCTTTAAAGTGACACCAGGCCCGGTGACCTTTGGGACATGGTTTGACCCCCTATAGATAGAATAGAATAGAATAGAATAGAATAGAATAATCCTTTAATAGTCCCACAAGGGGAAATTTGGTTGTGTCAGCAGCAACATCACACATATACAAACAATGCAGGACACAAAACAGAAGTACAATTATTACATATTTACATCATGGACAATAGTTACCAGAGCAGAGTACAATACAGTTGTTTATATAAGCGTACACATAATGTGTAAGCATAACAGGATACTGAAGATGTTAAAATAGTTTTAAAAGTTTAAGATGATTAAAAGAGTGCAGATTGTTTATTTTTACCCGTTCATTAAAAAGTAGACATGTAACCTTCAATAAATTATTGTATGTATAAGCAGAGAAAAAGTAATGTGTAAGTTATAATTGTAGAAGTTATTACAGCACTGATGCCGACAACTGTTTTTTTTTGGGAGCAGTTCTGATTGTACAGTCTAACAGCTGCAGGGAGGAAGGACCTTCGGAAACGCTCCTTCATGCATCTAGGATGCAGCAGTCTGTCACTAAAGGAGCTCTGCAGTTCAGCAACATTTACATGCATGGGGTGAGAGACTCTGTCCATCAAAGATGTTATTTTGGCCAGAGACCTTCTGTCTCCCACCACCTGCACTGGGTCTAGGGTGCATCCTAGAACAGAGCTGGCCTTCCTGATGAGTTTATCCAACCTCTTCCTCTCAGCTGCCAATAAACTGCTGCTCCAACATACCACACTGTAAAAAATGACAGATGCTACCACAGAGTCATAGAAGCTCTTTAAAAGCGCTCCCTGTACCCCAAATGACCTCAGCCGCCTCAGCAGGTAGAGTCTGCTCTGACCCTTCCTGTAAAGAGCATCCGTGTTGTGGCTCCAGTCCAGTTTATTATTCAGGTGAACACCCAGGTACCTATAAGAGTCCACTATCTCAATGCCCACTCCCTGAATGTTCACCGGTGTCACTGGGGTGGGTCTGCGTCTCCTGAAATCCACCACCAACTCCTTGGTTTTCCCGGCGTTGATCAGCAGGTGGTTCTGCTGACACCAGTCCACAAAGTCCAGAGTCCCCTGTCTGTACTCTGAGTCATCCTCATCTGTGATGAGGCCAACTATGGCAGAGTCGTCAGAGAACTTCTGTAGGTGGCAGCGTGGGGAGCTGATGGAGAAGTCTGCAGTGTAGAGGGTGAAGAGGAACGGTGCCAGCACAGTTCCCTGTGGGGCCCCCGTACTGCAGACCAGCGTGTCAGAGACACAGCCCTGTGACCTCACATACTGTGGTCGTTCTGTGAGGTAGTCCAGTATCCACTGAGACATGTGGTGGTCCACTCCCGATAGCTCCAACTTATCTTTCAGAAGTCGTGGTTGGATGGTGTTGAAAGCACTGGAGAAATCAAAAAACATGATCCTCACAGTGCTTCCAGGCTTCTCCAGGTGAGTCAGAGCTCGGTGCAGAAGGTAGATGATGGCGTCCTCCACCCCAATGCCAGGCTGGTAAGCAAACTGTAGTGGATCTAATGAAGACCTCACCAGGGGACGCAGATGGTTAAGAACCAACCTCTCGAGTGTCTTCATCAGATGCGATGTGAGGGCTACCGGCCTGTAGCTGCTGAGGTCCTTGGGATGGGAGGTCTTTGGTACCGGTACCACACAGGATGTCTTCCACAACTGTGGTACTTTCCCAAGCGATAGGCTCAGGTTGAACAGGTAACCTAGTATGCCACACAGTTCATCTGCGCAGCACCTCAGGAGCCTGGAGCTGACGCCATCTGGGCCTGCAGCCTTATGCACCTTGATCTTGCGAAGCTCGTTCCTCACTTGAAATGCTGAGATGGAGAGAGTGGGTTTTGGGGGAGGGGTGTGTATAGTGGAATCCACAGAAGCCGGGGGTGGGAGTAACGACTGGGAGCTGGGAGGTGTGAAGCTGAGAGGTGTGAATTCCTGAGGTGAAGGACAGGCAGTCCCTGAAGACAAAGGAGATTGCAGCAGGGGGGACGATGCTGTGGGAGGGGTTGGTGGTTGATCAAACCTATTAAAATATTTATTTAGGTCATTCACCCACCCCAAGTCTCCCACAGCCTGGGGGTTTGGTTTTTGTCCTGAGATTGTCTTCAGGCTGTTCCAAACCCCTCTGATGTTGTCCTGTTGTAGCTGCTCTTCCATCTTCCTCCTGTAGTTTTCCTTTCCTTGCCTTATCTTCCATTTCAGCTTCTTCTGAACAACTCTCAGCTCCTGTTTGTCCCCCGATCTAAAGACTCTCTTCTTCTCCTTGAGGAGAGCCTTAATTTCAGGATTTATCCATGGCTTGTTGTTAGAAAAACACCGTATCTTTTTGATGGGTACGGTGTTGTCCACGCAGAAGTTCATGTAATCCGTAATGCAGTCTGTGATGCTGTTGAGGTCATCCTCCAGGGGGCTGCAGAGGTTGTCCCACACAGTCGAACGGAAACAGTCCCTCAGGGCCCCTTCAGTCCCTGCCGACCACCTCCTTACTGTGCGTTTCACTACTGGTTCTCTGCGTACTAGAGGTTTATACACAGGCTGGAGATGAACCAGATTATGATCTGAGCCCCCCAGGGGAGGGAGAGGTGATGAGCTGTATGCCTCCTTGGTGTTGGCATACAATAAGTCCAATGTTTTATTGTCTCTGGTGTGGCAGGTAACATACTGGGTGAAAGTGGGGAGAGTGGAGGACAGGGAAATGTGATTAAAGTCCCCAGAGATCAGGAAGAGGGCCTGAGGGTGCTGTGTTTGGAGTCTGCTGGTTACAGTGTGCAGGGCCTCACAAGCTGCTTCAGTGCTAGCAGAGGGCGGGACATACACAGCTATCACAATAACATGTGTAAACTCTCGCGGTAGATAGTACGGTCTCATGCTAACCGCTAGCAGCTCAATGTCCCTACAGCATAGCCTCTCTTTGACAGATAAATGCCCAGAGTTACACCATCTATCGTTCACAAACACAGCCAGACCCCCTCCTCTCTTCTTACCGCTCTCCGTTGTCCTGTCGGCCCGGATCAGATGAAAACCATCCATGTTTATGTGTGAGTCCGGAGTTAGCTCAGTTAGCCACGACTCCGTGAAGCACAACAGGCCGCACTCCCTGTAGCTCCTCTGATGTCGGGTAAGAGCCGCCAGTTCGTCTACTTTATTGGGGAGAGATCTCACATTCCCCATAATAATAGATGGAATCGCTGGCCGGTACCTCCTAACTTTACTGCGACGCCCGATCCCGGCCCGAGTACCGCGTCTCTTCCTCCTCACCTCGCGGGGGATGTTAGCTTGCTCGGCGGTAGGCATAGCAGAGGAGGCTCCGAGGGCTAACAGCTGATCCCTGCTGTAAACAATGGGAGATTGGCCCTCCACGCTCACTCCAGACAAAGACGCCGTAAAAAATGTGATAAAGAACACAATTGTCCAAAAAATTCTGAGCTCCATTGTGGGGAGCAGCACTCCACAAAAAAACAAGAAACATATAATAAAAAAGGGACTCGGTCCGGTCAGAGCTGCTGATACTGGCTGCCAGCTCGGAGCGGCGCCTAAAAAGCAAAAGGAATGAGATAGGTGAAAACCTATAGGAATGTGAGATCATCATGAAACGTTCAGATCACTTACAACTCAATAGATTCTACCTTCTTGTAACGTTTCAGCCTGATTGGACCTTGTTTTCACACAAATGGACCCAGAATGATGTGAAATTGTGCTTCGTGCAACATAATTCTGGGTGCCATTTACAAACCATAAGTGCTAATGACTCCATTCCTATTTGTGGTTGTAGGAGCTGTTGATTGGAGTATACTAAAACAAACCTGACCTCTCTAGGACATTCAGAAGCCAAGATATAAGCCCACAAATGTGTAACTGGACTACTTCTTTAGACACCAGATCCGGTGACCTTTGGGACATGGTTTGACCCCCTTAGGGAAGTCCTATCATCATGAAACGTTCAGATCACTTACAACTTAATAGATTTTACCTTCCTGTAATGTTTCAGCCTGATTGGACCTTGTTTTCACACAAATGGACCCAGAATGATGTGAAATTGGGCTTCGTGCAACATAATTCTGGGTGCCATTTACAAACCATAAGTGCTAATGACTCCATTCCTTTTTGTGGTTGTAGGGGCTGTTGATTGGAGTACATTAAAACAAACCTGATCTCTCTAGGACATTCAGAAGCCAAGTTATAAGCCCACAAATGTGTAACTGGACTACTTCTTTAAATTGACACCAGATCCGGTGACCTTTGGGACATGGTTTGACCCCCTTAGGAAAGTGCTATCATCATGAAACATTCAGATCACTTACAACTCAATAGATTCTACCTTCCTGTAACGTTTCAGCCTGACTGGACCTTGTTTTCACACAAATGAACCCAGAATGATGTGAAATTGTGCTTCGTGCAACATAATTCTGGGTGCCATTTAAAAACCATAAGTGCTAATGACTCCATTCCTTTTTGTGGTTGTAGGGGCTGTTGATTGGAGCACACTAAAACAAACCTGATCGCTCTAGGACATTCAGAAGCCAAGTTATAAGCCCACAAATGTGTAACTGGACAACTTCTTTAAATTGACACCAGATCCGGTGACCTTTGGGACATGGTTTGACCCCCTTAGGAAAGTGCTATCATCATGAAACGTTCAGATCACTTACAACTCATAGATTCTACCTTCCTGTAACGTTTCAGCCTGATTGGACCTTGTTTTCATACAAATGAACCCAGAATGATGTTAAATTGTGCTTCGTGCAACATAATTCTGGGTGCCATTTACAAACCATAAGTGCTAATGACTCCATTCCTTTTTGTGGTTGTAGGGGCTTTTGATTGGAGTACACTAAAACAAACCTAACCTCTCTAGGACATTCAGAAGCCAAGTTATAAGCCCACAAAGGTGTAACTGGACTACTTCTTTAAAGTGACACCAGGCCCGGTGACCTTTGGGACATGGTTTGACCCCCTATAGGAATGTGCGATCATCTTGAAACGTTCAGATTACTTACAACTCAATAGATTCTACTTTCCTGTATTGTTTCAGCCTGATTGGACCTTGTTTTTACACAAATGAACCCAGAATGATGTGAAATTGTGCTTCGTGCAACATAATTCTCGGTGCCATTTAAAAACCATAAGTGCTAATGTCTCCATTCCTTTTTGTGGTTGTAGGGGCTGTTGATTGGAGTACAGTAAAACAAACTTGATCGCTCTAGGGCATTCAGAAGCCAAGGTTTAAGCCCACAAATGTGTAACTGGACTACTTCTTTAAATTGACCCCAGATCCGGTGACCTTTGGGACATGGTTTGACCCCCTTAGGAAAGTGCTATCATCATGAAACGTTCAGATCGCTTACAACGCAATAGATTCTACCTTCCTGTAACGTTTCAGCCTGATTGGAGCTTGTTTTCACACAAATGAACCCAGAATGATGTGAAATTGTGCTTCGTGCAACATAATTCTGGGTGCCATTTAAAAACCATAAGTGCTAATGACTCCATTCCTTTTTGTGGTTGTAGGGGCTGTTGATTGGAGTATACTAAAACAAACCTGATCTCACTAGGACATTCAGAAGCCAAGTTATAAGCCCACAAATGTGTAACTGGACTACTTCTTTAGACACCAGATCCAGTGACCTTTGGGACATGGTTTGACCCCCTTAGGGAAGTGCTATCATCATGAAACGTTCAGATCACTTACAACTTAATAGATTCTACCTTCCTGTAATGTTTCAGCCTGATTGGACCTTGTTTTCACACAAATGGACCCAGAATGATGTGAAATTGTGCTTCGTGCAACATAATTCTGGGTGCCATTTACAAACCATAAGTGCTAATGACTCCATTCCTTTTTGTGGTTGTAGGGGCTGTTGATTGGAGTACACTAAAACAAACCTGACCTCTCTAGGACATTCAGAAGCCAAGTTATAAGCCCACAAATGTGTAACTGGACTACTTCTTTAAAGTGACACCAGATCCGGTGACCTTTGGGACATGGTTTGACCCCCTTAGGAAAGTGCTATCATCATGAAACGTTCAGATCACTTACAACTCAATAGATTCTACCTTCCTGTAACGTTTCAGCCTGATTGGACCTTGTTTTCACACAAATGAACCCAGAATGATGTGAAATTGTGCTTCGTGCAACATAATTCTGGGTGCCATTTAAAAACCATAAGTGCTAATGACTCCATTCCTTTTTGTGGTTGTAGGGGCTATTCATTGGAGTTTACTAAAACAAACCTGATCTCTCTAGGACATTCAGAAGCCAAGTTATAAGCCCACAAATGTGTAACTGGACTACTTCTTTAGACACCAGATCCGGTGACCTTTGGGACATGGTTTGACCCCCTTAGGGAAGTGCTATCATCATGAAACGTTCAGATCACTTACAACTTAATAGATTCTACCTTCCTGTAATGTTTCAGCCTGATTGGACCTTGTTTTCACACAAATGGACCCAGAATGATGTGAAATTGTGCTTCGTGCAACATAATTCTGGGTGCCATTTACAAACCATAAGTGCTAATGACTCCATTCCTTTTTGTGGTTGTAGGGGCTGTTGATTGGAGTACACTAAAACAAACCTGACCTCTCTAGGACATTCAGAAGCCAAGTTATAAGCCCACAAATGTGTAACTGGACTACTTCTTTCAAGTGACACCAGATCCGGTGACCTTTGGGACATGGTTTGACCCCCTTAGGAAAGTGCTATCATCATGAAACGTTCAGATCACTTACAACTCAATAGATTCTACCTTCTTGTAACGTTTCAGCCTGATTGGACCTTGTTTTCACACAAATGGACCCAGAATGATGTGAAATTGTGCTTCGTGCAACATAATTCTGGGTGCCATTTACAAACCATAAGTGCTAAAGACTCCATTCTGTTTCTGGTTGTAGGGGCTGTTGATTGGAGTACACTAAAACAAACCTGATCTCTCTAGGACATTCAGAAGCCAAGTTATAAGCCCACAAAGGTGTAACTGGACTACTTCTTTAAATTGACACCAGATCCGGTGACCTTTGGGACATGGTTTGATCCCCTTAGGAAAGCGCTATCATCATGAAACGTTCAGATCACTTACAACTAAATAGATTCTACCTTCCTGTAACGTTTCAGCCTGATTGGACCTTGTTTTCACACAAATGAACCCAGAATGATGTGAAATTGTGCTTCGTGCAACATAATTCTGGGTGCCATTTACAAACCATAAGTGCTAATGACTCCATTCCTTTTTGTGGTTGTAGGGGCTGTTGATTGGAGTACATTAAAACAAACCTGATCTCTCTAGGACATTCAGAAGCCAAGTTATAAGCCCACAAATGTGTAACTGGACTACTTCTTTAAATTGACACCAGATCCGGTGACCTTTGGGACATGGTTTGACCCCCTTAGGAAAGTGCTATCATCATGAAACGTTCAGATCACTTACAACTCAATAGATTCTACCTTCCTGTAACGTTTCAGCCTGATTGGACCTTGTTTTCACACAAATGAACCCAGAATGATGTGAAATTGTGCTTCGTGCAACATAATTCTGGGTGCCATTTAAAAACCATAAGTGCTAATGACTCCATTCCTTTTGTGGTTGTAGGGGCTGTTGATTGGAGTACACTAAAACAAACCTGATCTCTCTAGGACATTCAGAAGCCAAGTTATAAGCCCACAAATGTGTAACTGGACTACTTCTTTAAATTGACACCAGATCCGGTGACCTTTGGGACATGGTTTGATCCCCTTAGGAAAGTGCTATCATCATGAAACGTTCAGATCACTTACAACTAAATAGATTCTACCTTCCTGTAACGTTTCAGCCTGATTGGACCTTGTTTTCACACAAATGAACCCAGAATGATGTGAAATTGTGCTTCGTGCAACATAATTCTGGGTGCCATTTACAAACCATAAGTGCTAATTACTCCATTCCTTTTTGTGGTTGTAGGGGCTGTTGATTGGAATATACTAAAACAAACCTGACATCTCTAGGACATTCAGAAGCCAAGTTATAAGCCCACAAATGTGTAACTGGACTACTTCTTTAAAGTGACACCAGATCCGGTGACCTTTTGGACATGGTTTGACCCCCTTAGGAAAGTGCTATCATCATGAAACGTTCAGATCACTTACAACTCAATAGATTCTACCTTCCTGTAACGTTTCAGCCTGATTGGACCTTGTTTTCAAACAAATGAACCCAGAATGATGTGAAATTGTGCTTCGTGCAACATAATTCTGGGTGCCATTTAAAAACCATAAGTGCTAATGACTCCATTCCTTTTTGTGGTTGTAGGGGCTGTTGATTGGAGTATACTAAAACAAACCAGATCTCTCTAGGACATTCAGAAGCCAAGTTATAAGCCCACAAATGTGTAACTGGACTACTTCTTTAGACACCAGATCCGGTGACCTTTGGGACATGGTTTGACCCCCTTAGGGAAGTGCTATCATCATGAAACGTTCAGATCACTTACAACTTAATAGATTCTACCTTCCTGTAATGTTTCAGCCTGACTGGACCTTGTTTTCACACAAATGGACCCAGAATGATGTGAAATTGTGCTTCGTGCAACATAATTCTGGGTGCCATTTACAAACCATAAGTGCTAATGACTCCATTCCTTTTTGTGGTTGTAGGGGCTGTTGATTGGAGTACACTAAAACAAACCTGACCTCTCTAGGACATTCAGAAGCCAAGTTATAAGCCCACAAATGTGTAACTGGACTACTTCTTTCAAGTGGCACCAGATCCGGTGACCTTTGGGACATGGTTTGACCCCCTTAGGAAAGTGCTATCATCATGAAACGTTCAGATCACTTACAACTCAATAGATTCTACCTTCTTGTAACGTTTCAGCCTGATTGGACCTTGTTTTCACACAAATGGACCCAGAATGATGTGAAATTGTGCTTCGTACAACATAATTCTGAGTGCCATTTACAAACCATAAGTGCTAAAGACTCCATTCTGTTTCTGGTTGTAGGGGCTGTTGATTGGAGTACACTAAAACAAACCTGACCTCTCTAGGACATTCAGAAGCCAAGTTATAAGCCCACAAATGTGTAACTGGACTACTTCTTTCAAGTGACACCAGATCCGGTGACCTTTGGGACATGGTTTGACCCCCTTAGGAAAGTGCTATCATCATGAAACGTTCAGATCACTTACAACTCAATAGATTCTACCTTCTTGTAACGTTTCAGCCTGATTGGACCTTGTTTTCACACAAATGGACCCAGAATGATGTGAAATTGTGCTTCGTGCAACATAATTCTGGGTGCCATTTACAAACCATAAGTGCTAAAGACTCCATTCTGTTTCTGGTTGTAGGGGCTGTTGATTGGAGTACACTAAAACAAACCTGATCTCTCTAGGACATTCAGAAGCCAAGTTATAAGCCCACAAAGGTGTAACTGGACTACTTCTTTAAATTGACACCAGATCCGGTGACCTTTGGGACATGGTTTGATCCCCTTAGGAAAGCGCTATCATCATGAAACGTTCAGATCACTTACAACTAAATAGATTCTACCTTCCTGTAACGTTTCAGCCTGATTGGACCTTGTTTTCACACAAATGAACCCAGAATGATGTGAAATTGTGCTTCGTGCAACATAATTCTGGGTGCCATTTACAAACCATAAGTGCTAATGACTCCATTCCTTTTTGTGGTTGTAGGGGCTGTTGATTGGAGTACATTAAAACAAACCTGATCTCTCTAGGACATTCAGAAGCCAAGTTATAAGCCCACAAATGTGTAACTGGACTACTTCTTTAAATTGACACCAGATCCGGTGACCTTTGGGACATGGTTTGACCCCCTTAGGAAAGTGCTATCATCATGAAACGTTCAGATCACTTACAACTCAATAGATTCTACCTTCCTGTAACGTTTCAGCCTGATTGGACCTTGTTTTCACACAAATGAACCCAGAATGATGTGAAATTGTGCTTCGTGCAACATAATTCTGGGTGCCATTTAAAAACCATAAGTGCTAATGACTCCATTCCTTTTGTGGTTGTAGGGGCTGTTGATTGGAGTACACTAAAACAAACCTGATCTCTCTAGGACATTCAGAAGCCAAGTTATAAGCCCACAAATGTGTAACTGGACTACTTCTTTAAATTGACACCAGATCCGGTGACCTTTGGGACATGGTTTGATCCCCTTAGGAAAGCGCTATCATCATGAAACGTTCAGATCACTTACAACTAAATAGATTCTACCTTCCTGTAACGTTTCAGCCTGATTGGACCTTGTTTTCACACAAATGAACCCAGAATGATGTGAAATTGTGCTTCGTGCAACATAATTCTGGGTGCCATTTACAAACCATAAGTGCTAATTACTCCATTCCTTTTTGTGGTTGTAGGGGCTGTTGATTGGAATATACTAAAACAAACCTGACATCTCTAGGACATTCAGAAGCCAAGTTATAAGCCCACAAATGTGTAACTGGACTACTTCTTTAAAGTGACACCAGATCCGGTGACCTTTTGGACATGGTTTGACCCCCTTAGGAAAGTGCTATCATCATGAAACGTTCAGATCACTTACAACTCAATAGATTCTACCTTCCTGTAACGTTTCAGCCTGATTGGACCTTGTTTTCAAACAAATGAACCCAGAATGATGTGAAATTGTGCTTCGTGCAACATAATTCTGGGTGCCATTTAAAAACCATAAGTGCTAATGACTCCATTCCTTTTTGTGGTTGTAGGGGCTGTTGATTGGAGTATACTAAAACAAACCAGATCTCTCTAGGACATTCAGAAGCCAAGTTATAAGCCCACAAATGTGTAACTGGACTACTTCTTTAGACACCAGATCCGGTGACCTTTGGGACATGGTTTGACCCCCTTAGGGAAGTGCTATCATCATGAAACGTTCAGATCACTTACAACTTAATAGATTCTACCTTCCTGTAATGTTTCAGCCTGACTGGACCTTGTTTTCACACAAATGGACCCAGAATGATGTGAAATTGTGCTTCGTGCAACATAATTCTGGGTGCCATTTACAAACCATAAGTGCTAATGACTCCATTCCTTTTTGTGGTTGTAGGGGCTGTTGATTGGAGTACACTAAAACAAACCTGACCTCTCTAGGACATTCAGAAGCCAAGTTATAAGCCCACAAATGTGTAACTGGACTACTTCTTTCAAGTGGCACCAGATCCGGTGACCTTTGGGACATGGTTTGACCCCCTTAGGAAAGTGCTATCATCATGAAACGTTCAGATCACTTACAACTCAATAGATTCTACCTTCTTGTAACGTTTCAGCCTGATTGGACCTTGTTTTCACACAAATGGACCCAGAATGATGTGAAATTGTGCTTCGTACAACATAATTCTGAGTGCCATTTACAAACCATAAGTGCTAAAGACTCCATTCTGTTTCTGGTTGTAGGGGCTGTTGATTGGAGTACACTAAAACAAACCTGATCTCTCTAGGACATTCAGAAGCCAAGTTATAAGCCCACAAAGGTGTAACTGGACTACTTCTTTAAATTGACACCAGATCCGGTGACCTTTGGGACATGGTTTGATCCCCTTAGGAAAGCGCTATCATCATGAAACGTTCAGATCACTTACAACTAAATAGATTCTACCTTCCTGTAACGTTTCAGCCTGATTGGACCTTGTTTTCACACAAATGAACCCAGAATGATGTGAAATTGTGCTTCGTGCAACATAATTCTGGGTGCCATTTACAAACCATAAGTGCTAATGACTCCATTCCTTTTTGTGGTTGTAGGGGCTGTTGATTGGAGTACATTAAAACAAACCTGATCTCTCTAGGACATTCAGAAGCCAAGTTATAAGCCCACAAATGTGTAACTGGACTACTTCTTTAAATTGACACCAGATCCGGTGACCATTGGGACATGGTTTGACCCCCTTAGGAAAGTGCTATCATCATGAAACGTTCAGATCACTTACAACTCAATAGATTCTACCTTCCTGTAACGTTTCAGCCTGATTGGACCTTGTTTTCACACAAATGAACCCAGAATGATGTGAAATTGTGCTTCGTGCAACATAATTCTGGGTGCCATTTAAAAACCATAAGTGCTAATGACTCCATTCCTTTTTGTGGTTGTAGGGGCTGTTGATTGGAATATACTAAAACAAACCTGATCTCTCTAGGACATTCAGAAGCCAAGTTAGAAGCCCACAAATGTGTAACTGGACTACTTCTTTAGACACCAGATCCGGTGACCTTTGGGACATGGTTTGACCCCCTTAGGGAAGTGCTATCATCATGAAACGTTCAGATCACTTACAACTTAATAGATTCTACCTTTCTGTAATGTTTCAGCCTGATTGGACCTTGTTTTCACACAAATGGACCCAGAAAGATGTGAAATTGTGCTTCGTGCAACATAATTCTGGGTGCCATTTACAAACCATAAGTGCTAATGACTCCATTCCTTTTTGTGGTTGTAGGGGCTGTTGACTGGAGTACACTAAAATAAACCTGACCTCTCTAGGACATTCAGAAGCCAAGTTATAAGCCCACAAATGTGTAACTGGACTACTTCTTTAAAGTGACACCAGATCCAGTGACCTTTGGGACATGGTTTGACCCCCTTAGGAAAGTGTTTTCATCATGAAACGTTCAGATCACTTACAACTCAATAGATTCTACCTTCTTGTAACGTTTCAGCCTGATTGGACCTTGTTTTCACACAAATGGACCCAGAATGATGTGAAATTGTGCTTCGTGCAACATAATTCTGGGTGCCATTTACAAACCATAAGTGCTAATGACTCCATTCCTTTTTGTGGTTGTAGGGGCTGTTGATTGGAGTACACTAAAACAAACCTGACCTCTCTAGCACATTCAGAAGCCAAGTTATAAGCCCACAAAGGTGTAACTGGACTACTTCTTTAAAATGACACCAGGCCCGGTGACCTTTGGGACATGGTTTGACCCCCTATAGGAATGTGAGATCATCATGAAACGTTCAGATCACTTACAACTCAATAGATTCTACCTTCTTGTAACGTTTCAGCCTGATTGGACCTTGTTTTCACACAAATGAACCCAGAATGATGTGAAATTGTGCTTCGTGCAACATAATTCTGGGTGCCATTTAAAAACCATAAGTGCTAATGACTCCATTCCTTTTTGTGGTTTTAGGGGCTGTTGATTGGAGTATACTAAAACAAACCTGATCTCTCTAGGACATTCAGAAGCCAAGTTATAAGCCCACAAATGTGTAACTGGACTACTTCTTTAGACACCAGATCCGGTTACCTTTGGGACATGGTTTGACCCCCTTAGGGAAGTGCGATCATCATGAAACGTTCAGATCACTTACAACTTAATAGATTCTACCTTCCTGTAATGTTTCAGCCTGATTGGACCTTGTTTTCACACAAATGGACCCAGAATGATGTGAAATTGTGCTTTGTGCAACATAATTCTGGGTGCCATTTACAAACCATAAGTGCTAATGACTGCATTCCTTTTTGTGGTTGTAGGGGCTGTTGATTGGAGTACACTAAAACAAACCTGATCTCTCTAAGACATTCAGAAGCCAAGTTATAAGCCCACAAATGTGTAACTGGACTACTTCTTTAAATTGACACCAGATCCGGTGACCTTTGGGACATGGTTTGACCCCCTTAGCAAAGTGCTATCATCATGAAACATTCAGATCACTTACAACTCAATAGATTCTACCTTCCTGTAACGTTTCAGCCTGACTGGACCTTGTTTTCACACAAATGAACCCAGAATGATGTGAAATTGTGCTTCGTGCAACATAATTCTGGGTGCCATTTAAAAACCATAAGTGCTAATGTCTCCATTCCTTTTTGTGGTTGTAGGGGCTGTTGATTGGAGTACACTAAAACAAACCTGATCGCTCTAGGACATTCAGAAGCCAAGTTATAAGCCCACAAATGTGTAACTGGACAACTTCTTTAAATTGACACCAGATCCGGTGACCTTTGGGACATGGTTTGACCTCCTTAGGAAAGTGCTATCATCATGAAACGTTCAGATCACTTACAACTCAATAGATTCTACCTTCCTGTAACGTTTCAGCCTGATTGGACCTTGTTTTCACACAAATGAACCCAGAATGATGTGAAATTGTGCTTCGTGCAACATAATTCTGGGTGCCATTTAAAAACCATAAGTGCTAATGACTCCATTCCTTTTTGTGGTTGTAGGGGCTGTTGATTGGAATATACTAAAACAAACCTGATCTCTCTAGGACATTCAGAAGCCAAGTTATAAGCCCACAAATGTGTAACTGGACTACTTCTTTAGACACCAGATCCGGTGACCTTTGGGACATGGTTTGACCCCCTCAGGGAAGTGCTATCATCATGAAACGTTCAGATCACTTACAACTTAATAGATTCTACCTTCCTGTAATGTTTCAGCCTGATTGGACCTTGTTTTCACACAAATGGACCCAGGATGATGTGAAATTGTGATTTGTGCAACATAATTCTGGGTGCCATTTACAAACCATAAGTGCTAATGAATGCATTCCTTTTTGTGGTTGTAGGGGCTGTTGATTGGAGTACACTAAAACAAACCTGATCTCTCTAAGACATTCAGAAGCCAAGTTATAAGCCCACAAATGTGTAACTGGACTACTTCTTTAAATTGACACCAGATCCGGTGACCTTTGGGACATGGTTTGACCCCCTTAGGAAAGTGCTATCATCATGAAACGTTCAGATCACTTACAACTCAATAGATTCTACCTTCCTGTAACGTTTCAGCCTGACTGGACCTTGTTTTCACACAAATGAACCAGGAATGATGTGAAATTGTGCTTCGTGCAACATAATTCTGGGTGCCATTTAAAAACCATAAGTGCTAATGTCTCCATTCCTTTTTGTGGTTGTAGGGGCTGTTGATTGGAGTACACTAAAACAAACCTGATCGCTCTAGGACATTCAGAAGCCAAGTTATAAGCCCACAAATGTGTAACTGGACAACTTCTTTAAATTGACACCAGATCCGGTGACCTTTGGGACATGGTTTGACCTCCTTAGGAAAGTGCTATCATCATGAAACGTTCAGATCACTTACAACTCAATAGATTCTACCTTCCTGTAATGTTTCAGCCTGATTGGACCTTGTTTTCACACAAATGGACCCAGAAAGATGTGAAATTGTGCTTCGTGCAACATAATTCTGGGTGCCATTTACAAACCATAAGTGCTAAGGACTCCATTCCTTTTGTGGTTGTAGGGGCTGTTGATTGGAGTACACTAACATAAACCTGACCTCTCTAGGACATTCAGAAGCCAAGTTATTAGCCCACAAATGTGTAACTGGACTACTTCTTTAAAGTGACACCAGATCCAGTGACCTTTGGGACATGGTTTGACCCCCTTAGGAAAGTGCTTTCATCATGAAACGTTCAGATCAATTACAACTCAATAGATTCTACCTTCTTAAAACGTTTCAGCCTGATTGGACCTTGTTTTCACACAAATGGACCCAGAATGATGTGAAATTGTGCTTCGTGCAACATAATTCTGGGTGCCATTTACAAACCATAAGTGCTAATGACTCCATTCCTTTTTGTGGTTGTAGGGGCTGTTGATTGGAGTACATTAAAACAAACCTGATCTCTCTAGGACATTCAGAAGCCAAGTTATAAGCCCACAAATGTGTAACTGGACTACTTCTTTAAATTGACACCAGATCCGGTGACCTTTGGGACATGGTTTGACCCCCTTAGGAAAGTGCTATCATCATGAAACGTTCAGATCACTTACAACTCAATAGATTCTACCTTCCTGTAACGTTTCAGCCTGATTGGCCCTTGTTTTCACACAAATGAACCCAGAATGATGTGAAATTGTGCTTCGTGCAACATATTTCTGGGTGCCATTTAAAAACCATAAGTGCTAATGACTCCATTCCTTTTTGTGGTTGTAGGGGCTATTGATTGGAGTATACTAAAACAAACCTGATCTCTCTAGGACATTCAGAAGCCAAGTTATAAGCCCACAAATGTGTAACTGGACTACTTCTTTAAAGTGACACCAGATCTGGTGACCTTTGGGACATGGTTTGACCCCCTTAGGAAAGTGCTATCATCATGAAACGTTCAGATCACTTACAACTCAATAGATTCTACCTTCCTGTAACGTTTCAGCCTGATTGGCCCTTGTTTTCACACAAATGAACCCAGAATGATGTGAAATTGTGCTTCGTGCAACATATTTCTGGGTGCCATTTAAAAACCATAACTGCTAATGACTCCATTCCTTTTTGGGGTAATGGGGGCTGTTAATTGGAGTGCTCTAAAACAAACCTGACCTCTCTAGGCTATTCCAAAGCCAAGTTATAAGCCCTCAAAGGTGTAACTGGACTACTTCTTTAAATTGACACCAGATCCGGTGACCTTTGGGACATGGTTTGACCCCCTTAGGAAAGTGCTATCATCATGAAACGTTCAGATCACTTACAACTCAATAGATTCTACCTTCTTGTAACGTTTCAGCCTGATTGGACCTTGTTTTCACACAAATGGACCCAGAATGATGTGAAATTGTGCTTCGTGCAACATAATTCTGGGTGCCATTTCCAAACCATAAGTGCTAATGACTCTATAACTTTTTGTGGTTGTAGGGGCTGTTGATTGGAGTACACTAAAACAATTCTGATCTCTCTTGGACATTCAGAAGCCAAGTTATAAGTCCTCAAATGTGTAACTGGACTACTTCTTTAAAGTGACACCAGATCCGGTGACCTTTGGGACATGGTTTGACCCCCTGTAGGAAAGTGCTATCATCATGAAACGTTCAGATCACTTACAACTCAATAGATTCTACCTTCCTGTAACGTTTCAGCCTGATTGGACCTTGTTTTCACACAAATGAACCCAGAATGATGTGAAATTGTGCTTCGTGCAACATAATTCTGGGTGCCATTTAAAAACCATAACTGCTAATGACTCCATTCCTTCTTGGAGTAATGGGGGCTGTTAATTGGAGTACTCTAAAAAAAACCTGACCTCTCTAGGATATTCCAAAGCCAAGTTATAAGCCCTCAAAGGTGTAACTGGACTACTTCTTTAAAGTGACACCAGGCCCGGTGACCTTTGGGACATGGTTTGACCCCCTATAGGAATGTGCGATCATCATGAAACGTTCAGATCACTTACAACTGAATAGATTCTACCTTCCTGTAACGTTTCAGCCTGATTGGACCTTGTTTTCACACAAATGAACCCAGAATGATGTGAAATTGTGCTTCGTGCAACATAATTCTGGGTGCCATTTAAAAACCATAACTGCTAATGACTCAATGGGGGCTGTTAATTGGAGTACTCTAAAACAACCCTGATCTCTCTAGGTCATTCAGAAGCCAAGTTATAAGCCCACAAAGGTGTAACTGGACTACTTCTTTGAAGTGACACTTGGCCCGGTGACATTTGGGACATGGTTTGACCCCCTATAGGAATGAGCGATCATCATGAAACGTTCAGATCACTTACAACTCAATAGATTCTACCTTCTTGTAACGTTTCAGCCTGATTGGACCTTGTTTTCACACAAATGGACCCAGAATGATGTGAAATTGTGCTTCGTGCAACATAATTCTGGGTGCCATTTAAAAACCATAAGTGCTAATGACTCCATTCCTTTTTGTGGTTGTAATGGCTGTTGATTGGAGTACATTAAAACAAACCTGATCTCTCTAGGACATTCGGAAGCCAAGTTATAAGCCCACAAAGGTGTAACTGGACTACTTCTTTAAATTGACACCAGATCCGGTGACCTTTGGGACATGGTTTGACCCCTTAGGAAAGTGCTATCATCATGAAACGTTCAGATCACTTGCAACTCAATAGATTCTACCTTCCTGTAACGTTTCAGCGTGCTTGGACCTTGTTTTCACACAAATGAACCCAGAATGATGTGAAATGGTGCTTCGTGCAACATAAATCTGGGTGCCATTTAAAAACTATAAGTGCTAATGACTCCATTCCTTTTTGTGGTTGTAGGGGCTGTTGATTGGAGTACACTAAAACAAACCTGATCTCTCTAGGGGATTCAGAAGCCAAGTTATAAGCCCACAAATGTGTAACTGGACTACTTCTTTAAAGTGACACCAGATCCGGTGACCTTTGGGACATGGTTTGACCCCCTATAGCAATGTGCGATCATCATGAAACGTTCAGATCACTTACAACTCAATAGATTCTACCTTCTTGTAACGTTTCAACCTGATTGGACCTTGTTTTCACACAAATGGACCCAGAATGATGTGAAATTGTGCTTCGTGCAACATAATTCTGGGTGCCATTTAAAAACCATAAGTGCTAATGACTCCATTCCTTTTTGTGCTTGTAGGGGATGTTGATTGGAGTACACTAAAACAAACCTGATCTCTCTAGGACATTCAGAAGCCAAGTTATAAGCCCACAAATGTGTAACTGGACTACTTCTTTAAAGTGACACCAGATCCGGTGTCCTTTGGGACATGGTTTGACCCCTTAGGAAAGTGCTATCATCATGAAACTTTCAGATAACTTACAACTCAATATATTCTACCTTCCTGTAACGTTTCAGCCTGATTGGACCTTGTTTTCACACAAATGAACCCAGAATGATGTGAAATTGTGCTTCGTGCAACATAATTCTGGGTGCCATTTAAAAACCATAAGTGCTAATGACTCCATTCCTTTTTGTGCTTGTAGGGGCTGTTGATTGGAGTACACTAAAACAAACCTGATCTCTCTAGGACATTCAGAAGCCAAGTTATAAGCCCACAAATGTGTAACTGGACTACTTCTTTAAAGTGACACCAGATCCGGTGACCTTTGGGACATGGTTTGACCTCCTTAGGAAAGTGCTATCATCATGAAACGTTCAGATCACTTACAACTCAATAGATTCTACCTTCCTGTAACGTTTCAGCCTGATTGGACCTTGTTTTCACACAAATGAACCCAGAATGATGTGAAATTGTGCTTCGTGCAACATAATTCTGGGTGCCATTTAAAAACCATAAGTGCTAATGACTCCATTCCTTTTTGTGGTTGTAGGGGCTGTGGATTGGAATATACTAAAAAAAACCTGATCTCTCTAGGACATTCAGAAGCCAAGTTATAAGCCCACAAATGTGTAACTGGACTACTTCTTTAAAGTGACACCAGATCCGGTGACCTTTGGGACATGGTTTGACCCCCTTAGGGAAGTGCTATCATCATGAAACGTTCAGATCACTTACAACTTAATAGATTCTACCTTCCTGTAATGTTTCAGCCTGATTGGACCTTGTTTTCACACAAATGGACCCAGAAAGATGTGAAATTGTGCTTCCTGCAACATAATTCTGGGTGCCATTTACAAACCATAAGTGCTAATGACTCCATTCCTTTTGTGGTTGTAGGGGCTGTTGATTGGAGTACACTAAAATAAACCTGACCTCTCTAGGACATTCAGAAGCCAAGTTATTAGCCCACAAATGTGTAACTGGACTACTTCTTTAAAGTGACACCAGATCCAGTGACCTTTGGGACATGGTTTGACCCCCTTAGGAAAGTGCTTTCATCATGAAACGTTCAGATAACTTACAACTCAATAGATTCTACCTTCTTAAAACGTTTCAGCCTTATTGGACCTTGTTTTCACACAAATGGACCCAGAATGATGTGAAATTGTGCTTCGTGCAACATAATTCTGGGTGCCATTTACAAACCATAAGTGCTAATGACTCCATTCCTTTTTGTGGTTGTAGGGGCTGTTGATTGGAGTTCATTAAAACAAACCTGATCTCTCTAGGACATTCAGAAGCCAAGTTATAAGCCCACAAATGTGTAACTGGACTACTTCTTTAAATTGACACCAGATCCGGTGACCTTTGGGACATGGTTTGACCCCCTTAGGAAAGTGCTATCATCATGAAACGTTCAGATCACTTACAACTCAATAGATTCTACCTTCCTGTAACGTTTCAGCCTGACTGGACCTTGTTTTCACACAAATGAACCCAGAATGATGTGAAATTGTGCTTCGTGCAACATAATTCTGGGTGCCATTTAAAAACCATAAGTGCTAATGACTCCATTCCTTTTTGTGGTTGTAGGGGCTGTTGATTGGAGTACACTAAAACAAACCTGATCGCTCTAGGACATTCAGAAGCCAAGTTATAAGCCCACAAATGTGTAACTGGACAACTTCTTTAAATTGACACCAGATCCGGTGACCTTTGGGACATGGTTTGACCTCCTTATGAAAGTGCTATCATCATGAAACATTCAGATCACTTACAACTCAATAGATTCTACCTTCCTGTAACGTTTCAGCCTGATTGGACCTTGTTTTCACACAAATGAACCCAGAATGATGTGAAATTGTGCTTCGTGCAACATAATTCTGGGTGCCATTTAAAAACCATAAGTGCTAATGACTCCATTCCTTTTTGTGGTTGTAGGGGCTATTGATTGGAGTATACTAAAACAAACCTGATCTCTCTAGGACATTCAGAAGCCAAGTTATAAGCCCACAAATGTGTAACTGGACTACTTCTTTAAAGTGACACCAGATCTGGTGACCTTTGGGACATGGTTTGACCCCCTTAGGAAAGTGCTATCATCATGAAACGTTCAGATCACTTACAACTCAATAGATTCTACCTTCCTGTAACGTTTCAGCCTGACTGGCCCTTGTTTTCACACAAATGAACCCAGAATGATGTGAAATTGTGCTTCGTGCAACATAATTCTGGGTGCCATTTAAAAACCATAACTGCTAATGACTCCATTCCTTCTTGGAGTAATGGGGGCTGTTAATTGGAGTACTCTAAAACAAACCTGACCTCTCTAGGATATTCCAAAGCCAAGTTATAAGCCCTCAAAGGTGTAACTGGACTACTTCTTTAAAGTGACACCAGGCCCGGTGACCTTTGGGACATGGTTTGACCCCCTATAGGAATGTGCGATCATCATGAAACGTTCAGATCACTTACAACTCAATAGATTCTACCTTCCTGTAACGTTTCAGCCTGATTGGACCTTGTTTTCACACAAATGAACCCAGAATGATGTGAAATTGTGCTTCGTGCAACATAATTCTGGGTGCCATTTAAAAAACATTAGTGCTAATGACTCCATTCCTTTTTGTGGCTGTAGGGGCTGTTGATTGGAGTACACTAAAACAAACCTGATCTCTCTAGGACATTCAGAAGCCAAGTTATAAGCCCACAAATGTGTAACTGGACTACTTCTTTAAAGTGACACTTGGCCCGGTGACATTTGGGACATGGTTTGACCCCCTATAGGAATGAGCCATCATCATGAAACGTTCAGATCACTTACAACTCAATAGAGTCTACCTTCTTGTAACGTTTCAGCCTGATTGGACCTTGTTTTCACACAAATGGACCCAGAATGATGTGAAATTGTGCTTCGTGCAACATAATTCTGGGTGCCATTTACAAACCATAAGTGCTAATGACTCCATTCCTTTTTGTGGTTGTAATGGCTGTTGATTGGAGTACATTAAAACAAACCTGATCTCTCTAGGACATTCGGAAGCCAAGTTATAAGCCCACAAAGGTGTAACTGGACTACTTCTTTAAATTGACACCAGATCCGGTGACCTTTGGGACATGGTTTGACCCCTTAGGAAAGTGCTATCATCATGAAACGTTCAGATCACTTGCAACTCAATAGATTCTACCTTCCTGTAACGTTTCAGCGTGCTTGGACCTTGTTTTCACACAAATGAACCCAGAATGATGTGAAATTGTGCTTCGTGCAACATAATTCTGGGTGCCATTTAAAAACTATAAGTGCTAATGACTCCATTCCTTTTTGTGTTTGTAGGGGCTGTTGATTGGAGTACAATAAAACAAACCTGATCTCTCTAGGGGATTCAGAAGCCAAGTTATAAGCCCACAAATGTGTAACTGGACTACTTCTTTAAAGTGACACCAGATCCGGTGTCCTTTGGGACATGGTTTGACCCCTTAGGAAAGTGCTATCATCATGAAACTTTCAGATAACTTACAACTCAATATATTCTACCTTCATGTAACGTTTCAGCGTGATTGGACCTTTTTTTCACACAAATGAACCCAGAATGATGTGAAATTGTGCTTCGTGCAACATAATTCTGGGTGCCATTTAAAAACCATAAGTGCTAATGACTCCATTCCTTTTTGTGGTTGTAGGGGCTGTTGATTGGAGTACACTAAAACAAACCTGATCTATCTAGGACATTCAGAAGCCAAGTTATAAGCCCACAAATGTGTAACTGGACTACTTCTTTAAATTGACACCAGATCCGGTGACCTTTGGGACATGGTTTGACCCCCTTAGGAAAGTGCTATCATCATGAAACGTTCAGATCACTTACAACTCAATAGATTCTACCTTCTTGTAACGTTTCAGCCTGATTGGACCTTGTTTTCACACAAATGGACCCAGAATGATGTGAAATTGTGCTTCGTGCAACATAATTCTGGGTGCCATTTCCAAACCATAAGTGCTAATGACTACATTCCTTTTTGTGGTTGTAGGGGCTGTTGACTGGAGTACACTAAAACAAACCTGATCTCTCTTGGACATTCAGAAGCCAAGTTATAAGCCCTCAAATGTGTAACTGGACTACTTCTTTAAAGTGACACCAGATCCGGTGACCTTTGGGAAATGGTTTGACCCCCTATAGGAAAGTGCTATCATCATGAAACGTTCAGATCACTTTCAACTCAATAGATTCTACCTTCCTGTAACGTTTCAGCCTGATTGGACCTTGTTTTCACACAAATGAACCCAGAATGATGTGAAATTGTGCTCCGTGCAACATAATTCTGGGTGCCATTTAAAAACCATAACTGCTAATGACTCCATTCCTTCTTGGCGTAATGGGGGCTGTTAATTGGAGTACTCTAAAACAAACCTGACCTCTCTAGGATATTCCAAAGCCAAGTTATAAGCCCTCAAAGGTGTAACTGGACTACGTCTTTAAAGTGACACCAGGCCCGGTGACCTTTGGGACATGGTTTGACCCCCTATAGGAATGTGCGATCATCATGAAACGTTCAGATCACTTACAACTCAATAGATTCTACCTTCCTGTAACGTTTCAGCCTGATTGGACCTTGTTTTCACACAAATGAACCCAGAATGATGTGAAATTGTGCTTCGTGCAACATAATTCTGGGTGCCATTTAAAAAACATTAGTGCTAATGACTCCATTCCTTTTTGTGGTTGTAGGGGCTGTTGATTGGAGTACACTAAAACAAACCTGATCTCTCTAGGACATTCAGAAGCCAAGTTATAAGCCCACAAATGTGTAACTGGACTACTTCTTTAAAGTGACACCAGATCTGGTGACCTTTGGGACATGGTTTGACCCCCTATAGGAAAGTGCTATCATCATGAAACGTTCAGATCACTTACAACTCAATAGATTCTACCTTCCTGTAACGTTTCAGCCTGATTGGCCCTTGTTTTCACACAAATGAACCCAGAATGATGTGAAATTGTGCTTCGTGCAACATATTTCTGGGTGCCATTTAAAAACCATAACTGCTAATGACTCCATTCCTTTTTTGGGTAATGGGGGCTGTTAATTGGAGTGCTCTAAAACAAACCTGACCTCTCTAGGCTATTCCAAAGCCAAGTTATAAGCCCTCAAAGGTGTAACTGGACTACTTCTTTAAATTGATACCAGATCCGGTGACCTTTGGGACATGGTTTGACCCCCTTAGGAAAGTGCTATCATCATGAAACGTTCAGATCACTTACAACTCAATAGATTCTACCTTCTTGTAACGTTTCAGCCTGATTGGACCTTGTTTTCACACAAATGGACCCAGAATGATGTGAAATTGTGCTTCGTGCAACATAATTCTGGGTGCCATTTCCAAACCATAAGTGCTAATGACTCCATTCCTTTTTTTGGTTGTAGGGGCTGTTGATTGGAGTACACTAAAACAATTCTGATCTCTCTTGGACATTCAGAAGCCAAGTTATAAGTCCTCAAATGTGTAACTGGACTACTTCTTTAAAGTGACACCAGATCCGGTGACCTTTGGGACATGGTTTGACCCCCTGTAGGAAAGTGCTATCATCATGAAACGTTCAGATCACTTACAACTCAATAGATTCTACCTTCCTGTAACGTTTCAGCCTGATTCGACCTTGTTTTCACACAAATGAACCCAGAATGATGTGAAATTGTGCTTCGTGCAACATAATTCTGGGTGCCATTTAAAAACCATAACTGCTAATGACTCCATTCCTTCTTGGGGTAATGAGGGCTGTTAATTGGAGTACTCTAAAACAAACCTGATCTCTCTAGGTCATTCAGAAGCCAAGTTATAAGCCCACAAAGGTGTAACTGGACTACTTCTTTAAAGTGACACTTGGCCCGGTGACATTTGGGACATGGTTTGACCCCCTATAGGAATGAGCGATCATCATGAAACGTTCAGATCACTTACAACTCAATAGATTCTACCTTCTTGTAACGTTTCAGCCTGATTGGACCTTGTTTTCACACAAATGGACCCAGAATGATGTGAAATTGTGCTTCGTGCAACATAATTCTGGGTGCCATTTACAAACCATAAGTGCTAATGACTCCATTCCTTTTTGTGGTTGTAATGGCTGTTGATTGGAGTACATTAAAACAAACCTGATCTCTCTAGGACATTCGGAAGCCAAGTTATAAGCCCACAAAGGTGTAACTGGACTACTTCTTTAAATTGACACCAGATCCGGTGACCTTTGGGACATGGTTTGACCCCTTAGGAAAGTGCTATCATCATGAAACGTTCAGATCACTTGCAACTCAATAGATTCTACCTTCCTGTAACGTTTCAGCGTGCTTGGACCTTGTTTTCACACAAATGAACCCAGAATGATGTGAAATTGTGCTTCGTGCAACATAATTCTGGGTGCCATTTAAAAACTATAAGTGCTAATGACTCCATTCCTTTTTGTGGTTGTAGGGGCTGTTGACTGGAGTACAATAAAACAAACCTGATCTCTCTAGGGGATTCAGAAGCCAAGTTATAAGCCCACAAATGTGTAACTGGACTACTTCTTTAAAGTGACACCAGATCCGGTGACCTTTGGGACATGGTTTGACCCCCTATAGGAATGTGCGATCATCATGAAACGTTCAGATCACTTACAACTCAATAGATTCTACCTTCTTGTAACGTTTCAACCTGATTGGACCTTGTTTTCACACAAATGGACCCAGAATGATGTGAAATTGTGCTTCGTGCAACATAATTCTGGGTGCCATTTAAAAACCATAAGTGCTAATGACTCCATTCCTTTTTGTGCTTGTAGGGGCTGTTGATTGGAGTACACTAAAACAAACCTGATCTCTCTAGGACTTTCAGAAGCCAAGTTATAAGCCCACAAATGTGTAACTGGACTACTTCTTTAAAGTGACACCAGATCCGGTGTCCTTTGGGACATGATTTGACCCCTTAGGAAAGTGCTATCATCATGAAACTTTCAGATAACTTACAACTCAATATATTCTACCTTCCTGTAACGTTTCAGCGTGATTGGACCTTTTTTTCACACAAATGAACCCAGAATGATGTGAAATTGTGCTTCGTGCAACATAATTCTGGGTGCCATTTAAAAACCATAAGTGCTAATGACTCCATTCCTTTTTGTGGTTGTAGGGGCTGTTGATTGGAGTACACTAAAACAAACCTGATCTCTCTTGGACATTCAGAAGCCAAGTTATAAGCCCTCAAATGTGTAACTGGACTACTTCTTTAAAGTGACACCAGATCCGGTGACCTTTGGGAAATGGTTTGACCCCCTATAGGAAAGTGCTATCATCATGAAACATTCAGATCACTTTCAACTCAATAGATTCTACCTTCCTGTAACGTTTCAGGATGATTGGACCTTGTTTTCACACAAATGAACCCAGAATGATGTGAAATTGTGCTCCGTGCAACATAATTCTGGGTGCCATTTAAAAACCATAACTGCTAATGACTCCATTCCTTCTTGGCGTAATGGGGGCTGTTAATTGGAGTACTCTAAAACAAACCTGACCTCTCTAGGATATTCCAAAGCCAAGTTATAAGCCCTCAAAGGTGTAACTGGACTACTTCTTTAAAGTGACACCAGGCCCGGTGACCTTTGGGACATGGTTTGACCCCCTATAGGAATGTGCGATCATCATGAAACGTTCAGATCACTTACAACTCAATAGATTCTACCTCCCTGTAACGTTTCAGCCTGATTGGACCTTGTTTTCACACAAATGAACCCAGAATGATGTGAAATTGTGCTTCGTTCAACATAATTCTGGGTGCCATTTAAAAAACATTAGTGCTAATGACTCCATTCCTTTTTGTGGTTGTAGGGGCTGTTGATTGGAGTACACTAAAACAAACCTTATCTCTCTAGGTCATTCAGAAGCCAAGTTATAAGCCCACAAATGTGTAACTGGACTACTTCTTTAAAGTGACACCAGATCTGGTGACCTTTGGGACATGGTTTGACCCCCTATAGGAAAGTGCTATCATCATGAAACGTTCAGATCACTTACAACTCAATAGATTCTACCTTCCTGTAACGTTTAAGCCTGATTGGACCTTGTTTTCACACAAATGAACCCAGAATGATGTGAAATTGTGCTTCGTGCAACATAATTCTGGGTGCCATTTAAAAACCATAACTGCTAATGACTCCATTCCTTTTTGGGGTAATGGGGGCTGTTAATTGGAGTACTCTAAAACAAACCTGATCTCTCTAGTTCATTCAGAAGCCAAGTTATAAGCCCACAAAGGTGTAACTGGACTACTTCTTTAAAGTGACACCAGGCCCGGTGACCTTTGGGACATGGTTTGACCCCCTATAGGAATGAGCGATCATCATGAAACGTTCATATCACTTACAACTCAATAGATTCTACCTTCTTGTAACGTTTCAGCCTGATTGGACCTTGTTTTCACACAAATGGACCCAGAATGATGTGAAATTGTGCTTCGTGCAACATAATTCTGGGTGCCATTTACAAACCATAAGTGCTAATGACTCCATTCCTTTTTGTGGTTGTAGGGGCTGTTGATTGGAGTACATTAAAACAAACCTGATCTCTCTAGGACATTCAGAAGCCAAGTTAAAGGCCCACAAATGTGTAACTGGACTACTTATTTAAATTGACACCAGATCCGGTGACCTTTGGGACATGGTTTGACCCCCTTAGGAAAGTGCTATCATGATGAAACGTTCAGATCACTTACAACTCAATAGATTCTACCTTCCGGTAACGTTTCAGCCTGATTGGACATTGTTTTCACACAAATGAACCCAGAATGATGTGAAATTGTGCTTCATGCAACATAATTCTGGGTGCCATTTAAAAACCATAGTTGCTAATGACTCCATTCCTTTTTGGGGTAATGGGGGCTGTTAATTGGAGTACTCTAAAACAAACCTGTCCTCTCTAGGCTATTCCAAAGCCAAGTTATAAGCCCTCAAAGGTGTAACTGGACTACTTTAAAGTGACACCAGACCCGGTAACCTTTGGGACATGGTTTGACCCCCTATAGGAATGTACGATCATCATGAAACGTTCAGATCACTTACAACTCAATAGATTCTACCTTCTTGTAACGTTTCATCCTGATTGGACCTTGTTTTCACACAAATGGACCCAGAATGATGTGAAATTGTGCTTCGTGCAACATAATTCTGGGTGCCATTTAAAAACCATAAGTGCTAATGACTCCATTCCTTTTTGTGCTTGTAGGGGCTGTTGATTGGAGTACACTAAAACAAACCTGATCTCTCTAGGACATTCAGAAGCCAAGTTATAAGCCCACAAATGTGTAACCGGACTACTTCTTTAAAGTGACACCAGGCCCGGTGACCTTTGGGACATGGTTTGACCCCCTATAGGAATGTGCGATCATCATGAAACGTTCAGATCACTTACAACTCAATAGATTCTACCTTCCTGTAACGTTTCAGCCTGATTGGACCTTGTTTTCACACAAATGAACCCAGAATGATGTGAAATTGTGCTTCGTGCAACATAATTCTGGGTGCCATTTAAAAACCATAAGTACTAATGACTCCATTCCTTTTTGTGGTTGTAGGGGCTGTTGATTGGAGTACACTAAATGAAACCTGATCTCTCTAGGCCATTCAGAAGCCAAGTTATAAGCCCACAAATGTGTAACTGGACTACTTCTTTAAATTGACACCAGATCCGGTTACCTTTGGGACATGGTTTGACCCCCTTTAGGAATGTACGATCATCATGAAACATTCAGATCACTTACAACTCAATAGATTCTACCTTCCTGTAACGTTTCAGCCTGATTGGACCTTGCTTTCACACAAATGAACCCAGAATGATGTGAAATTGTGCTTCGTGCAACATAATTCTGGGTGCCATTTAAAAACCATAAGTGATAATGACTCCATTCCTTTTTGTGGTTGTAGGGGCTGTTGATTGGAGTACACTAAAACAAACCTGATCTCTCTAGGACATTCAGAAGCCAAGTTATAAGCCCACAAATGTGTAACTGGACTACTTCTTTAAATTGACACCAGATCCGGTTACCTTTGGGACATGGTTTGAACCCCTTGGGAAAGTGCTATCATCATGAAACGTTCAGATCACTTACAACTTAATAGATTCTACCTTCCTGTAACGTTTCAGCCTGATTGGACCTTGTTTTCACACAAATGAACCCAGAATGATGTGAAATTGTGCTTCGTGCAACATAATTCTGGGTGCCATTTAACATAACTGCTAATGACTCCATTCCTTTTTGGGGTATTGGGGGCTGTTAATCGGAGTACTCTAAAACAAACCTGACCTCTCTAGGATTTTCCAAAGCCAAGTTATAAGCCCTCAAAGGTGTAACTGGACTACTTCTTTAAAGTGACACCAGGCCCGGTGACCTTTGGGACATGGTTTGACCCCCTATAGGAATGTGCGATCATCATGAAACGTTCAGATCACTTACAACTCAATAGATTCTACCTTCTTGTAACGTTTCAGCCTGATTGGACCTTGTTTTCACACAAATGGACCCAGAATGATGTGAAATTGTGCTTCGTGCAACATAATTCTGGGTGCCATTTACAAACCATAAGTGCTAATGACTCCATTCCTTTTTGTGGTTGTAGGGGCTTTTGATTGGAGTACACTAAAACAAACCTGACCTCTCTAGGACATTCAGAAGCCAAGTTATAAGCCCACAAAGGTGTAACTGGACTACTTCTTTAAAGTGACACCAGGCCCGGTGACCTTTGGGACATGGTTTGACCCCCTATAGGAATGTGCGATCATCATGAAATGTTCAGATCACTTACAACTCAATAGATTCTACCTTCTTGTAACGTTTCAGGCTGATTGGACCTTGTTTTCACACCAATGGACCCAGAATGATGTGAAATTGTGCTTTGTGCAACATAATTCTGGGTGCCATTTACAATTCATAAGTGCTAATGACTCCATTCCTTTTGGTGGTTGTAGGGGCTGTTGATTGGAGTACATTAAAACAACCCTGATCTCTCTAAGACATTCAGAAGCCAAGTTATAAGCCCACAAATGTGTAACTGGACTACTTCTTTAAATTGACACCAGATCCGGTGACCTTTGGGACATGGTTTGACCCCCTTAGGAAAGTGCTATCATCATGAAACGTTCAGATCACTTACAACTCAATAGATTCTACCTTCCTGTAACGTTTCAGCCTGATTGGACCTTGTTTTCACACAAATGAACCCAGAATGATGTGAAATTTTGCTTCGTGCAACATAATTCTGGGTGCCATTTAACATAACTGCTAATGACTCCATTCCTTTTTGGGGTAATGGGGGCTGTTAATTGGAGTACTCTAAAACAAAACTGACCTCTCTAGGATTTTCCAAAGCCGAGTTATAAGCCCTCAAAGGTGTAACTGGACTACTTCTTTAAAGTGACACCAGGCCCAGTGACCTTTGGGACATGGTTTGACCCCCTATAGGAATGTGCGATCATCATGAAACGTTCAGATCACTTACAACTCAATAGATTCTACCTTCTTGTAACGTTTCAGCCTGATTGGACCTTGTTTTCACACAAATGGACCCAGAAGGATGTGAAATTGTGCTTCGTGCAACATAATTCTGGGGGCAATTTACAAACCATAAGTGCTAATGACTCCATTCCTTTTTGTGGTTGTAGGGGCTGTTGATTGGAGTACACTAAAACAAACCTGACCTCTCTAGGACGTTCAGAAGCCAAGTTATAAGCCCACAAAGGTGTAACTGGACTACTTCTTTAAAGTGACACCAGGCCCGGTGACCTTTGGGACATGGTTTGACCCCCTATAGGAATGTGCGATCATCATGAAACGTTCAGATCACTTACAACTCAATAGATTCTACCTTCTTGTAACGTTTCAGCCTGATTGGACCTTGTTTTCACACAAATGAACCCAGAATGATGTGAAATTGTGCTTCGTGCAACATAATTCTGGGTGCCATTTAAAAACCTTAAGTGCTAATGACTCCATTCCTTTTTGTGGTTGTAGGGGCTGTTGATTGGAGTACACTAAAACAAACCTGATCTCTCTAGGTCATTCAGAAGCCAAGTTATAAGCCCACAAATGTGTAACTGGACTACTTCTTTAAAGACACACCAGATCCGGTGACCTTTGGGACATGGTTTGAGCCCCTATAGGAAAGTGCTATCATCATGAAACGTTCAGATCAATTACAACTCAATAGATTCTAACTTCCTGTAACGTTTCAGCCTGATTGGACCTTGTTTTCACACAAATGAACCCAGAATGAAGTGAAATTGTGCTTTGTGCAACATAATTCTGGGTGTCATTTAAAAACCATAAGTGCTAATGACTCCATTCCTTTTTGGGGTAATGGGGGCTTTTAATTGAAGTACTCTAAAGCAAACCTGTCATCTCTAGGCTATTCCAAAGCCAAGTTATGAGCCCTCAAAGGTGTAACTGGACTACTTCTTTAAAGTGACACCAGACCCGGTAACCTTTGGGACATGGTTTGACCCCCTATAGGAATGTGCGATCATCATGAAATGTTCAGATCACTTACAACTCAATAGATTCTACCTTCTTGTAACGTTCCAGCCTGATTGGACCTTGTTTTCACACAAATGGACCCAGAATGATGTGAAATTGTGCTTCGTGCAACATAATTCTGGGTGCCATTTAAAAACCATAAGTGCTAATGACTCCATTCCTTTTTGTGCTTGTAGGGGCTGTTGATTGGAGTACACTAAAACAAACCTGATCTCTCTAGGACGTTCAGAAGCCAAGTTATAAGCCCACAAATGTGTAACTGGACTACTTCTTTAAAGTGACACCAGATCTGGTGACCTTTGGGACATGGTTTGACCCCCTATAGGAAAGTGCTATCATCATGAAACTTTCAGATCACTTACAACTGAATAGATTCTACCTTCCTGTAACGTTTCAGCCTGATTGGACCTTGTTTTCACACAAATGAACCCAGAATGATGTGAAATTGTGCTTCGTGCAACATAATTCTGGGTGCCATTTACAAACCATAAGTGCTAATGACTCCATTCCTTTTTGTGGTTGTAGGGGCTGTTGATTGGAGTATACTAAAACAAACCTGATCTCTCTAGGACATTCAGAAGCCAAGTTATAAGCCCACAAATGTGTAACTGGACTACTTCTTTAAATTGACACCAGATCCGGTGACCTTTGGGACATGGTTTGACCCCCTTAGGGAAGTGCGATCATCTTGAAACGTTCAGATCACTTACAAATCAATAGATTCTACCTTCTTGTAACGTTTCAGCCTGATTGGACCTTGTTTTCACACAAATGGACCCAGAATGATGTGAAATTGTGCTTAGTGCAACATAATTCTGGGTGCCATTTACAAACCATAAGTAATAATGACTCCATTCCTTTTTGTGGTTGTAGGGGCTGTTGATTGGAGTATACTAAAACAAACCTGATCTCTCTAGGACATTCAGAAGCCAAGTTATAAGCCCACAAATGTGTAACTGGACTACTTCTTTAAATTGACACCAGGTGCGGTGACCTTTGGGACATGGTTTGACTCCCAATAGGAATGTGCGATCATCATGAAACGTTCAGATCACTTACAAATCAATAGATTCTACCTTCTTGTAACGTTTCAGCCTGATTGGACCTTGTTTTCACACAAATGGACCCAGAATGATGTGAAATTGTGCTTAGTGCAACATAATTCTGGGTGCCATTTAAAAACCATAAGTGCTAATGACTCCATTCCTTTTTGAGGTTGTAGGGGCTGTTGATTGGAGTACACTAAAACAAACCTGATCTCTCTAGGACATTCAGAAACCAAGTTATAAGCCCTCAAAGGTGTAATTGGACTACTTCTTTAAAGTGACACCAGGCCCGGTGACCTTTGGGACATGGTTTGACCCCCTTAGGAAAGTGCTATCATCATGAAACGTTCAGATCTCTTACAACTCAATAGATTCTACCTTCCTGTAACGTTTCAGCCTGATTGGACCTTGTTTTCACACAAATGAACCCAGAATGATGTGAAATTGTGCTTCGTGCAACATAATTCTGGGTGCCTTTAACATAACTGCTAATGACTCCATTCCTTTTTGGGGTATTGGGGGCTCTTAATTGGAGTACTCTAAAACAAACCTGACCTTTCTAAGATTTTCCAAAGCCAAGTTATAAGCCCTCAAAGGTGTAACTGGACTACTTCTTTAAAGTGACACCAGGCCCGGTGACCTTTGGGACATGGTTTGACCCCCTATAGGAATGTGCGATCATCATGAAACGTTCAGATCACTTACAACTCAATAGATTCTACCTTCTTGTAACGTTTCAGCCTGATTGGACCTTGTTTTCACACAAATGGACCCAGAATGATGTGAAATTGTGCTTCGTGCAACATAATTCTGGGTGCCATTTACAAACCATAAGTGCTACTGACTCCATTCCTTTTTGTGGTTGTAGGGGCTGTTGATTGGAGTACACTAAAACAAACCTAACCTCTATAGGACATTCAGAAGCCAAGTTATAAGCCCACAAATATGTAACTGGACTACTTCTTTAAAGTGACACCAGGCCCGGTGACCTTTGGGACATGGTTTTACCCCCTATAGGAATGTGTGATCATCATGAAACGTTCAGATCACTTACAACTCAATAGATTCTACCTTCTTGTAACGTTTCAGCCTGATTGGACCTTGTTTTCACACAAATGGACCCAGAATGATGTGAAATTGTGCTTCGTGCAACATAATTCTGGGTGCCATTTACAAACCATAAGTGCTACTGACTCCATTCCTTTTTGTGGTTGTAGGGGCTGTTGATTGGAGTACACTAAAACAAACCTAACCTCTATAGGACATTCAGAAGCCAAGTTATAAGCCCACAAATATGTAACTGGACTACTTCTTTAAAGTGACACCAGGCCCGGTGACCTTTGGGACATGGTTTTACCCCCTATAGGAATGTGTGATCATCATGAAACGTTCAGATCACTTACAACTCAATAGATTCTACCTTCTTGTAACGTTTCAGCCTGATTGGACCTTGTTTTCACACAAATGGACCCAGAATGATGTGAAATTGTGCTTCGTGCAACATAATTCTGGGTGCCATTTAAAAACCATAAGTGCTAATGACTCCATTCCTTTTTGTGCTTGTAGGGGCTGTTGATTGGAGTACACTAAAACAAACCTGATCTCTCTAGGACATTCAGAAGCCAAGTTATAAGCCCACAAATGTGTAACCGGACTACTTCTTTAAAGTGACACCAGGCCCGGTGACCTTTGGGACATGGTTTGACCCCGTATAGGAATGTGCGATCATCATGAAACGTTCAGATCACTTACAACTCAATAGATTCTACCTTCCTGTAACGTTTCAGCCTGATTGGACCTTGTTTTCACACAAATGAACCCAGAATGATGTGAAATTGTGCTTCGTGCAACATAATTCTGGGTGCCATTTAAAAACCATAAGTGCTAATGACTCCATTCCTTTTTGTGGTTGTAGGGGCTGTTGATTGGAGTACACTAAATGAAACCTGATCTCTCTAGGCCATTCAGAAGCCAAGTTATAAGCCCACAAATGTGTAACTGGACTACTTCTTTAAATTGACACCAGATCCGGTTACCTTTGGGACATGGTTTGAACCCCTTGGGAAAGTGCTATCATCATGAAACGTTCAGATCACTTACAACTCAATAGATTCTACCTTCCTGTAACGTTTCAGCTTGATTGGACCTTGTTTTCACACAAATGAACCCAGAATGATGTGAAATTGTGCTTCGTGCAACATAATTCTGGGTGCCATTTAACATAACTGCTAATGACTCCATTCCTTTTTGGGGTATTGGGGGCTGTTAATTGGAGTACTCTAAAACAAACCTGACCTTTCTAGGATTTTCCAAAGCCAAGTTATAAGCCCTCAAAGGTGTAACTGGACTACTTCTTTAAAGTGACACCAGGCCCGGTGACCTTTGGGACATGGTTTGACCCCCTATAGGAATGTGCGATCATCATGAAACGTTCAGATCACTTACAACTCAATAGATTCTACCTTCTTGTAACGTTTCAGCCTGATTGGACCTTGTTTTCACACAAATGGACCCAGAATGATGTGAAATTGTGCTTCGTGCAACATAATTCTGGGTGCCATTTAAAAACCATAAGTGCTAATGACTCCATTCCTTTTTGTGCTTGTAGGGGCTGTTGATTGGAGTACACTAAAACAAACCTAACCTCTATAGGACATTCAGAAGCCAAGTTATAAGCCCACAAATATGTAACTGGACTACTTCTTTAAAGTGACACCAGGCCCGGTGACCTTTGGGACATGGTTTTACCCCCTATAGGAATGTGTGATCATCATGAAACGTTCAGATCACTTACAACTCAATAGATTCTACCTTCTTGTAACATTTCAGCCTGATTGGACCTTGTTTTCACACAAATGGACCCAGAATGATGTGAAATTGTGCTTCGTGCAACATAATTCTGGGTGCCATTTAAAAACCATAAGTGCTAATGACTCCATTCCTTTTTGTGCTTGTAGGGGCTGTTGATTGGAGTACACTAAAACAAACCTGATCTCTCTAGGACATTCAGAAGCCAAGTTATAAGCCCACAAATGTGTAACCGGACTACTTCTTTAAAGTGACACCAGGCCCGGTGACCTTTGGGACATGGTTTGACCCCGTATAGGAATGTGCGATCATCATGAAACGTTCAGATCACTTACAACTCAATAGATTCTACCTTCCTGTAACGTTTCAGCCTGATTGGACCTTGTTTTCACACAAATGAACCCAGAATGATGTGAAATTGTGCTTCGTGCAACATAATTCTGGGTGCCATTTAAAAACCATAAGTGCTAATGACTCCATTCCTTTTTGTGGTTGTAGGGGCTGTTGATTGGAGTACACTAAATGAAACCTGATCTCTCTAGGCCATTCAGAAGCCAAGTTATAAGCCCACAAATGTGTAACTGGACTACTTCTTTAAATTGACACCAGATCCGGTTACCTTTGGGACATGGTTTGACCCCCTTTAGGAATGTACGATCATCATGAAACGTTCAGATCACTTACAACTCAATAGATTCTACCTTCCTGTAACGTTTCAGCCTGATTGGACCTTGCTTTCACACAAATGAACCCAGAATGATGTGAAATTGTGCTTCGTGCAACATAATTCTGGGTGCCATTTAAAAACCATAAGTGATAATGACTCCATTCCTTTTTGTGGTTGTAGGGGCTGTTGACTGGAGTACACTAAAACAAACCTGATCTCTCTAGGACATTCAGAAGCCAAGTTATAAGCCCACAAATGTGTAACTGGACTACTTCTTTAAATTGACACCAGATCCGGTTACCTTTGGGACATGGTTTGAACCCCTTGGGAAAGTGCTATCATCATGAAACGTTCAGATCACTTACAACTCAATAGATTCTACCTTCCTGTAACGTTTCAGCTTGATTGGACCTTGTTTTCACACAAATGAACCCAGAATGATGTGAAATTGTGCTTCGTGCAACATAATTCTGGGTGCCATTTAACATAACTGCTAATGACTCCATTCCTTTTTGGGGTATTGGGGGCTGTTAATTGGAGTACTCTAAAACAAACCTGACCTTTCTAGGATTTTCCAAAGCCAAGTTATAAGCCCTCAAAGGTGTAACTGGACTACTTCTTTAAAGTGACACCAGGCCCGGTGACCTTTGGGACATGGTTTGACCCCCTATAGGAATGTGCGATCATCATGAAACGTTCAGATCACTTACAACTCAATAGATTCTACCTTCTTGTAACGTTTCAGTCTGATTGGACCTTGTTTTCACACAAATGGACCCAGAATGATGTGAAATTGTGCTTCGTGCAACATAATTCTGGGTGCCATTTACAAACCATAAGTGCTACTGACTCCATTCCTTTTTGTGGTTGTAGGGGCTGTTGATTGGAGTACACTAAAACAAACCTAACCTCTATAGGACATTCAGAAGCCAAGTTATAAGCCCACAAATATGTAACTGGACTACTTCTTTAAAGTGACACCAGGCCCGGTGACCTTTGGGACATGGTTTTACCCCCTATAGGAATGTGTGATCATCATGAAACGTTCAGATCACTTACAACTCAATAGATTCTACCTTCTTGTAACATTTCAGCCTGATTGGACCTTGTTTTCACACAAATGGACCCAGAATGATGTGAAATTGTGCTTCGTGCAACATAATTCTGGGTGCCATTTAAAAACCATAAGTGCTAATGACTCCATTCCTTTTTGTGCTTGTAGGGGCTGTTGATTGGAGTACACTAAAACAAACCTGATCTCTCTAGGACATTCAGAAGCCAAGTTATAAGCCCACAAATGTGTAACCGGACTACTTCTTTAAAGTGACACCAGGCCCGGTGACCTTTGGGACATGGTTTGACCCCCTATAGGAATGTGCGATCATCATGAAACGTTCAGATCACTTACAACTCAATAGATTCTACCTTCCTGTAACGTTTCAGCCTGATTGGACCTTGTTTTCACACAAATGAACCCAGAATGATGTGAAATTGTGCTTCGTGCAACATAATTCTGGGTGCCATTTAAAAACCATAAGTGCTAATGACTCCATTCCTTTTTGTGGTTGTAGGGGCTGTTGATTGGAGTACACTAAATGAAACCTGATCTCTCTAGGCCATTCAGAAGCCAAGTTATAAGCCCACAAATGTGTAACTGGACTACTTCTTTAAATTGACACCAGATCCGGTTACCTTTGGGACATGGTTTGACCCCCTTTAGGAATGTACGATCATCATGAAACGTTCAGATCACTTACAACTCAATAGATTCTACCTTCCTGTAACGTTTCAGCCTGATTGGACCTTGCTTTCACACAAATGAACCCAGAATGATGTGAAATTGTGCTTCGTGCAACATAATTCTGGGTGCCATTTAAAAACCATAAGTGATAATGACTCCATTCCTTTTTGTGGTTGTAGGGGCTGTTGATTGGAGTACACTAAAACAAACCTGATCTCTCTAGGACATTCAGAAGCCAAGTTATAAGCCCACAAATGTGTAACTGGACTACTTCTTTAAATTGACACCAGATCCGGTTACCTTTGGGACATGGTTTGAACCCCTTGGGAAAGTGCTATCATCATGAAACGTTCAGATCACTTACAACTCAATAGATTCTACCTTCCTGTAACGTTTCAGCCTGATTGGACCTTGTTTTCACACAAATGAACCCAGAATGATGTGAAATTGTGCTTCGTGCAACATAATTCTGGGTGCCATTTAACATAACTGCTAATGACTCCATTCCTTTTTGGGGTATTGGGGGCTGTTAATTGGAGTACTCTAAAACAAACCTGACCTTTCTAGGATTTTCCAAAGCCAAGTTATAAGCCCTCAAAGGTGTAACTGGACTACTTCTTTAAAGTGACACCAGGCCCGGTGACCTTTGGGACATGGTTTGACCCCCTATAGGAATGTGCGATCATCATGAAACGTTCAGATCACTTACAACTCAATAGATTCTAGCTTCTTGTAACGTTTCAGCCTGATTGGACCTTGTTTTCACACAAATGGACCCAGAATGATGTGAAATTGTGCTTCGTGCAACATAATTCTGGGTGCCATTTACAAACCATAAGTGCTACTGACTCCATTCCTTTTTGTGGTTGTAGGGGCTGTTGATTGGAGTACACTAAAACAAACCTAACCTCTATAGGACATTCAGAAGCCAAGTTATAAGCCCACAAATATGTAACTGGACTACTTCTTTAAAGTGACACCAGGCCCGGTGACCTTTGGGACATGGTTTTACCCCCTATAGGAATGTGTGATCATCATGAAACGTTCAGATCACTTACAACTCAATAGATTCTACCTTCTTGTAACATTTCAGCCTGATTGGACCTTGTTTTCACACAAATGGACCCAGAATGATGTGAAATTGTGCTTCGTGCAACATAATTCTGGGTGCCATTTAAAAACCATAAGTGCTAATGACTCCATTCCTTTTTGTGGTTGTAGGGGCTGTTGATTGGAGTACACTAAAACAAACCTGATCTCTCTAGGACATTCAGAAGCCAAGTTATAAGCCCACAAATGTGTAACCGGACTACTTCTTTAAAGTGACACCAGGCCCGGTGACTTTTGGGACATGGTTTGACCCCCTATAGGAATGTGCGATCATCATGAAACGTTCAGATCACTTACAACTCAATTGATTCTACCTTCTTGTAACGTTTCAGCCTGATTGGACCTTGTTTTCACACAAATGGACCCAGAATGATGTGAAATTGTGCTTCGTGCAACATAATTCTGGGTGCCATTTACAAACCATAAGTGCTAATGACTCCATTCCTTTTTGTGGTTGTAGGGGCTGTTGATTGGAGTACACTAAAACAAACCTGACCTCTCTAGGACATTCAGAAGCCAAGTTATAAGCCCACAAAGGTGTAACTGGACTACTTCTTTAAAGTGACACCAGGCCCGGTGACCTTTGGGACATGGTTTGACCCCCTATAGGAATGTGCGATCATCATGAAATGTTCAGATCACTTACAACTCAATAGATTCTACCTTCTTGTAACGTTTCAGCCTGATTGGACCTTGTTTTCACACCAATGGACCCAGAATGATGTGAAATTGTGCTTCGTGCAACATAATTCTGGGTGCCATTTACAATTCATAAGTGCTAATGACTCCATTCCTTTTTGTGGTTGTAGGGGCTGTTGATTGGAGTACATTAAAACAATCCTGATCTCTCTAAGACATTCAGAAGCCAAGTTATAAGCCCACAAATGTGTAACTGGACTACTTCTTTAAATTGACACCAGATCCGGTGACCTTTGGGACATGGTTTGACCCCCTTAGGAAAGTGCTATCATCATGAAACGTTCAGATCACTTACAACTCAATAGATTCTACCTTCCTGTAACGTTTCAGCCTGATTGGACCTTGTTTTCACACAAATGAACCCAGAATGATGTGAAATTTTGCTTCGTGCAACATAATTCTGGGTGCCATTTAACATAACTGCTAATGACTCCATTCCTTTTTGGGGTATTGGGGGCTGTTAATTGGAGTACTCTAAAACAAACCTGACCTTTCTAGGATTTTCCAAAGCCAAGTTATAAGCCCTCAAAGGTGTAACTGGACTACTTCTTTAAAGTGACACCAGGCCCGGTGACCTTTGGGACATGGTTTGACCCCCTATAGGAATGTGCGATCATCATGAAACGTTCAGATCACTTACAACTCAATAGATTCTACCTTCTTGTAACGTTTCAGCCTGATTGGACCTTGTTTTCACACAAATGGACCCAGAATGATGTGAAATTGTGCTTCGTGCAACATAATTCTGGGTGCCATTTACAAACCATAAGTGCTACTGACTCCATTCCTTTTTGTGGTTGTAGGGGCTGTTGATTGGAGTACACTAAAACAAACCTAACCTCTATAGGACATTCAGAAGCCAAGTTATAAGCCCACAAATATGTAACTGGACTACTTCTTTAAAGTGACACCAGGCCCGGTGACCTTTGGGACATGGTTTTACCCCCTATAGGAATGTGTGATCATCATGAAACGTTCAGATCACTTACAACTCAATAGATTCTACCTTCTTGTAACATTTCAGCCTGATTGGACCTTGTTTTCACACAAATGGACCCAGAATGATGTGAAATTGTGCTTCGTGCAACATAATTCTGGGTGCCATTTAAAAACCATAAGTGCTAATGACTCCATTCCTTTTTGTGCTTGTAGGGGCTGTTGATTGGAGTACACTAAAACAAACCTGATCTCTCTAGGACATTCAGAAGCCAAGTTATAAATCCACAAATGTGTAACCGGACTACTTCTTTAAAGTGACACCAGGCCCGGTGACCTTTGGGACATGGTTTGACCCCCTATAGGAATGTGCGATCATCATGAAACGTTCAGATCACTTACAACTCAATAGATTCTACCTTCCTGTAACGTTTCAGCCTGATTGGACCTTGTTTTCACACAAATGAACCCAGAATGATGTGAAATTGTGCTTCGTGCAACATAATTCTGGGTGCCATTTAAAAACCATAAGTGCTAATGACTCCATTCCTTTTTGTGGTTGTAGGGGCTGTTGATTGGAGTACACTAAATGAAACCTGATCTCTCTAGGCCATTCAGAAGCCAAGTTATAAGCCCACAAATGTGTAACTGGACTACTTCTTTAAATTGACACCAGATCCGGTTACCTTTGGGACATGGTTTGACCCCCTTTAGGAATGTACGATCATCATGAAACGTTCAGATCACTTACAACTCAATAGATTCTACCTTCCTGTAACGTTTCAGCCTGATTGGACCTTGCTTTCACACAAATGAACCCAGAATGATGTGAAATTGTGCTTCGTGCAACATAATTCTGGGTGCCATTTAAAAACCATAAGTGATAATGACTCCATTCCTTTTTGTGGTTGTAGGGGCTGTTGATTGGAGTACACTAAAACAAACCTGATCTCTCTAGGACATTCAGAAGCCAAGTTATAAGCCCACAAATGTGTAACTGGACTACTTCTTTAAATTGACACCAGATCCGGTTACCTTTGGGACATGGTTTGAACCCCTTGGGAAAGTGCTATCATCATGAAACGTTCAGATCACTTACAACTCAATAGATTCTACCTTCCTGTAACGTTTCAGCCTGATTGGACCTTGTTTTCACACAAATGAACCCAGAATGATGTGAAATTGTGCTTCGTGCAACATAATTCTGGGTGCCATTTAACATAACTGCTAATGACTCCATTCCTTTTTGGGGTATTGGGGGCTGTTAATTGGAGTACTCTAAAACAAACCTGACCTTTCTAGGATTTTCCAAAGCCAAGTTATAAGCCCTCAAAGGTGTAACTGGACTACTTCTTTAAAGTGACACCAGGCCCGGTGACCTTTGGGACATGGTTTGACCCCCTATAGGAATGTGCGATCATCATGAAACGTTCAGATCACTTACAACTCAATAGATTCTAGCTTCTTGTAACGTTTCAGCCTGATTGGACCTTGTTTTCACACAAATGGACCCAGAATGATGTGAAATTGTGCTTCGTGCAACATAATTCTGGGTGCCATTTACAAACCATAAGTGCTACTGACTCCATTCCTTTTTGTGGTTGTAGGGGCTGTTGATTGGAGTACACTAAAACAAACCTAACCTCTATAGGACATTCAGAAGCCAAGTTATAAGCCCACAAATATGTAACTGGACTACTTCTTTAAAGTGACACCAGGCCCGGTGACCTTTGGGACATGGTTTTACCCCCTATAGGAATGTGTGATCATCATGAAACGTTCAGATCACTTACAACTCAATAGATTCTACCTTCTTGTAACATTTCAGCCTGATTGGACCTTGTTTTCACACAAATGGACCCAGAATGATGTGAAATTGTGCTTCGTGCAACATAATTCTGGGTGCCATTTAAAAACCATAAGTGCTAATGACTCCATTCCTTTTTGTGGTTGTAGGGGCTGTTGATTGGAGTACACTAAAACAAACCTGATCTCTCTAGGACATTCAGAAGCCAAGTTATAAGCCCACAAATGTGTAACCGGACTACTTCTTTAAAGTGACACCAGGCCCGGTGACTTTTGGGACATGGTTTGACCCCCTATAGGAATGTGCGATCATCATGAAACGTTCAGATCACTTACAACTCAATTGATTCTACCTTCTTGTAACGTTTCAGCCTGATTGGACCTTGTTTTCACACAAATGGACCCAGAATGATGTGAAATTGTGCTTCGTGCAACATAATTCTGGGTGCCATTTACAAACCATAAGTGCTAATGACTCCATTCCTTTTTGTGGTTGTAGGGGCTGTTGATTGGAGTACACTAAAACAAACCTGACCTCTCTAGGACATTCAGAAGCCAAGTTATAAGCCCACAAAGGTGTAACTGGACTACTTCTTTAAAGTGACACCAGGCCCGGTGACCTTTGGGACATGGTTTGACCCCCTATAGGAATGTGCGATCATCATGAAATGTTCAGATCACTTACAACTCAATAGATTCTACCTTCTTGTAACGTTTCAGCCTGATTGGACCTTGTTTTCACACCAATGGACCCAGAATGATGTGAAATTGTGCTTCGTGCAACATAATTCTGGGTGCCATTTACAATTCATAAGTGCTAATGACTCCATTCCTTTTTGTGGTTGTAGGGGCTGTTGATTGGAGTACATTAAAACAATCCTGATCTCTCTAAGACATTCAGAAGCCAAGTTATAAGCCCACAAATGTGTAACTGGACTACTTCTTTAAATTGACACCAGATCCGGTGACCTTTGGGACATGGTTTGACCCCCTTAGGAAAGTGCTATCATCATGAAACGTTCAGATCACTTACAACTCAATAGATTCTACCTTCCTGTAACGTTTCAGCCTGATTGGACCTTGTTTTCACACAAATGAACCCAGAATGATGTGAAATTTTGCTTCGTGCAACATAATTCTGGGTGCCATTTAACATAACTGCTAATGACTCCATTCCTTTTTGGGGTATTGGGGGCTGTTAATTGGAGTACTCTAAAACAAACCTGACCTTTCTAGGATTTTCCAAAGCCAAGTTATAAGCCCTCAAAGGTGTAACTGGACTACTTCTTTAAAGTGACACCAGGCCCGGTGACCTTTGGGACATGGTTTGACCCCCTATAGGAATGTGCGATCATCATGAAACGTTCAGATCACTTACAACTCAATAGATTCTACCTTCTTGTAACGTTTCAGCCTGATTGGACCTTGTTTTCACACAAATGGACCCAGAATGATGTGAAATTGTGCTTCGTGCAACATAATTCTGGGTGCCATTTACAAACCATAAGTGCTACTGACTCCATTCCTTTTTGTGGTTGTAGGGGCTGTTGATTGGAGTACACTAAAACAAACCTAACCTCTATAGGACATTCAGAAGCCAAGTTATAAGCCCACAAATATGTAACTGGACTACTTCTTTAAAGTGACACCAGGCCCGGTGACCTTTGGGACATGGTTTTACCCCCTATAGGAATGTGTGATCATCATGAAACGTTCAGATCACTTACAACTCAATAGATTCTACCTTCTTGTAACATTTCAGCCTGATTGGACCTTGTTTTCACACAAATGGACCCAGAATGATGTGAAATTGTGCTTCGTGCAACATAATTCTGGGTGCCATTTAAAAACCATAAGTGCTAATGACTCCATTCCTTTTTGTGCTTGTAGGGGCTGTTGATTGGAGTACACTAAAACAAACCTGATCTCTCTAGGACATTCAGAAGCCAAGTTATAAATCCACAAATGTGTAACCGGACTACTTCTTTAAAGTGACACCAGGCCCGGTGACCTTTGGGACATGGTTTGACCCCCTATAGGAATGTGCGATCATCATGAAACGTTCAGATCACTTACAACTCAATAGATTCTACCTTCCTGTAACGTTTCAGCCTGATTGGACCTTGTTTTCACACAAATGAACCCAGAATGATGTGAAATTGTGCTTCGTGCAACATAATTCTGGGTGCCATTTAAAAACCATAAGTGCTAATGACTCCATTCCTTTTTGTGGTTGTAGGGGCTGTTGATTGGAGTACACTAAATGAAACCTGATCTCTCTAGGCCATTCAGAAGCCAAGTTATAAGCCCACAAATGTGTAACTGGACTACTTCTTTAAATTGACACCAGATCCGGTTACCTTTGGGACATGGTTTGACCCCCTTTAGGAATGTACGATCATCATGAAACGTTCAGATCACTTACAACTCAATAGATTCTACCTTCCTGTAACGTTTCAGCCTGATTGGACCTTGCTTTCACACAAATGAACCCAGAATGATGTGAAATTGTGCTTCGTGCAACATAATTCTGGGTGCCATTTAAAAACCATAAGTGATAATGACTCCATTCCTTTTTGTGGTTGTAGGGGCTGTTGATTGGAGTACACTAAAACAAACCTGATCTCTCTAGGACATTCAGAAGCCAAGTTATAAGCCCACAAATGTGTAACTGGACTACTTCTTTAAATTGACACCAGATCCGGTTACCTTTGGGACATGGTTTGAACCCCTTGGGAAAGTGCTATCATCATGAAACGTTCAGATCACTTACAACTCAATAGATTCTACCTTCCTGTAACGTTTCAGCCTGATTGGACCTTGTTTTCACACAAATGAACCCAGAATGATGTGAAATTGTGCTTCGTGCAACATAATTCTGGGTGCCATTTAACATAACTGCTAATGACTCCATTCCTTTTTGGGGTATTGGGGGCTGTTAATTGGAGTACTCTAAAACAAACCTGACCTTTCTAGGATTTTCCAAAGCCAAGTTATAAGCCCTCAAAGGTGTAACTGGACTACTTCTTTAAAGTGACACCAGGCCCGGTGACCTTTGGGACATGGTTTGACCCCCTATAGGAATGTGCGATCATCATGAAACGTTCAGATCACTTACAACTCAATAGATTCTAGCTTCTTGTAACGTTTCAGCCTGATTGGACCTTGTTTTCACACAAATGGACCCAGAATGATGTGAAATTGTGCTTCGTGCAACATAATTCTGGGTGCCATTTACAAACCATAAGTGCTACTGACTCCATTCCTTTTTGTGGTTGTAGGGGCTGTTGATTGGAGTACACTAAAACAAACCTAACCTCTATAGGACATTCAGAAGCCAAGTTATAAGCCCACAAATATGTAACTGGACTACTTCTTTAAAGTGACACCAGGCCCGGTGACCTTTGGGACATGGTTTTACCCCCTATAGGAATGTGTGATCATCATGAAACGTTCAGATCACTTACAACTCAATAGATTCTACCTTCTTGTAACATTTCAGCCTGATTGGACCTTGTTTTCACACAAATGGACCCAGAATGATGTGAAATTGTGCTTCGTGCAACATAATTCTGGGTGCCATTTAAAAACCATAAGTGCTAATGACTCCATTCCTTTTTGTGCTTGTAGGGGCTGTTGATTGGAGTACACTAAAACAAACCTGATCTCTCTAGGACATTCAGAAGCCAAGTTATAAGCCCACAAATGTGTAACCGGACTACTTCTTTAAAGTGACACCAGGCCCGGTGACTTTTGGGACATGGTTTGACCCCCTATAGGAATGTGCGATCATCATGAAACGTTCAGATCACTTACAACTCAATTGATTCTACCTTCTTGTAACGTTTCAGCCTGATTGGACCTTGTTTTCACACAAATGGACCCAGAATGATGTGAAATTGTGCTTCGTGCAACATAATTCTGGGTGCCATTTACAAACCATAAGTGCTAATGACTCCATTCCTTTTTGTGGTTGTAGGGGCTGTTGATTGGAGTACACTAAAACAAACCTGACCTCTCTAGGACATTCAGAAGCAGAGTTATAAGCCCACAAAGGTGTAACTGGACTACTTCTTTAAAGTGACACCAGGCCCGGTGACCTTTGGGACATGGTTTGACCCCCTATAGGAATGTGCGATCATCATGAAATGTTCAGATCACTTACAACTCAATAGATTCTACCTTCTTGTAACGTTTCAGCCTGATTGGACCTTGTTTTCACACCAATGGACCCAGAATGATGTGAAATTGTGCTTCGTGCAACATAGTTCTGGGTGCCATTTAAAAACCATAAGTGATAATGACTCCATTCCTTTTTGTGGTTGTAGGGGCTGTTGATTGGAGTACACTAAAACAAACCTGATCTCTCTAGGACATTCAGAAGCCAAGTTAAAAGCCCACAAATGTGTAACTGGACTACTTCTTTAAATTGACACCAGATCCGGTTACCTTTGGGACATGGTTTGAACCCCTTGGGAAAGTGCTATCATCATGAAACGTTCAGATCACTTACAACTCAATAGATTCTACCTTCCTGTAACGTTTCAGCCTGATTGGACCTTGTTTTCACACAAATGAACCCAGAATGATGTGAAATTGTGCTTCGTGCAACATAATTCTGGGTGCCATTTAACATAACTGCTAATGACTCCATTCCTTTTTGGGGTATTGGGGGCTGTTAATTGGAGTACTCTAAAACAAACCTGACCTTTCTAGGATTTTCCAAAGCCAAGTTATGAGCCCTCAAAGGTGTAACTGGACTACTTCTTTAAAGTGACACCAGGCCCGGTGACCTTTGGGACATGGTTTGACCCCCTATAGGAATGTGTGATCATCATGAAACGTTCAGATCACTTACAACTCAATAGATTCTACCTTCTTGTAACATTTCAGCCTGATTGGACCTTGTTTTCACACAAATGGACCCAGAATGATGTGAAATTGTGCTTCGTGCAACATAATTCTGGGTGCCATTTAAAAACCATAAGTGCTAATGACTCCATTCCTTTTTGTGCTTGTAGGGGCTGTTGATTGGAGTACACTAAAACAAACCTGATCTCTCTAGGACATTCAGAAGCCAAGTTATAAGCCCACAAATGTGTAACCGGACTACTTCTTTAAAGTGACACCAGGCCCGGTGACCTTTGGGACATGGTTTGACCCCCTATAGGAATGTGCGATCATCATGAAACGTTCAGATCACTTACAACTCAATAGATTCTACCTTCCTGTAACGTTTCAGCCTGATTGGACCTTGTTTTCACACAAACGGACCCAGAATGATGTGAAATTGTGCTTCATGCAACATAATTCTGGGTGCCATTTAAAAACCATAAGTGCTAATGACTCCATTCCTTTTAGTGGAAATGGGGGCTGCGAATTGGAGTACTCTAAAACAAACCTGACCTCTCTAGGATATTCAGAAGCCAAGTTATAAGCCCACAAATGTGTAACTGGACTACTTCTTTAAAGTGACACCAGGTCCGGTGACCTTTGGGACATGGTTTGACTCCCAATAGGAATGTGCGATCATCATGAAACGTTCAGATCACTTACAACTCAATAGATTTTACCTTCTTGTAACGTTTCAGCCTGATTGGACCTAGTTTTCACACAAATGGACCTAGAATGATGTGAAATTGTGCTTCGTGCAACATAATTCTGGGTGCCATTTAAAAACCATAAGTGCTAATGACTCCATTCCTTTTTGAGGTTGTAGGGGCTGTTGATTGGAGTACATTAAAACAAACCTGATCTCTCTAGGACATTCAGAAACCAAGTTATAAGCCCTCAAAGGTGTAATTGGACTACTTCTTTAAAGTGACACCAGGCCCGGTGACCTTTGGGACATGGTTTGACCCCCTTGGGAAAGTGCTATCATCATGAAACGTTCAGATCACCTACAACTCAATAGATTCTACCTTCCTGTAACGTTTCAGCCTGATTGGACCTTGTTTTCACACAAATGAACCCAGAATGATGTGAAATTGTGCTTCATGCAACATAATTCTGGGTGCCATTTAATATAACTGCTAATGACTCCATTCCTTTTTGGGGTATTGGGGGCTGTTAATTGGAGTACTCTAAAACAAACCTGACCTCTCTAGGATTTTCCAAAGCCAAGTTATAAGCCATCAAAGGTGTAACTGGACTACTTCTTTAAAGTGACACCAGGCCTGGTGACCTTTGGGACATGGTTTGACCCCCTATAGGAATGTGCGATCATCATGAAACGTTCAGATCACTTACAACTCAATAGATTCTACCTTCTTGTAACGTTTCAGCCTGATTGGACCTTGTTTTCACACAAATGGACCCAGAATGATGTGAAATTGTGCTTCGTGCAACATAATTCTGGGTGCCATTTACAAACCATAAGTGCTAATGACTCCATTCCTTTTTGTGGTTGTAGGGGCTGTTGATTGGAGTACACTAAAACAAACCTGACCTCTCTAGGACATTCAGAAGCCAAGTTATAAGCCCACAAAGGTGTAACTGGACTACTTCTTTAAAGTGACACCAGGCCCGGTGACCTTTGGGACATGGTTTGACCCCCTATAGGAATGTGTGATCATCATGAAACGTTCAGATCACTTACAACTCAATAGATTCTACCTTCTTGTAACGTTTCAGCCTGATTGGACCTTGTTTTCACACCAATGGACCAAGAATGATGTGAAATTGTGCTTTGTGCAACATAATTCTGGGTACCATTTACAAACCATAAGTGCTAATGACTCCATTCATTTTTGTGGTTGTAGGGGCTGTTGATTGGAGTACATTAAAACAACCCTGATCTCTCTAAGACATTCAGAAGCCAAGTTATAAGCCCACAAATGTGTAACTGGACTACTTCTTTAAATTGACACCAGATCCGGTGACTTTTGGGACATGGTTTGACCCCCTTAGGAAAGTGCTATCATCATGAAACGTTCAGATCACTTACAACTCAATAGATTCTACCTTCCTGTAACGTTTCAGCCTGATTGGAACTTGTTTTCACACAAATGAACCCAGAATGATGTGAAATTGTGCTTCGTGCAACATAATTCTGGGTGCCATTTACAAACCATAAGTGCTAATGACTCCATTCCTTTTTGTGGTTGTAGGGGCTGTTGATTGGAGTACACTAAAACAAACCTGACCTCTCTAGGACATTCAGAAGCCAAGTTATAAGCCCACAAAGGTGTAACTGGACTACTTCTTTAAAGTGACACCAGGCCCGGTGACCTTTGGGACATGGTTTGACCCCCTACAGGAATATGCGATCATCATGAAACGTTCAGATCACTCACAACTCAATAGATTCTACCTTCTTGTAACGTTTCAGCCTGATTGGACCTTGTTTTCACACAAATGGACCCAGAATGATGTGAAATTGTGCTTCGTGCAACATAATTCTGGGTGCCATTTAAAAACCATAAGTGCTAATGACTCCATTCCTTTTTGTGGTTGTAGGGGCTGTTGATTGGAGTACATTAAAACAAACCTGATCTCTCTAGGACATTCAGAAGCCAAGTTATAGGCCCACAAATGTGTAACTGGACTACTTCTTTAAATTGACACCAGATCCGGTGACCTTTGGGACATGGTTTGACCCCCTTAGGAAAGTGCTATCATCATGAAACGTTCAGATCACTTACATTTCAATAGATTCTACCTTCCTGTAAAGTTTCAGCCTGATTGTACCTTGTTTTCACACAAATGAACCCAGAATGATGTGAAATTGTGCTTCGTGCAACATAATTCTGGGTGCCATTTAAAAACCATAAGTGCTAATGACTCCATTCCTTTTTGTGGCTGTAGGGGCTGTTGATTGGAGTACATGAAAACAAACCTGATCTCTCTAGGACATTCAGAAGCCAAGTTATAAGCCCACAAATGTGTAACTGGACTACTTCTTTAAATTGACACCAGATCCGGTGACCTTTGGGACATGGTTTGACCCCCTTAGGAAAGTGCTATCATCATGAAACGTTCAGATCACTTACAACTCAATAGATTCTACCTTCCTGTAACGTTTCTGCCTGATTGGACCTTGTTTTCACACAAATGGACCCAGAATGATGTGAAATTGTGCTTCATGCAACATAATTCTGGGTGCCATTTAAAAACCATAAGTGCTAATGACTCCATTCCTTTTAGTGGAAATGGGGGCTGCTAATTGGAGTACTCTAAAACAAACCTGACCTCTCTAGGATATTCAGAAGCCAAGTTATAAGCCCACAAATGTGTAACTGGACTACTTCTTTAAAGTGACACCAGGTCCGGTGACCTTTGGGACATGGTTTGACTCCCAATAGGAATGTGCGATCATCATGAAACGTTCAGATCACTTACAACTCAATAGATTCTACCTTCTTGTAACGTTTCAGCCTGATTGGACCTAGTTTTCACACAAATGGACCTAGAATGATGTGAAATTGTGCTTCGTGCAACATAATTCTGGGTGCCATTTAAAAACCATAAGTGCTAATGACTCCATTCCTTTTTGAGGTTGTAGGGGCTGTTGATTGGAGTACACTAAAACAAACCTGATCTCTCTAGGACATTCAGAAACCAAGTTATAAGCCCTCAAAGGTGTAATTGGACTACTTCTTTAAAGTGACACCAGGCCCGGTGACCTTTGGGACATGGTTTGACCCCCTTGGGAAAGTGCTATCATCATGAAACGTTCAGATCACCTACAACTCAATAGATTCTACCTTCCTGTAACGTTTCAGCCTGATTGGACCTTGTTTTCACACAAATGAACCCAGAATGATGTGAAATTGTGCTTCGTGCAACATAATTCTGGGTGCCATTTAACATAACTGCTAATGACTCCATTCCTTTTTGGGGTATTGGGGGCTGTTAATTGGAGTACTCTAAAACAAACCTGACCTCTCTAGGATTTTCCAAAGCCAAGTTATAAGCCCTCAAAGGTGTAACTGGACTACTTCTTTAAAGTGACCCCAGGCCCGGTGACCTTTGGGACATGGTTTGACCCCCTATAGGAATGTGCGATCATCATGAAACGTTCAGATCACTTACAACTCAATAGATTCTACCTTCTTGTAACGTTTCAGCCTGATTGGACCTTGTTTTCACACAAATGGACCCAGAATGATGTGAAATTGTGCTTCGTGCAACATAATTCTGGGTGCCATTTACAAACCATAAGTGCTAATGACTCCATTCCTTTTTGTGGTTGTAGGGGCTGTTGATTGGAGTACACTAAAACAAACCTGACCTCTCTAGGACATTCAGAAGCCAAGTTATAAGCCCACAAAGGTGTAACTGGACTACTTCTTTAAAGTGACACCAGGCCCGGTGACCTTTGGGACATGGTTTGACCCCCTATAGGAATGTGTGATCATCATGAAACGTTCAGATCACTTACAACTCAATAGATTCTACCTTCTTGTAACGTTTCAGCCTGATTGGACCTTGTTTTCACACCAATGGACCCAGAATGATGTGAAATTGTGCTTCGTGCAACATAATTCTGGGTGCCATTTACAAACCATAAGTGCTAATGACTCCAGTCATTTTTGTGGTTGTAGGGGCTGTTGATTGGAGTACATTAAAACAACCCTGATCTCTCTAAGACATTCAGAAGCCAAGTTATAAGCCCACAAATGTGTAACTGGACTACTTCTTTAAATTGACACCAGATCCGGTGACTTTTGGGACATGGTTTGACCCCCTTAGGAAAGTGCTATCATCATGAAACGTTCAGATCACTTACAACTCAACAGATTCTACCTTCCTGTAACGTTTCAGCCTGATTGGAACTTGTTTTCACACAAATGAACCCAGAATGATGTGAAATTGTGCTTCGTGCAACATAATTCTGGGTGCCATTTACAAACCATAAGTGCTAATGACTCCATTCCTTTTTGTGGTTGTAGGGGCTGTTGATTGGAGTACACTAAAACAAACCTGACCTCTCTAGGACATTCAGAAGCCAAGTTATAAGCCCACAAAGGTGTAACTGGACTACTTCTTTAAAGTGACACCAGGCCCGGTGACCTTTGGGACATTGTTTGACCCCCTATAGGAATGTGTGATCATCATGAAACGTTCAGATCACTTACAACTCAATAGATTCTACCTTCTTGTAACGTTTCAGCCTGATTGGACCTTGTTTTCACACCAATGGACCCAGAATGATGTGAAATTGTGCTTCGTGCAACATAATTCTGGGTGCCATTTACAAACCATAAGTGCTAATGACTCCATTCATTTTTGTGGTTGTAGGGGCTGTTGATTGGAGTACATTAAAACAACCCTGATCTCTCTAAGACATTCAGAAGCCAAGTTATAAGCCCACAAATGTGTAACTGGACTACTTCTTTAAATTGACACCAGATCCGGTGACCTTTGGGACATGGTTTGACCCCCTTAGGAAAGTGCTATCATCATGAAACGTTCAGATCACTTACAACTCAATAGATTCTACCTTCCTGTAACGTTTCTGCCTGATTGGACCTTGTTTTCACACAAATGGACCCAGAATGATGTGAAATTGTGCTTCATGCAACATAATTCTGGGTGCCATTTAAAAACCATAAGTGCTAATGACTCCATTCCTTTTAGAGGAAATGGGGGCTGCTAATTGGAGTACTCTAAAACAAACCTGACCACGCTAGGATATTCAGAAGCCAAGTTATAAGCCCACAAATGTGTAACTGGACTACTTCTTTAAAGTGACACCAGGTCCGGTGACCTTTGGGACATGGTTTGACTCCCAATAGGAATGTGCGATCATCATGAAACGTTCAGATCACTTACAACTCAATAGATTCTACCTTCTTGTAACGTTTCAGCCTGATTGGACCTAGTTTTCACACAAATGGACCTAGAATGATGCTAAATTGTGCTTCGTGCACTATAATTCTGGGTGCCATTTAAAAACCATAAGTGCTAATGACTCCATTCCTTTTTGAAGTTGTAGGGGCTGTTGATTGGAGTACACTAAATGATGTGAAATTGTGCTTCGTGCAACATAATTCTGGGTGCCATTTACAAACCATAAGTGCTAATGACTCCAATCCTTTTTGAGGTTGTAGGGGCTGTTGATTGGAGTACACTAAAACAAACCTGATCTCTCTAGAACATTCAGAAACCAAGTTATAAGCCCTCAAAGGTGTAATTGGACTACTTCTTTAAAGTGATACCAGGCCCGGTGACCTTTGGGACATGGTTTGACCCCCTTGGGAAAGTGCTATCATCATGAAACGTTCAGATCACTTACAACTCAATAGATTCTACCTTCCTGTAACATTTCAGCCTGATTGGACCTTGTTTTCACACAAATGAACCCAGAATGATGTGAAATTGTGCTTCGTGCAACATAATTCTGGGTGCCATTTAACATAACTGCTAATGA